>NC_134634.1:6076679-6439179 GCF_046129695.1 Lonchura striata | reverse complement strand
GACCCCACACTGAAGTTGTCCCCACCTCAAACTTGTTCTGCCGTGATACACCCAAGGGAGCCCTACAAACTGACATCAGGAACCTGGACTGCTGAGTTTTCTTTCCCAGGGAAAATGGCCAAAGGATGTGCCCAGGGGCCCCTGGCCCTGACTACAAAGAATCCTTATATCGAAGGATGGACCCCACACCGAAGTTGTCCCCACCTCAAACTTGTGCTGCCCTGATAGACCCAAGGGAGCCCTACAAACTGACATCAGGAACCTGGACTGCTGAGTTTTCTTTCCCAGGGAAAATGGAAAAAGGATGTGCCCGGGGGGCCCTGGCCCTGACAGCAAAGAATCCTTATATCGAAGGATGGACCCCACACCGAAGTTGTCCCCACCTCAAACTTGTGCTGCCCTGATAGACCCAAGGGAGCCCTACAAACTGACATCAGGAACCTGGACTGCTGAGTTTTCTTTTCCAGGGAAAATGGAAAAAGGATGTGCCCAGGGGCCCCTGGCCCTGACTGCAGAAAAATCCTTATATCGAAGGATGGACCCCACACCGAAGATGTCCCCACCTCAAACTTGTGCTGCCCTGATAGACCCAAGGGAGCCCGACAAACTGACATCAGGAACCTGGACTGCTGAGTTTTCTTTCCAAGGGAAAATGGAAAAAGGTTGTGCCCAGGGGCCCCTGGCCCTGACTGCAAAAAATCCTTATATCGAAGCATGGACCCCAGACCGAAGTTGTCCCCACCTCAAACTTGTCCTGCCCTGATAGACCCAAGGGAGCCCTACAAACTGACATCAGGAACCTGGACTGCTGAGTTTTCTTTCCCAGGGAAAATGGAAAAAGGATGTGCCCAGGGGCCCCTGGCCTGGACTGCAAAAAATCCTTATATCGAAGGATGGAGCCCACACGAAAGTTGAGCCCACCTCAAACTTGTGCTACCCTGATAGACCCAAGGGAGCCCTACAAACTGACATCAGCAACCTGGACTGCTGAGTTTTCTTTCCCAGGGAAAATGGAAAAAGGATGTGCCCAGGGGCCCCTGGCCCTGGGCAGGGACCTCACTGCAAAAAATCCTTATATCGAAGGATGGACCCCACACCAAAGTTGTCCCCACCTCAAACTCCTGCTGCCCTGATAGACCCAAGGGAGCCCTACAAACTGACATCAGGAACCTGGACTGCTGAGTTTTCTTTCCCAGGGAAAATGGAAAAAGGATGTGCCCAGGGGCCCCTGGCCCTGACTGCAAAAAATCCTTATATCGAAGGATGGTCCCGAGACCGAAGTTGTCCCCACCTCAAACTTGTGCTGCCCTGATAGACCCAAGGGAGCCCTACAAACTGACATCAGGAACCTGGACTGCTGAGTTTTCTTTCCCAGGGAAAATGGAAAAAGCATGTGCCCAGGGGCCCCTGGCCTGGACTGCAAAAAATCATTATATCGAAGGATGGAGCCCACACAAAAGTTGTGCCCACCTCAAACTTGTGCTGCCCTGATAGACCCAAGGGAGCCCTACAAACTGACATCAGGAACCTGGACTGCTGAGTTTTCTTTCCCAGGGAAAATGGAAAAAGGATGTGCCCGGGGGCCCCTGGCCCTGACTGCAAAAAATCCTTATATCGAAGGATGGACCCCACACCGAAGTTGTCCCCACCTCAAACTTGTGCTGCCCTGATAGACCCAAGGGAGCCCTACAAACTGACATCAGGAACCTGGACTGCTGAGTTTTCTTTCCCAGGGAAAATGGCCAAAGGATGTGCCCAGGGGCTCCTGGCACTGGGCAGGGACCTCACTGCAAAGAATCCTTATATCGAAGGATGGACCCCACACCGAAGTTGTCCCCACCTCAAACTTGTGCTGCCCTGATAGACCCAAGGGAGCCCTACAAACTGACATCAGGAACCTGGACTGCTGAGTTTTCTTTCCCAGGGAAAATGGAAAAAGGATGTGCCCAGGGGCCCCTGGCCCTGACTGCAAAGAATCCTTATATCGAAGGATGGACCCCACACCGAAGATGTCCCCACCTCAAACTTGTGCTGCCCTGATAGACCCAAGGGAGCCCTACAAACTGACATCAGGAACCTGGACTGCTGAGTTTTCTTTCCCAGGGAAAATGGAAAAAGGATGTGCCCAGGGGCCCCTGGACATGGGCTGGGGCCTCACTGCAAAGAATCCTTATATCGAAGGATGGACCCCACACCGAAGTTGTCCCCACCTCAAACTTGTGCTGCCCTGATAGACCCAAGGGAACCCTACAAACTGACATCAGGAACCTGGACTGCTGAGTTTTCTTTCCCAGGGAAAATGGAAAAAGGATGTGCCCAGGGGCCCCTGGCCCTGGGCTGGGGCCTCACTGCAAAGAATCCTTATATCGAAGGATGGACCCCACACCGAAGTTGTCCCCACCTCAAACTTGTGCTGCCCTGATAGACCCAAGGGAGCCCTACAAACTGACATCAGGAACCTGGACTGCTGAGTTTTCTTTCCCAGGGAAAATGGAAAAAGGATGTGCCCAGGGGCCCCTGGCCCTGGGCCCCTGGCCCTGACTGCAAAAAATCCTTATATCGAAGGATGGACCCCACACCGAAGTTGTCCCCACCTCAAACTTGTGCTGCCCTGATACACCCAAGGGAGCCCTACAGACTGACATCAGGAACCTGGACTGCTGAGTTTACTTTTCCCAGGGAAAATGGAAAAAGGATGTGCCCAGGGGCCCCTGGCCCTTGGCTGGGGCCTCACTGCAAAGAATCCTTATATCGAAGGATGGACCCCACACCGAAGTTGTCCCCACCTCAAACTTGTGCTGCCCTGATAGACCCAAGGGAGCCCTACAAACTGACATCAGGAACTTGGACTGATGAGTTTCCTTTCACAGATAAAATGCCCAAAGGTTGTGCCCAGGGGCCCCTAGCCCTGACTGCAAAAAATCCTTATATCGAAGGATGGAGCCCACACCGAAGTTGTCCCCTCCGCAAACTTGTGCTGCCCTGATAGACCCAAGGGAGCCCTACAAACTGACATCAGGAACCTGGACTGCTGAGTTTTCTTTCCCAGGGAAAATTGAAAAAGGATGTGCCCAGGGGCCCCTGGCCCTGACTGCAAAGAATCCTTATATCGAAGGATGGACCCCACACCGAAGTTGTCCCCACCTCAAACTAGTGCTGCCCTGATAGACCCAAGGGAACCCTACAAACTGACATCAGGAAACTGGACTGCTGAGTTTTCTTTCCCAGGGAAAATGGAAAAAGGATGTGCCCAGGGTTCCCTAGCCCTGGGCTGGGGCCTCACTGCAAAAAAACCTTACATCGAAGGATGGACCCCAGACCGAAGTTGTCCCCACGTCAGACTTGTGCTGCCCTGATAGACCCAAGGGAGCCCTACAAACTGACATCAGGAACCTGGACTGCTGAGTTTTCTTTCCCAGGGAAAATGGAAAAAGGATGTGCCCAGGGGCCCCTAGCCCTGACTGCAAAAAATCCTTATATCGAAGGATGGAGCCCACACCGAAGTTGTCCCCTCCGCAAACTTGTGCTGCCCTGATAGACCCAAGGGAGCCCTACAAACTGACATCAGGAACCTGGACTGCTGAGTTTTCTTTCCCAGGGAAAGTGACCGAAGGATGTGCCCAGGGGCCCCTGGCCCTGACTGCAAAAAATCCTTATATCGAAGGATGGACCCCACACCGAAGTTGTCCCCACCTCAAACTTGTGCTGCCCTGATAGACCCAAGGGAGCCCTAAAAACTGACATCAGGAACCTGGACTGCTGAGTTTTCTTTCCCAGGGAAAATGGAAAAAGGATGTGCCCAGGGGCCCCTGGCCCTGGGCCCCGGGCCCTGACTGCAAAAAATCCATATATCGAAGGATGGACCCAACACCGAAGTTGTCCCCACCTCAAACTTGTGCTGCCCTGATAGACCCAAGGGAACCCTACAAATTGACATCAGGAACCTGGACTGCTGAGTTTTCTTTCCCAGGGAAAATGGAAAAAGGATGTGCCCAGGGGCCCCTGGCCCTGACTGCAAAAAATCCTTATATCGAAGGATGGACCCCACACCGAAGTTGTCCCCACCTCAAACTTGTGCTGCCCTGATAGACCCAAGGGAGCCCTACAAACTGACATCAGGAACCTGGACTGCTGAGTTTTCTTTCCCAGGGAAAATGGAAAAAGGATGTGCCCAGGGGCCCCTGGCCCTGACTGCAATAAATCCTTATATCGAAGGATGGACCCAACACCGAAATTGTCCCCACCTCAAACTTGTGCTGCCCTGATAGACCCAAGGGAGCCCTACAAACTGACATCAGGAACCTGGACTGCTGAGTTTTCTTTCCCAGGGAAAATGGAAAAAGGATGTGCCCAGGGGCCCCTGGCCCTGACTGCAAAAAATCCTTATATCGAAGAATGGACCCCACACCGAAGTTGTCCCCACCTCAAACTTGTGCTGCCCTGATAGACCCAAGGGAGCCCTACAAACTGACATCAGGAACCTGGACTGCTGAGTTTTCTTTCCCAGGGAAAATGGAAAAAGGATGTGCCCAGGGGCCTCACTGCAAAGAATCCTTATATCGAAGGATGGACCCCAGACCGAAGTTGTCCCCACCTCAAACTTGTGCTGCCCTTATAGACCCAAGGGAGCCCTACAAACTGACATCAGGAACCTGGACTGCTGAGTTTTCTTTCCCAGGGAAAATGGAAAAAGGATGTGCCCAGGGGCCCCTGGCCCTGACTGCAAAAAATCCTTATATCGAAGGATGGACCCCAGACCGAAGTTGTCCCCACCTCAAACTTGTGCTGCCCTGATAGACCCAAGGGAGCCCTAAAAACTGACATCAGGAACCTGGACTGCTGAGTTTTCTTTCCCAGGGAAAATGGAAAAAGGATGTGCCCAGGGGCCCCTGGCCCTGACTGCAAAAAATCCTTATATCGAAGGATGGACCCCACACCGAAGTTGTCCCCACCTCAAACTTGTGCTGCCCTGATAGACCCAAGGGAGCCCTACAGACTGACATCAGGAACCTGGACTGCTGACTTTTCTTTCCCAGGGAAAATGGAAAAAGGATGTGCCCAGGGGCCCCTGGCCCTGGGCTGGGGCCTCACTGCAAAGAATCCTTATATCGAAGGATGGACCCCACACCGAAGTTGTCCCCACCTCAAACTTGTGCTGCCCTGATAGACCCAAGGGAGCCCTACAAACTGACATCAGGAACCTGGAATGCTGAGTTTTCTTTCCCAGGGAAAATGGAAAAAGGATGTGCCCAGGGGCCCCTGGCCCTGACTGCAAAAAATCCTTATATCGAAGGATGGACCCCACACCGAAGTTGTCCCCACCTCAAACTTGTGCTGCCCTGATAGACCCAAGGGAGCCCTACAAACTGACATCAGGAACCTGGACTGCTGAGTTTTCTTTCCCAGGGAAAATGGAAAAAGGATGTGCCCAGGGGCCCCTGGCCCTGACTGCAATAAATCATTATATCGAAGGATGGACCCAACAGCGAAATTGTCCCCACCTCAAACTTGTGCTGCCCTGATAGACCCAAGGGAGCCCTACAAACTGACATCAGGAACCTGGACTGCTGAGTTTTCTTTCCCAGGGAAAATGGAAAAAGGATGTGCCCAGGGGCCCCTGGACATGGGCTGGGGCCACACTGCAAAGAATCCTTATATCGAAGGATGGACCCCACACCGAAGTTGTCCCCACCTCAAACTTGTGCTGCCCTGATAGACCCAAGGGAACCCTACAAACTGACATCAGGAACCTGGACTGCTGAGTTTTCTTTCCCAGGGAAAATGGAAAAAGGATGTGCCCAGGGGCCCCTGGCCCTGGGCTGGGGCCTCACTGCAAAGAATCCTTATATTGAAGGATGGACCCCACACCGAAGTTGTCCCCACCCCAAACTTGTGCTGCCCTGATAGACCCAAGGGAGCCCTACAAACTGACATCAGGAACCTGGACTGGTGAGTTTTCTTTCCCAGGGAAAATGGAAAAAGGATGTGCCCAGGGGCCCCTGGCCCTGACTGCAAAGAATCCTTATATCGAAGGATGGACCTCACACCGAAGTTGTCCCCACCTCAAACTTGTGCTGCCCTGATAGACCCAAGGGAGCCCTACAAACTGACATCAGCAACCTGGACTGCTGAGTTTTCTTTCCCAGGGAAAATGGAAAAAGGATGTGCCCAGGGGCCCCTGGCCCTGACTGCAAAGAATCCTTATATCGAAGGATGGACCCCACACCGAAGATGTCCCCACCTCAAACTTGTGCTGCCCTGATAGACCCAAGGGAGCCCTACAAACTGACATCAGGAACCTGGACTGCTGAGTTTTCTTTCCCAGGGAAAATGGAAAAAGGATGTGCCCAGGGGCCCCTGGCCCTGACTGCAAAAAATCCTTATATCGAAGGATGGACCCCACACCGAAGTTGTCCCCACCTCAAACTTGTGCTGCCCTGATAGACCCAAGGGAGCCCTACAAACTGACATCAGGAACCTGGACTGCTTAGTTTTCTTTCCCAGGGAAAATGGAAAAAGGATGTGCCCAGGGGCCCCTGGCCCTGACTGCAAAGAATCCTTATATCGAAGGATGGACCCCAGACCGAAGTTGTCCCCACCTCAAACTTGTGCTGCCCTGATAGACCCAAGGGAGCCCTACAAACTGACATCAGGAACCTGGATTGCTGAGTTTTCTTTCCCAGGGAAAATGGAAAAAGGATGTGCCCAGGGGCCCCTGGCCCTGACTGCAATAAATCCTTATATCGAAGGATGGACCCCACACCGAAGTTGTCCCCACCTCAAACTTGTGCTGCCCTGATAGACCCAAGGGAGCCCTACAAACTGACATCAGGAACCTGGACTGCTGAGTTTTCTTTCCCAGGGAAAATGGAAAAAGGATGTGCCCAGGGGCCCCTGGCCCTGGGCCCCGGGCCCTGACTGCAAAAAATCCTTATATCGAAGGATGGACCCAACACCGAAGTTGTCCCCACCTCAAACTTGTGCTGCCCTGATAGACCCAAGGGAACCCTACAAATTGACATCAGGAACCTGGACTGCTGAGTTTTCTTTCCCAGGGAAAATGGAAAAAGGATGTGCCCAGGGGCCCCTGGCCCTGACTGCAAAGAATCCTTATATCGAAGGATGGACCCCACACCGAAGTTGTCCCCACCTCAAACTTGTGCTGCCCTGATAGACCCAAGGGAGCCCTACAAACTGACATCAGCAACCTGGACTGCTGAGTTTTCTTTCCCAGGGAAAATGGAAAAACGATGTGCCCAGGGGCCCTTGGCCCTGACTGCAAAAAATCCTTATATCGAAGGATGGACCCCACACCGAAGTTGTCCCCACCTCAAACTTGTGCTGCCCTGATAGACCCAAGGGAGCCCTACAAACTGACATCAGGAACCTGGACTGCTGAGTTTTCTTTCCCAGGGAAAATGGAAAAAGGATGTGCCCAGGGGCCCCTGGCCCTGACTGCAAAAAATCCTTATATCGAAGGATGGACCCCACACCGAAGTTGTCCCCACCTCAAACTTGTGCTGCCCTGATAGACCCAAGGGAGCCCTACAAACTGACATCAGGAACCTGGACTGCTGAGTTTTCTTTCCCAGGGAAAATGAAAAAAGGATGTGCCCAGGGGCCCCTGGCCCGGGGCTGGGGCCTCACTTCAAAGAATCCTTATATCGAAGGATGGACCCCACACCGAAGTTGTCCCCACCTCAAACTTGTGCTGCCCTGATAGACCCAAGGGAGCCCTACAAACTGACATCAGGAACCTGGACTGCTGAGTTTTCTTTCCCAGGGAAAATGGAAAAAGGATGTGCCCAGGGGCCTCACTGCAAAGAATCCTTATATCGAAGGATGGACCCCACACCGAAGTTGTCGCCACCTCAAACTTGTGCTGCCCTGATAGACCCAAGGGAGCCCTACAAACTGACATCAGGAACCTGGACTGCTGAGTTTTCTTTCCCAGGGAAAATGGAAAAAGGATGTGCCCAGGGGCCCCTGACTGCAAAAAATCCTTATATCGAAGGATGGACCCCACACCGAAGTTGTCCCCACCTCAAACTTGTGCTGCCCTGATAGACCCAAGGGAGCCCTACAAATTGACATCAGGAACCTGGACTGCTGAGTTTTCTTTCCCAGGGAAAATGGAAAAAGGATGTGCCCAGGGGCCCCTGGCCCTGACTGCAAAGAATCCTTATATCGAAGGATGGACCCCACACCGAAGTTGTCCCCACCTCAAACTTGTGCTGCCCTGAAAGACCCAAGGGAGCCCTACAAACTGACATCAGGAACCTGGACTGCTGAGTTTTCTTTCCCAGGGAAAATGAAAAAAGGATGTGCCCAGGGGCCCCTGACCCTGGGCTGGGGCCTCACTGCAAAGAATCCTTATATCGAAGGATGGACCCCACACCGAAGTTGTCCCCACCTCAAACTTGTGCTGCCCTGATAGACCCAAGGGAGCCCTACAAACTGACATCAGGAACCTGGACTGCTGAGTTTTCTTTCCCAGGGAAAATGGAAAAAGGATGTGCCCAGGGGCCTCACTGCAAAGAATCCTTATATCGAAGGATGGACCCCAGACCGAAGTTGTCCCCACCTCAAACTTGTGCTGCCCTGATAGACCCAAGGGAGCCCTACAAACTGACATCAGGAACCTGGACTGCTGAGTTTTCTTTCCCAGGGAAAATGGAAAAAGGATGTGCCCAGGGGCCCCTGGCCCTGACTGCAAAAAATCCTTATATCGAAGGATGGACCCCACACCGAAGTTGTCCCCACCTCAAACTTGTGCTGCCCTGATAGACCCAAGGGAGCCCTACAAACTGACATCAGGAACCTGGACTGCTGAGTTTTCCTTCCCAGGGAAAATGGAAAAAGGATGTGCCCAGGGGCCCCTGGTCCTGGGCTGGGGCCTCACTGCAAAGAATCCTTATATCGAAGGATGGACCCCACACCGAAGTTGTCCCCACCTCAAACTTGTGCTGCCCTGATAGACCCAAGGGAGCCCTACAAACTGACATCAGGAACCTGGACTGCTGAGTTTTCTTTCCCAGGGAAAATGGAAAAAGGATGTGCCCAGGGGCCTCACTGCAAAGAATCCTTATATCGAAGGATGGAACCCACACCGAAGTTGTCCCCACCTCAAACTTGTGCTGCCCTGATAGACCCAAGGGAGCCCTACAAACTGACATCAGGAACCTGGACTGCTGAGTTTTCTTTCCCAGGGAAAATGGAAAAAGGTTGTGCCCAGGGGCCCCTGACTGCAAAAAATCCTTATATCGAAGGATGGAGCCCACACCGAAGATGTCCCCACCTCAAACTTGTGCTGCCCTGATAGACCCAAGGGAGCCCTACAAACTGACATCAGGAACCTGGACTGCTGAGTTTTCTTTCCCAGGGAAAATGGAAAAAGGATGTGCCCAGGGGCCCCTGGCCCTGACTGCAAAAAATCCTTATATCGAAGGATGGACCCCACACCGAAGTTGTCCCCACCTCAAACTTGTGCTGCCCTGATAGACCCAAGGGAGCCCTACAAACTGACATCAGGAACCTGGACTGCTGAGTTTTCTTTCCCAGGGAAAATGGAAAAAGGATGTGCCCAGGGGCCCCTGGCGCTGAGATGGGGCCTCACTGCAAAGAATCCTTATATCGAAGGATGGACCCCACACCGAAGTTGTCCCCACCTCAAACTTGTGCTGCCCTGATAGACCCAAGGGAGCCCTAAAAACTGACATCAGGAACCTGGACTGCTGAGTTTTCTTTCCCAGGGAAAATGTAAAAAGGATGTGCCCAGGGGCCCCTGGCCCTGACTGCAAAAAATCCTTATATCGAAGGATGGACCCCACACCGAAGTTGTCCCCACCTCAAACTTGTGCTGCCCTGAAAGACCCAAGGGAGCCCTACAAACTGACATCAGGAACCTGGACTGCTGAGTTTTCTTTCCCAGGGAAAATGAAAAAAGGATGTGCCCAGGGGCCCCTGACCCTGGGCTGGGGCCTCACTGCAAAGAATCCTTATATCGAAGGATGGACCCCACACCGAAGTTGTCCCCACCTCAAACTTGTGCTGCCCTGATAGACCCAAGGGAGCCCTACAAACTGACATCAGGAACCTGGACTGCTGAGTTTTCTTTCCCAGGGAAAATGGAAAAAGGATGTGCCCAGGGGCCTCACTGCAAAGAATCCTTATATCGAAGGATGGACCCCAGACCGAAGTTGTCCCCACCTCAAACTTGTGCTGCCCTGATAGACCCAAGGGAGCCCTACAAACTGACATCAGGAACCTGGGCTGCTGAGTTTTCTTTCCCAGGGAAAATGGAAAAAGGATGTGCCCAGGGGCCCCTGGCCCTGACTGCAAAAAATCCTTATATCGAAGGATGGACCCCAGACCGAAGTTGTCCCCACCTCAAACTTGTGCTGCCCTGATAGACCCAAGGGAGCCCTACAAACTGACATCAGGAACCTGGACTGCTGAGTTTTCTTTCCCAGGGAAAATGGAAAAAGGATGTGCCCAGGGGCCCCTGGCCCTGACTGCAATAAATCCTTATATCGAAGGATGGACCCAACACCGAAATTGTCCCCACCTCAAACTTGTGCTGCCCTGATAGACCCAAGGGAGCCCTACAAACTGACATCAGGAACCTGGACTGCTGAGTTTTCTTTCCCAGGGAAAATGGGAAAAGGATGTGCCCAGGGGCCCCTGGCCCTGACTGCAAAAAATCCTTATATCGAAGGATGGAGCCCACACCGAAGTTGTCCCCACCTCAAACTTGTGCTGCCCTGATAGACCCAAGGGAGCCCTACAAACTGACATCAGGAACCTGGACTGCTGAGTTTTCTTTCCCAGGGAAAATGGAAAAAGGATGTGCCCAGGCGCCTCACTGCAAAGAATCCTTATATCGAAGGATGGACCCCAGACCGAAGTTGTCCCCACCTCAAACTTGTGCTGCCCTGATAGACCCAAGGGAGCCCTACAAACTGACATCAGGAACCTGGACTGCTGAGTTTTCTTTCCCAGGGAAAATGGAAAAAGGATGTGCCCAGGGGCCCCTGACTGCAAAAAATCCTTATATCGAAGGATGGACCCCACACCGAAGATGTCCCCACCTCAAACTTGTGCTGCCCTGATAGACCCAAGGGAGCCCTACAAACTGACATCAGGAACCTGGACTGCTGAGTTTTCTTTCCCAGGGAAAATGGAAAAAGGATGTGCCCAGGGGCCCCTGGCCCTGACTGCAAAAAATCCTTATATCGAAGGATGGACCCCACACCGAAGTTGTCCCCACCTCAAACTTGTGCTGCCCTGATAGACCCAAGGGAGCCCTACAAACTGACATCAGGAACCTGGACTGCTGAGTTTTCTTTCCCAGGGAAAATGGAAAAAGGATGTGCCCAGGGGCCCCTGGCGCTGGGCTGGGGCCTCACTGCAAAGAATCCTTATATCGAAGGATGGACCCCACACCGAAGTTGTCCCCACCTCAAACTTGTGCTGCCCTGATAGACCCAAGGGAGCCCTACAAACTGACATCAGGAACCTGGACTGCTGAGTTTTCTTTCCCAGGGAAAATGGAAAAAGGATGTGCCCAGGGGCCCCTGGCCCTGACTGCAAAAAATCCTTATATCGAAGGATGGACCCCACACTGAAGTTGTCCCCACCTCAAACTTGTGCTGCCCTGATAGACCCAAGGGAGCCCTACAAACTGACATCAGGAACCTGGACTGCTGAGTTTTCTTTCCCAGGGAAAATGGAAAAAGGATGTGCCCAGGGGCCCCTGGCGCTGGGCTGGGACCGGACTGCAAAAAATCCTTATATCGAAGGATGGAGCCCAGACCAAAGTTGTCCCCACCTCAAACTTCTGCTGCCCTGATAGACCCAAGGGAGCCCTACAAACTGACATCAGGAACCTGGACTGCTGAGTTTTCTTTCCCAGGGAAAATGGAAAAAGGATGTGCCCAGGGGCCCCTGGCCCTGACTGCAAAAAATCCTTATATCGAAGGATGGACCCCACACCGAAGTTGTCCCCACCTCAAACTTGTGCTGCCCTGATAGACCCAAGGGAGCCCTACAAACTGACATCAGGAACCTGGACTGCTGAGTTTTCTTTCCCAGGGAAAATGGAAAAAGGATGTGCCCAGGGGCCCCTGGCCCTGACTGCAATAAATCCTTATATCGAAGGACGGAGCGCAGACCGAAGGTGTCCCCACCTCAAACTTGTGCTGCCCTGATAGACCCAAGGGAGCCCTAAAAACTGACATCAGGAACCTGGACTGCTGAGTTTTCTTTCCCAGGGAAAATGTAAAAAGGATGTGCCCAGGGGCCCCTGGCCCTGACTGCAAAAAATCCTTATATCGAAGGATGGACCCCACACCGAAGTTGTCCCCACCTCAAACTTGTGCTGCCCTGATAGACCCAAGGGAGCCCTAAAAACTGACATCAGGAACCTGGACTGCTGAGTTTTCTTTCCCAGGGAAAATGGAAAAAGGATGTGCCCAGGGGCCCCTGGCGCTGAGCTGGGGCCTCACTGCAAAGAATCCTTATATCGAAGGATGGACCCCACACCGAAGTTGTCCCCACCTCAAACTTGTGCTGCCCTGATAGACCCAAGGGAGCCCTACAAACTGACATCAGGAACCTGGACTGCTGAGTTTTCTTTCCCAGGGAAAATGGAAAAAGGATGTGCCCAGGGGCCCCTGGCCCTGACTGCAAAAAATCCTTATATCGAAGGATGGACCCCACACCGAAGTTGTCCCCACCTCAAACTTGTGCTGCCCTGAAAGACCCAAGGGAGCCCTACAAACTGACATCAGGAACCTGGACTGCTGAGTTTTCTTTCCCAGGGAAAATGAAAAAAGGATGTGCCCAGGGGCCCCTGACCCTGGGCTGGGGCCTCACTGCAAAGAATCCTTATATCGAAGGATGGACCCCACACCGAAGTTGTCCCCACCTCAAACTTGTGCTGCCCTGATAGACCCAAGGGAGCCCTACAAACTGACATCAGGAACCTGGACTGCTGAGTTTTCTTTCCCAGGGAAAATGGAAAAAGGATGTGCCCAGGGGCCTCACTGCAAAGAATCCTTATATCGAAGGATGGACCCCAGACCGAAGTTGTCCCCACCTCAAACTTGTGCTGCCCTGATAGACCCAAGGGAGCCCTACAAACTGACATCAGGAACCTGGGCTGCTGAGTTTTCTTTCCCAGGGAAAATGGAAAAAGGATGTGCCCAGGGGCCCATGACTGCAAAAAATCCTTATATCGAAGGATGGACCCCACACCGAAGATGTCCCCACCTCAAACTTGTGCTGCCCTGATAGACCCAAGGGAGCCCTACAAACTGACATCAGGAACCTGGACTGCTGAGTTTTCTTTCCCAGGGAAAATGGAAAAAGGATGTGCCCAGGGGCCCCTGGCCCTGACTGCAAAAAATCCTTATATCGAAGGATGGACCCCACACTGAAGTTGTCCCCACCTCAAACTTGTGCTGCCCTGATAGACCCAAGGGAGCCCTACAAACTGACATCAGGAACCTGGACTGCTGAGTTTTCTTTCCCAGGGAAAATGGAAAAAGGGTGTGCCCAGGGGCCCCTGGCCCTGACTGCAATAAATCCTTATATCGAAGGATGGACCCAACACCGAAATTGTCCCCACCTCAAACTTGTGCTGCCCTGATAGACCCAAGGGAGCCCTACAAACTGACATCAGGAACCTGGACTGCTGAGTTTTCTTTCCCAGGGAAAATGGGAAAAGGATGTGCCCAGGGGCCCCTGGCCCTGACTGCAAAAAATCCTTATATCGAAGGATGGACCCCACACCGAAGTTGTCCCCACCTCAAACTTGTGCTGCCCTGATAGACCCAAGGGAGCCCTACAAACTGACATCAGGAACCTGGACTGCTGAGTTTTCTTTCCCAGGGAAAATGGAAAAAGGATGTGCCCAGGCGCCTCACTGCAAAGAATCCTTATATCGAAGGATGGACCCCAGACCGAAGTTGTCCCCACCTCAAACTTGTGCTGCCCTGATAGACCCAAGGGAGCCCTACAAACTGACATCAGGAACCTGGACTGCTGAGTTTTCTTTCCCAGGGAAAATGGAAAAAGGATGTGCCCAGGGGCCCCTGACTGCAAAAAATCCTTATATCGAAGGATGGACCCCACACCGAAGATGTCCCCACCTCAAACTTGTGCTGCCCTGATAGACCCAAGGGAGCCCTACAAACTGACATCAGGAACCTGGACTGCTGAGTTTTCTTTCCCAGGGAAAATGGAAAAAGGATGTGCCCAGGGGCCCCTGGCCCTGACTGCAAAAAATCCTTATATCGAAGGATGGACCCCACACCGAAGTTGTCCCCACCTCAAACTTGTGCTGCCCTGATAGACCCAAGGGAGCCCTACAAACTGACATCAGGAACCTGGACTGCTGAGTTTTCTTTCCCAGGGAAAATGGAAAAAGGATGTGCCCAGGGGCCCCTGGCGCTGGGCTGGGGCCTCACTGCAAAGAATCCTTATATCGAAGGATGGACCCCACACCGAAGTTGTCCCCACCTCAAACTTGTGCTGCCCTGATAGACCCAAGGGAGCCCTACAAACTGACATCAGGAACCTGGACTGCTGAGTTTTCTTTCCCAGGGAAAATGGAAAAAGGATGTGCCCAGGGGCCCCTGGCCCTGACTGCAAAAAATCCTTATATCGAAGGATGGACCCCACACTGAAGTTGTCCCCACCTCAAACTTGTGCTGCCCTGATAGACCCAAGGGAGCCCTACAAACTGACATCAGGAACCTGGACTGCTGAGTTTTCTTTCCCAGGGAAAATGGAAAAAGGATGTGCCCAGGGGCCCCTGGCGCTGGGCTGGGACCGGACTGCAAAGAATCCTTATATCGAAGGATGGAGCCCAGACCAAAGTTGTCCCCACCTCAAACTTCTGCTGCCCTGATAGACCCAAGGGAGCCCTACAAACTGACATCAGGAACCTGGACTGCTGAGTCTTCTTTCCCAGGGAAAATGGAAAAAGGATGTGCCCAGGGGCCCCTGGCCCTGACTGCAAAAAATCCTTATATCGAAGGATGGACCCCACACCGAAGTTGTCCCCACCTCAAACTTGTGCTGCCCTGATAGACCCAAGGGAGCCCTACAAACTGACATCAGGAACCTGGACTGCTGAGTTTTCTTTCCCAGGGAAAATGGCCAAAGGATGTGCCCAGGGGCCCCTGGCCCTGACTGCAATAAATCCTTATATCGAAGGACGGAGCGCAGACCGAAGGTGTCCCCACCTCAAACTTGTGCTGCCCTGATAGACCCAAGGGAGCCCTACAAACTGACATCAGGAACCTGGACTGCTGAGTTTTCTTTCCCAGGGAAAATGGCCAAAGGGTGTGCCCAGGGGCTCCTGGCCTTGGGCTGGGCCCTGACTGCAAAGCATCCTTATATCGAAGGATGGAGCCCAGACCGAAATTCTCCCCATCTTAAACTTGTGCTGCCCTGATAGACCAAAGGGAGCCCTACAAACTGACATCAGGAACCTGGACTGCTGAGTTTTCTTTTCCAGAGAAAATGGCCAAAGGATGTGCCCAGTGGCCCCTGGTCCTGACTGCAAAAAATCCTTATATCGAAGGAGGGAGCCCAGACCGAAGTTGTCCCCAACTCAAACTTGTGCTGCCCTGATACACCCAAGGGAGCCCTACAAACTGACATCAGGAATCTGGGCTTCTGAATTTGCTTTCACTATGTAGATATCCCTCATTCATTGGCAGGGCCCTGCGATCCCCTTGGTTTTCAGGTCCCACGTTTCCTTTTGCTTCCTCAATGTCAAATCCTCACTGGATTTCCCTCATCTTGCATCTCCCACCCCCAAGTACTCAGGGATTTTTTTTCATGCCGAATACCTGTTTTAATCTGACAGTACAAAGCTTCGGCTTGATTTTTTCTGTGTATGATTTCTCCTTGGGAAATCTGCCACCATATAACCCTAACCACAACCACTTTGCTTTGCTCAGAATTCACAACCTTCAGACCAGCATCATGGCACCTTACCCACTGGCCCTCCACTGGCACCTTCCCAAAGCATTCCAGTAATGCTCCACATTTTCAGTGGGCATCCTGTCTCGCCCTCATCCTGACCCTAAAAATACACCAAGGAATTCTAAAATAGCCATTAGGAAGGTATAACAATTCTCTAAAAGATGCCAGAGAAAGCCTTCAAAAATCCCCTAATAGCCCTGCAAAAAAAAACACTCAAGGAAGCCTGCTCTGCCTCCAAACCCCTTCCTGTTGCCCTCTAGCCCACAGATGTCATCCCTACCTTTTCGCAGCGGGTCCTGTTGTCCTCTGAGGGTTCTGGCGTTGTCCTGGTGCGAGGGTCGCTGCCCTGTCCCACTGGGAGGCTTTCGGTGTGGTCTCGCTGTCAGGCTTGCTGTGCTGTGCTGCTGTTGTTAGGGGTGAAAAGGGAAAAGGCTGCTTAGGGTGAGGTTAGGGCTGGGTGAGGGGTGCTGCACCTGTACCCTAACTTGCCTCCTAAGCTGTACGCTGTAGCCCTGATCCCCACTGGACTGTCCAGCCCTCAGACCCTCTCCCTTCACCCCTGACCCCTCCCTCAGCCCCCCAGCCCTCAGGCTCTGGCTGTCACCCTCGAACCCCCCTTTGCCCCTCAAGCCCCCTCTCCTCTGCTCCTCAGCCCCCAGCTTCTCTGTGTCACCCTCCAGCTGCCCCTGCCCCCCTCAGCATCTCTCTGTGTCACCCACTGTCCCCTCCCCTGTTCCTCCCTCAGCTCCCAGCCTCTGTCACCCTCAAGCTGTCCCTCAGCCTCTATGCCATGAAAAGACCCTAAAAAACCCACAAAAATGCCCTAAAAAAACCCTCATCTTCAAAATGTCTTTAAACCCCGACAAAAACATGAAAATAGCCTCAGAATGCCCTTAAAATACAATAAAAATACTCTACTTTAAAAATCCCCTAAAACACCCCTAAAAACCCCCAAAGAACGTTTAAAAAATATCTCTAAATATTCCTAGAAGAGCTCTAAAAATAGCCCCAAAATCCTTAAAACACATTGATGAGACCCTAAAGAAACACCGCAGCGAGGGAGGCTGGAAGATGCGAAGCCGCGCTCCCGGCCCCGGGCGCAGCGCGGCTCCGGCAGGAAAGCGGCTCCTCCGGCAGGAAGAGGCGGCGCCAGGCCAGGAGACCCCCGCCCGCTGCCCCCGGCCCGGCGGGGCCGGCACCGGGCCCGGGGGGCCCCGGCGGCGCCCGAGCCCCGCGCCCGGAGCGGACGGAGCGGCGGCACCGGCGCGGCGCCCGCGCCGCCTCCCCCGCCCGCCGGCCCGGCCAAAGCTCCGCTCGGCTCCGCACGGCTCGCACCGGCGCGGCTCCGGCGGGCCCGCGGCAGCCCAGCCGCGCCCAGCTCCCCTTCCGCCCCGGCCAGCCCCGGCACTGCCGGCAGGGCTCCGCGCCGGACCCTTCGCTGCCGGGCCGGGGGCAGAAGAAGCGCCCCGAATGCAGCGGCACAGCCCGATCCCCGCCCTGCCAGCGCTGCCACGGCTGCAGCTCCCTTCCTCTGAAGCCCCGACACTGATGCCACGCTCCGGCGCTCACCTCACCCTAACAAGGGAAAAGAAATGTAGGCTTCCCTTCAATCGTGTCCCCTAGAAGAGAAGAAAAGAAGCAGCTTTCCTCAAATGATGGCAAAAGGGAGAATTTTACCTCAATCCAAACCCCTTAAAAGGTGGGACCACAGGACTGCCCCCTCCAATTCAACCCCAGGATGACGAAATTTCAAAGGGAAAGGAGAAAAGTCCCCGCTATAAAGGCACAGCACCAGCTCACCTGCTTGGCTGCTGCTTCTCGGCACAAAGGTTTGTCCCTGGGCTCCTCCTTTGAGCAATGCTCCACGTATCCAAGTGTGTATCCAGGTGATCCCCCGGACCCTGTCCAAAGCGCCCACCGTCCTTCCAGGAGACAGCCCCGCGAGCCCCCCACAAACTCCTCTTCTCCAGCAGCTCTGTGCAAAACCCGGCTGAGGCAAAGCCTCACCCTTAAATAACCTCCCCCCGGCAGGACACGCCCCTCCTCCTCATCAACTTAACAGCTCGCACCTGCTGCTGTTGCCACTCTCCAACAGCGTCTCTTGGTCTCTCCCTCTCCAGCACACAGCCCACTTCTCACAGACACAGATCCAACAGAAATCTGCTACAGGTGTTGGCTTTTCTTAATCCACCTGGTTACATGATTAAAACACATACATGCATTGATGGTCATTGAGAGAAAGCTTTCCCCTGGAGAAAACAGTCCTTTTGCCGGCACACTTTGATACACCTTCGGAAAAAGCAGAATCTGCACCAACTCCTAAGACCCCTGCCGAGGAACCCAGCCCTGCCTGGGACACCCAAAGCAGCAGACCTTGAAAAAGGAGGGGAAAAGTCAAGCTTGGAGTGGAAAAAGAGGATAGAACTACAGCAGCCTTTAAAAATGCCTGCACAGAGCAATAGTGGGAACCAGACACATTTATTCTTTCCTTGCTTTCTGTGATGACATAAATAGGAAGTAAGAACACGTTAAACAAAAGGCAGAGCTAGGATTTTACAGGTCTTCATTTTGGCAGCCTGCATGACAAACACCTCTTCCAGGACTGCGATGCCTTTTGGGGAATGGCAGAGAACGGAGGCAAAAGGTGCCGGGAGCCCTTTCTGTTCCCTTCAGCCCCTGCAGCCCCTCCGGTGCTTTCAGGGCACTCTCTTGGTTCGTTCCTAGAGAAAAAGGCTAGGGCATGATTTTCAAAACTACTGCCCGTCCCCAGTCAGAGTTTCCTACATTCCTGGGTACAAATGAGTGGATGGAGGGAGTGGATGGATGCTGTCCAGCAGTGTCCCCAGGGGCATCTGGAGTGTTCACACTGCTGAGCTGAGAAAAACTCACAAAACCCAGCCCAGGGGCCTGTGATCCTCCACCCACCCGGGGGAACTCCGGGTGCTGTAAACAGAGGCCACAGCACACACCAGGCTCTGCTGTGCCCGGTGAGGAGTCTCTGTATGAGCCCTGAGCCCTGGCATCGCCTCCCAAACACCACAGAGACCTCTTGTGCCATCAGAGAAAAGCCCTGGAGCAAACGTGTGTCCCCAGCACGATCAACAAGAGATGCAGAATTACCTCCTCAATAAAAACACTGTTTCTGATGGAAATGTTACCTCTGTCAACTGTGAGGATTTTATAGGAATACTGGCTCAAGAATTCAGTGACTTCAGGGATTCCATACCACAGGTTCCTGGGACTGCTTGGGCATCCAGAGCCTATAGTATTGGTTAAACTGGTAGAGCTGAGGATACTTATCAGCTTTGTCACAGAGCTGGAACGTCACGCAGGGAGCAAGGGGTTCTCTCGGAGAGTGCAGGAGGCCAGTGAAAACAGCACCAAGGTCCTCCACGACGTCTGCTCCTAGAAAAGCCAAATAAATTAAACTATTGACATGAGCACGGACACTGGGGCAACCTTCCTTACTTTGGGCCTTGCCAGCAGCCCACAGAGCCTCACGCAGAAAAGAACTGATCGAGATCAAAAAGTGTTCCTAGTGACCTAGACAGGTGCTCCTGGCCGCTGAGGTACCTGAAAAACCCTCCAGACATCATCAGCTCTTGCTTAAGCAAATAATCCACCTTCACCGTGTTGTGCCAAAAACACGCCCGGCCCTTAACAGGGAGAGACCCTGCCAGGCACCGCCTCAGAGAAGAACCGAGCTGTACTGGGGGGACACACCCAGCCAACGTGTACGAGTTAAACAGAATTTTCTCTCAGAACTGGGACTTTCAGCACCCCCCAGGTGCTACTCGACTGCCACATACACACAGAGGGCTTCGTGAGGTGCTCTGGGGTTGGCCAGTCCTGCTCCAAGCCCTGCTGATGCCCCGGTGGTTTTAAGGATGTCCTCAAGGAGGTGGTAGAACCTCACAGTGTTTGCCCCTGGAGCTTAATTTCTGAAGTTTTCCTTGGGAAACGCACCCACTTCCTACTTAACAAGGCAGTCCCCTCTCCCTGCTCTCAGGAAGAGCTGCCCACAGGCACGGGAACCACCTTCCTCTCCTGATCGCCACGCTCTGCCCTTAAAACGCTGTTACTGAGGCCAGCTACTTCCACACCAAGACTGTCCATGCAGGGACAGTGTCCCTTCTCTTCAGGGTCAGGGAAAAAGGGCAGAAGCACCTACAGAGCTTCAATGCCCCTCCTGAGCACAAAGCACCGTGAATCTGCACCTCCTGCTGCTTGCAGGGAAGATAATAAAATGCCTCAAGGTAAAAAATGATAAATGGTAAAAAATTATTACAAGAGGGTAGAAGTGATGCTGCTTTCACTCCACTGCTAGAAATGACACATAAAACATAAAAAAAACCCCTGTACCTGTTCCATTTTCAGACTGAAACAACAGCATATTCCTGGCTGCTCATGCAGCAGGGACAACAGCACTGAAGGGAAATGTTTGGATAATCATGTCTTCATTTAAAGAGAACCCAATTCCTTCATCTAAGCCATCACTGCCCTCCATCAGAACAGCCAGCACATCCACGACATCTAATAAGCGAAGGAAAAAATGTAAGCAGAGGATCCAGACTTACTGGGAAAACAACAGAGGTAGAATGCAACATTCCAGGAACACAAGGTAGCTTTTTAGTCACAAAAAAAAAGAAAGAAAAAAAAAAACACCCAAAAAAACTAAAAAAAAAAAACCCACCAAAAAACAAAAAACCCCAAAAAACCCCAAAGGCACATTTGCCAGGCAATACAATGTTAGGGGCAGCACAAAAATCACAGCTGTACTTCACTCTGCCTTTCAAAGCTGCTGTCCAGCACAGGTTGCCCACAGAAGCTGTGGCTGCCCCCGGATCCCTGGAAGTGTCCAAGGCCAGGCTGGACAGGGCTTGGAGCACCCTGGCATGGTGGAAGGTGTCCCTGCCCATGGCAGGGGTGGAACGGGACGAGCTTTAAATAAAGGTGCCTTCCCATCCAAACCCTTCTGGGATTCCACGATTCTGTGAGCAGCCCCAGGCAGAAGGGCTAAATTTCCATTGTGGTTCGGAAATGCTGCTGCAAGAGCACAAACAGATTTCAAATACTGTTCAAGTGGCACAACCACATCAAAAATTACGTCTGGGGGTAAAGTGGCAACTCTGCAATTCCAGCCTCTGATACCAAGGACACATGGAGGGCTGAATCCAGGGGGCGTTCGGGGTCCGAGTCGGGGTCGTCTTCATGAGCCACCAGCCTGGGGACCCAAAAATCGGGGGGAACCCCGAATTGGGGGGGGACCCAAAATTGGGGGGGTCCTGGGGGGCTCTGGAAGGTCTTTGCAGCATCCCAGGAGGAATTTTGGGAGTCCCAAGGGGGGGTTTGGGGAGTCATGAAGGGAATTTAGGGGGTCTCAGAGAGTTTTTGGGGGGTCCCAGGAGGAATTCTGGGGACCCTGATGGGAATTTTGGGGATCCCAGGGGGTGTTTTGAGGTCCTGGAGAGCTTTTTGGGGGGGTCTCAGGGAGTTTTTGGGGTCCCAGGAGGAATTTCAGGGGTCCTAAAGAGAAATTTGGAGGTCCCAGAAGGTGTTTTGGGGTGACAAATAGAATTTTGGGGGTTCAAGGGGTGTTTTGGGGTCCCGAAGGGAATTTTGGGGGTCCCAGTGGGGTTTTGGGGGTCCTGAAGGGAATTTTGGGCGTCCCAGGGGGGGTTTTGGAGTCCTGGGGAGATTTTTGGGTATCTCAAGAGGTTTTTGGGAGGAATTTTGGGGTCCCAAAGAGAATTTTGTGGGTCCTGGGGAGGGTTTGGGTCCTGAAGTAGAATTTTGGGGGTCCCAGGGGGTTTTGGGGGGTCCCAGGAGGAATTTCAGGGACCCTGATAGGAATTTTGGGGGTCCCAGCGGGGGTTTTGGAGTCCCAAAGGGAATTTTGGCCAACCCAGGGGGAGTTTTGGAGTCCTGGGGAGAATTTTGAGGGTCTCAGGGGGTTTTTGGGTGGAATTTTGGGGGTCCCGAGTGGAATTTTGTGGGTCCTGGGGAGGGTTTGGGGTTCTGAAGGGAATTTTGGGGGTTTCTGGGAGTTTTTTGGGGGTTCCAGTAGGAATTTTGAGGTCCTGAAGGGAAATTTGGGGGTCCCAGGGGGGGTTTTGGGGTGCCAAAGGGAATTTTGGAAGTCCCAGGGGGGATTTTGGGGTCCTGGAGAGGTTTTTGGGTGTCCCAGGGGGCCTTGTGATGTCCTGGAGAGAATTTTGGGGGTCTCAGGGGGTCTTGGGGAGGAATTTTGGGGGTCCCAAGTAGAATTTTGTGGGTCCTGGGGGGGGTTTGGGGTCCTCAAGTGGATTTTGGGGGTCTCAGGGGGTTTTGGGGGGTCCCAGGAGGAATTTAGGGGTCCTGAAGGGAATTTTGGGGTCTCAAGGAGTTTTGGGGGGTTTCAGGAGGAATTTCGAGGACCCTGATGGGAATTTTGGAGGTCCCAGGGGGGTTTTTGGGGTCCCAAATGGAAGTTTGGGCGTTCCGGGAGGGGTTTTGGGGTCCCAAAGGGAATTTTGATGGTCTCAGGGGGGTTTTGGGAGGAATTTTGTGGGTCCCGACCAGAATTTTGAGGGTCCTGGGGGTGGGTTTGGGGTCCTGAAGGGAATTTTGAGGTCTCATGAAGTTTTTGGGGGGTCCCAGAAAGAATTTCGGGGACCCTGATGGGAATTTTGGGGCTCCCGGGGGGGGGTTTGGGGTCCCGAAGAGAATTTTGGGGGTCTCAGTGGGGTTTTGGGTCTCCCAGGAGGAATTTCAGGGACCCTGATGGGAATTTGGGGTGTCCCAGGGGGGCTTGTGGTGTCCTGGGGAGAATTTTAGGGGTCTTGGGGGTTTTTTGGGAGGAATTTTGGGGGTCCCGAGTGGAATTTTGTGTGTCCTGGGGAGGGTTTGGGGTTCTGACGGGAATTTTGGGGACTTCTGGGAGTTTGTGGGGGGTCCCAGGAGGAATTTGGGGTTTGTGAGAACCCCAGCCTTTCTCTGGGGTCTCATGTGGTGAAATTCCTCCTCCAACCCGTGCTTCCAAAGAAAAACTCCGCAGGCTTTAGCTGTTCAGTCTCAAGGCAGTTTATCGCTAGTTATCTAACAGATTATGTTCTTGCACTGCGGCTGTTTGATCAGCGGCCTGGGTAGAGGCACACACACACCCTGACATCCTCTCTATCTGCTGTCTTCTTCGTCTCTCCCCCCACCCAGGGCTGCTGCTATCTTTTATAAGATATATTACGTATAACATGTTTACAATTATTCCCCAGTACCTACTACCTACGTTGCCAAGTGTTTTTCTACTCTAAACCAATCTGTGAGTGCCAACATCACCAAGAACATGGAGGTAAGGAAAAAGAAGGAGGAAGAACAGGATCAGCCCACTTTCCTCCATCTTAGAACTCCTGACCCCCATGTACAAAGTGAAAACCCCCCTGGACATGTGCTAAAACCCCCTTGTACAATACTAAAAAAATTTCCCCTCTACTTTGTAATTACTTTTACTATACTATCTAACCTTTTGTGATTGCTTGTTCCACCTCCAAAATTGGTAACTCATTCCATGGCTCAAACTCACAATCACAGCTGTTTCCAGCTGCCTGCCAGGGTCCCAAATGCTTCTGACCAAGGCCTGGAACCACTAAAAATGTCTGAGAGACATTATGAGTTCCCACAGGGGTCCTGAAAAGAAATCTGGGGGTCCCAGGGGGGGTTTTGGGGTCCTGAAGGGAATTTTGGGTGTCCCAGGGGGTTTTTGGAGTCCTGGGGAGAATTTTGAGGGTCTCAGGGGAGTTTTGGGAGGAATTTTGGGGTCCCGAGTAGAATTTTGTGGGTCCTGGGGGAAGTTTTGAGGTCCCGAAGGGAATTTTGGGAGTCATAGGGGGAGTTTTGAAGTCCTGGGGAAAATTTTGAGGGTCTTAGGGGGTTTTTGGGAGGAATTTTGAGGGTCCCGAGTAGAATTTTGGGGATCCTGGGGGGGAGGTTTGGGGTCCTGAAGTGAATTTTGGGGTCTCAGGAAGTTTTTGGGGGGTCCCAGAAAGAATTTTGGGGACCCTGATGGGAATTTGGGGCTCCCGGGGGGGTTTTTGGAGTCCGGAAGGGAATTTTGGGGGACCAGGGGGGGTTTTGGGGTCCCAATGGGAATTTTGGGAGTTCCAAGGGGGTGGGTTGGGGTCCGGAAGGGAATTTTAGGGGTCTCAGGGGGTTTTTGGGGGTACCTGGAGGAATTTCGGGGACCCTGATGGGAAATTTGGGAGTCCCAGGGGGGGTTTTGGGGTCCTGAAGGGAATTTTGGGCGTCCCAGGGGGAGTTTTGGAGTCCTGGGGAGAATTTTGGGGGTCTCAGGGGGTTTTCGGGAGGAATTTTGGGGGTCCCGAGTAGAATTTTGTGGGTCCTGGGGAGGGTTTGGGGTCCTGAAGGGAATTTTTGGGTCTCAGGGAGTTTTTGGGGGGGTCCCAGGAGGAATTTTGGGGACCGTGATGGGAATTTTGGGGGTCCCAGGGGGGTTTTTGGAGTCCCGAAGGGAATTTTGGGGGTCCCAGACGGGGTTTTGAGGGTCCCAAAGGGAATTTTTTGGTCTCTGGAGTTTTTGGGGTCCCAGGAAAAACTTCGGGGTCCTGAAGGGAATTTTGGGAGTCACAGGGGGCGTTTTGGAGTCCTGGGGAGAATTTTGGGGGTCTAAGGGCTTTTTTGGGAGGAATTTTGTGTGTCCCGGGTAGAATTTTGGGGGTCCTGGGGAGGTTTTATGGTCCTGAAGTGAATTTTGGGGTCTCTGGGAGTTTTTGGGGGGTCCCAAGAGGAATTTTGGGGACCCCGATGGGAATTTTGGGGATCCCAGGGGTGTTTTGGGGTCCCGAAGGGAATTTTGGGAGTCCCAGGGGGGGGGTTGGAGTCCTGGGGAGAATTTTGATGGTCTCAGGGTTTTTTTGGGAGGAATTTCGGGGGTCCTGAGTAGAATTTTGGGGGTTCTGGAGGTGGGTTTGGGGTCCTGAAGGAAACTTTGGGGGTCTCAAGGAGTTTTGGGGGGTCCCAGGAGGAATTTCGGGGACTCTGATGGGAATTTTTAGGGGTCCCAGGGGGGGTTTTGGAGTCCCGAAGGGAATTTTGTGCGTTCCAGGGGGGGTTTTGGAGTCCTGGGTGGAATTTTGAGGGTCCTGGGGGTATGTTTGGGGTTCTGAAGGGAATTTTGGGGTCTCACGAAGTTTTTGGGGGGTCCCAGGAGGAATTTCGGGGACCCTGATGGGAATTTTGGGGGTCTCAGGGGGTATTGGGGGGTCCCATGAGGACTTTCGGGGTCCTGAAGGGAATTTTGGGGTGTCAAGGAGTTTTGGGGGGTCTCAGGAGGAATTTCGGGGAGTCTGATGGGAATTTTGAGGGGTCCCAGGGGGGGTTTTGGAGTCCTGGGGAGAATTTTAGGGGTCTCAGGGTTTTTTTGGGAGGAATTTTGGGGGTCCTGAGTAGAATTTTTTGGGTCCTGGGGAGGGTTTGGGGTTCTGAAGGGAATTTTGGGGGTCTATGGAAGTATTTGGGGGGTCCCAGGAGGAATTTTGGGGTCCTGAAGGGAATTTTGGGGGTCCTAGGGGGGGTTTTGGGGTCCCAAAAGGAATTTTGGGCGTCCCAGGGGGTTTTTGGGGGTCCCAGGAAGAATTTCCGGGTCCTGAAGGGAATTCTGGGGCTCCCAAGGGGGTTTTGGGGTCCCAAATGGAATTTTAGGCATTCCAGGGAGAGGTTTGGAGTCCTGGGGAGAATTTTGAGGGTCTCCGGGGGTTTTTGGGGGGAATTTTGGAGGTCCCGAGTAGAATTTCTTGAGTCCTGGGGGAGGTTTTGGGGTCCTGAAAAGAATTTTGGGGGTCTCACGAAGTTTTTGGGGGTCCCAGAAATAATTTTGGTGACCCTGATAGGAATCTGGGGGGTCTCAGGGGGTTTTGGGGGGTCCCACGAGGAATTTTGGCGTCTTGAAGGGAATTTTGGGGTCTCAAAGAGTTTTGGGGGCTTCCCAGGAGGAATTTTGGGGACCCTGATGGGAATTTTGGGTGTCCCAGGGGGGTTTTCGGGGTCCTGAAGGGAATTTTGGTGGTCCCAGGGGGGTTATCTGGGTTCTGAAGGGAATTTTGTGGGTCCCAGGGGGTGTTCTGGGTTCCGAATGGAATTTTGTGGGTCCCAGGGGGGTTTTTGGGGTCCCTAAGGGAATTTTGGGCGTTCCAGGGCCGTCCCGATGGTTTTGGGGTCGCGCTGGCTGCGGGGCTGCAGTACCGCCCTGTGTCCACAAGGCGGCAGCATTTGTCAAGTGAGTCCGCGACAAGATGGCGGTCCGTGGGGACCTTGATGGTGACAGGCGTTTTTTGCCGATGCCTGTCGGCTCCCGCCAAAAACCCGCACGCTCGCGGCGCTCCTGACCCCACAGCCCGTGTGCACGGCATCGTAACCGCCGCGGAAAATCCCGTCGCGGGGCGCCGGCGGTGCGGGCAATTCAGGCAGTGTAAAAAACAGACACGGGTCCTCGAATTTCAACGTCCTCGTTTTCGCGCCCTCTCGAGAAGGTCAAGCGAGTCCGCGCCAAGCCCCTCCCAAGATGGCGGCCGCGGGCGGCGGGCTGCAGTGCCGCTCTCTGCCCACACGGCGGCAGCACTGTGCCGTCAGCAGCGAATGCCCCAAAGATCCGCGCGGGAAAGAACGGAACAAAAACCCTGCCTCGGACCCGATAGGAACCGAAAGAAAAAACCTTTCCTCTTAAACTGCATTTCAACAGAGTTTATTTTTACATTTTTCACATTTATATTCACATTCGGATTTATAATGTATATTGATATATAATTGTATTTTCATAATTCCTTACATTTATTCCATTTATTATATTTTATTATATTTTAGATTTTATACATATCTTAATAGATTGCTTACATATTTCTATAGTTAGATTTAGAGTTCTAAAAGGTTTATATTGATTAAAATAAAAACCTGACTCTATCCAAGTAAAAATCTTTTTAAAAAACCCTTTATTTAAACTCCATTTAAATTTATTTCTATTTTTCGCATTTATAGTCAAATTTACATTTTAAATGTAGATTGATGTATGGTGCTATTTATAGTCTATCTCTTCCTAATACTATTTTTATTTCTATTTTATATTTTTATATATATCTGTATACATTGAATATATATTTCCATATTTAGAACAATATCAAAATAAAATGTATATTCATATTTTTTCCATTAATGCCCTGCCTCTAACCAAATAACAAACAAAAACAAAAACAAAAAAATCTTTCTATAAACAATACTTGAATATATATTGAATACACCATGCATTACAAATTGCAGGGGAAATGGATTCCCTCATGATTTGAACACAAGAAATAATGGAAAAGGAAGCTTTTTCCCACAATTTAAACCCCTTTTCTCTCCATAACCCCTCATTTTTCTGGGAGCGCTGTGGAAGGTCTGGGGGTTCTAAGGAGGGATTGACACAATAAAAGGGGAAAGTTGAAAGCTCTCCCGTGGAACCCCACATGCTGCCCGGCCTGCTCAGGTGCTGCCCCTTGGCAAGAGGGCTCTTCCCTCGGCATTTTCTCAAAGGGATGCTCGTGCCCGGGTGGGTCCAGCTGCTCCCCGGTCCCTGCTGGATGTTCCAGCCATAGCTCCTGGAGGGACACTTGGGATACCCCTGTTAGCCCCTCGGGATTAGCAGCTCCCTGTGCAGGTGTGCCCAGGTAGCTGCACTGAAAGCAGCTGCTCACACGGGGAGCTGCTACACCTAGGAGTGGGGGATGAGGTGAAGAAAGGTCCTGTGGGGTGTTCCCTTCCCTACGCAGGCCTTTGCCAGACCCTTCAACAATGCGGTGCCAGATTTTCATTGCCAAGATAATTAACAGTCTTTCCCCTGGCCAAACAGGAATTGTGCTTCCAAAATTGCAAACAGTGAATGATTTCTTGCAGACACCAGCTGCCAACACCAGGAACTCTCACTGCCTTTGGAGAGCAGCACGCCTCCAGTGAACACACATCAACACACAGGGAGGGTGAGGTAGGTTTTACACGGAAAAAGGGCAGAGGTCGGGTCACAAGGCCTGTGGCCCCAGGTGACTTTCTACATCTTTTTGTTCTGAATGGCACAGGATTTCTCCAGCAGCAAAACTGCTGACAGCAAGAATTCTGCCTGTCCTGGAAGAGACAAGGACCTCCTCAAAATTGACATCAGGAAGTGAAGAGGGAGAGCCATGTTTCACACAGAATAGGGCCAGTGACAGAGTCCAAGAGCCAGAAGCCATGAAAAAAGGGTTGCCCCTTGGAAATCTGAATGGAGAAGGATGTGTTGTGGACCTAAGCTGCTTTCATGTCGATGAGGGGTTGCCTTGATGATCCCAAGCAAAAATCGAAAACTGACGTCAGGAACCGGGACTGGCGAGCATGCATTCCTAGAGAAAATAGCTTGAATTCACGCAGACCACCATGCGGTCCTGGGTGGGCAGCTGAGTGCAGGAAATATGAACATAGAAAAATACAATCCAGGCCCAAACCGCACCCACCTCAAACTTGTGCTGCCCTGATACACCCAAGGGAGACCTACAAACGGACATGAGGAACCTGGACTGCTGAGTTTTCTTTCCCAGGGAAAATGGAAAAAGGATGTGCCCAGGGGCCCGTGGCCCTGGGCTGGCACCTCACTGCCAAAAATCCTTATATTGAAGGATGCAACCCACACCGAAGTTGTCCCCACCTCAAACTTGTGCTGCCCTGATACACCCAAGGGAGCCCTACAAACTGACATCAGGAACCTGGACTGCTGAGTTTTCTTCCCCAGGGAAAATGGCCAAAGGATGTGCCCAGGAGCCCCTTGCCCTGGGCTGGGACCTGACTGCAAAGAATCCTTATATCAAAGGATGGAGCCCAGACCGAAGTTGTCCCCACCTCAAACTTGTGCTGCCCTGATAGACCCAAGGGAGCCCTACAAACTGACATCAGGAACCTGGACTGCTGAGTTTTCTTTCCCAGGGAAAATGGAAAAAGGATGTGCCCAGGGGCCCCTTGCCCTGACTGCAAAAAATCCTTATATCGAAGGATGGACCACACACCGAAGTTGTCCCCACCTCAAACTTGTGCTGCCCTGATAGACCCAAGGGAGCGCTACAAACTGACATCAGGAACCTGTATTGCTGAGTTTTCTTTTTACGGGGAAAAGGGACAAAGCTTTTGCCCAGGGGCCCCTGGCCCTGGGCCGGGCCAGCACTGCAAAAAATCCTTATATCGAAGGATGGAGCCCAGACCGAAGTTGTCTCCACCTCAAACTTGTGCTGCCCTGATAGACCCAAGGGAGACCTACAAACTGACATCAGGAACCTGGACTGCTGAGTTTTCTTTCCCAGGGAAAATGGAAAAAGGATGTGCCCAGGGGCCCGTGGCCCTGGGCTGGGCCCTGACTGCAAAGAATCCTTATATCGAAGGATGGACCCCACACCGAAGTTGTCCCCACCTCAAACTTGTGCTGCCCTGATACACCCAAGAGAACCCTACAAACTGACATCAGGAACCTGGACTGCTGAGTTTTCTTTCCCAGGGAAAATGGCCAAAGGATGTGCCCGGGGGCCCCTGGACCTGGGCTGGCACCTCACTGCCAAAAATCCTTATATCAAAGGATGGACCCCACACCGAAGTTGTCCCCACCTCAAACTTGTGCTGCCCTGATACACCCAAGGGAGCCCTACAAACTGACATCAGGAACCTGGACTGCTGAGTTTTCTTTCCCAGGGAAAATGGCCAAAGGATGTGCCCAAGAGCCCCTGGCCCTGGGCTGGGCACTGACTGCAAAGAATCCTTATATCAAAGGATGGAGCCCAGACCGAAGTTGTCCCCACCTCAAACTTGTGCTGCCCTGATAGACCCAAGGGAGCCCTACAAACTGACATCAGGAACCTGGACTGCTGAGTTTTCTTTCCCAGGGAAAATGGAAAAAGGATGTGCCCAGGGGCCCCTTGCCCTGACTGCAAAAAATCCTTATATCGAAGGATGGACCACACACCGAAGTTGTCCCCACCTCAAACTTGTGCTGCCCTGATAGACCCAAGGGAGCCCTACAAACTGACATCAGGAACCTGTATTGCTGAGTTTTCTTTTTACGGGGAAAAGGGACAAAGATTTTGCCCAGGGGCCCCTGGCCCTGGGCCGGGCCAGCACTGCAAAAAATCCTTATATCGAAGGATGGAGCCCAGACCGAAGTTGTCCCCACCTCAAACTTGTGCTGCCCTGATACACCCAAGGGAGACCTACAAACTGACATGAGGAACCTGGACTGCTGAGTTTTCTTTCCCAGGGAAAATGGAAAAAGGATGTGCCCAGGGGCCCGTGGCCCTGGGCTGGGCCCTGACTACAAAGAATCCTTATATCGAAGGATGGACCCCACACCGAAGTTGTCCCCACCTCAAACTTGTGCTGCCCTGATACACCCAAGGGAGCCCTACAAACTGACATCAGGAACCTGGACTGCTGACTTTTCTTTCCCAGGGAAAATGGCCAAAGGATGTGCCCGGGGGCCCCTGGACCTGGGCTGGCACCTCACTGCCAAAAATCCTTATATTGAAGGATGCAACCCACACCGAAGTTGTCCCCACCTCAAACTTGTGCTGCCCTGATACACCCAAGGGAGCCCTACAAACTGACATCAGGAACCTGGACTGCTGAGTTTTCTTTCCCAGGGAAAATGGCCAAAGGATGTGCCCAAGAGCCCCGGCCCTGGGCTGGGCCCTGACTGCAAAGAATCCTTATATCAAAGGATGGAGCCCAGACCGAAGTTGTCCCCACCTCAAACTTGTGCTGCCCTGATAGACCCAAGGGAGCCCTACAAACTGACATCAGGAACCTGGACTGCTGAGTTTTCTTTCCCAGGGAAAATCGAAAAAGGATGTGCCCAGGGGCCCCTTGCCCTGACTGCAAAAAATCCTTATATCGAAGGATGGACCACACACCGAAGTTGTCCCCACCTCAAACTTGTGCTGCCCTGATAGACCCAAGGGAGCCCTACAAACTGACATCAGGAACCTGTATTGCTGAGTTTTCTTTTTACGGGGAAAAGGGACAAAGCTTTTGCCCAGGGGCCCCTGGCCCTGGGCCGGGCCAGCACTGCAAAAAATCCTTATATCGAAGGATGGAGCCCAGACCGAAGTTGTCCCCACCTCAAACTTGTGCTGCCCTGATACACCCAAGGGAGCCCTACAAACTGACATCAGGAACCTGGACTGCTGAGTTTTCTTTCCCAGGCAAAATGGCCAAAGGATGTGCCCGGGGGCCCCTGGCCCTGGGCTGGGCCCTGACTGCCAAAAATCCTTAAATTGAAGGATGGACCCCACACCGAAGTTGTCCCCACCTCAAACTTGTGCTGCCCTGATAGACCCAAGGGAGCCCTACAAACTGACATCAGGGACCTGGACTGCTGAGTTTTCTTTCCCAGGGAAAATGGCCAAAGGATGTGCCCAGGGCCCCTGGCCCTGGGCTGGGACCTCACTGCAAAAAATCCTTATATCGAAGGATGGAGCCCACACCGAAGTTGTCCCCACCTCAAACTTGTGCTTCCCTGATAGACCCAAGGGAGCCCTACAAACTGACATCAGGAACCTGGACTGCTGAGTTTTCTTTCCCAGGGAAAATGGCCAGATGGTGTGCCCAGGGGCCCCTGGCCATGAGCTGGGCCAGCACTGCAAAAAGTCCTTATATCGAAAGATGGACCCCAGACCGAAGTTGTCCCCACCTCAAACTTGTGCTGCCCTGATAGACCCAAGGGAGCCCTACAAACTGACATCAGGAACCTGGACTGCTGAGTTTTCTTTTTACAGGGAAAAGAGACAAAGCTTTTGCCCAGGGGCCCCTGGCCCTGGGCCGGGCCAGCACTGCAAGAAATCCTTATATCGAAGGATGGAGCCCAGACCGAAGTTGTCCCCACCTCAAACTTGTGCTGCCCTGATAGACCCAAGGGAGCCCTACAAATTGACATCAGGAACCTGGACTGCTGAGTTTTCTTTCCCAGGGAAAATGGCCAAAGGATGTGCCCAGGGGACCCTGGCCCTGACTGCAAAAAATCCTTATATCGAAGGATGGACCCCACACCGAAGTTGTCCCCACCTCAAACTTGTGCTGCCCTGATAGACCCAAGGGAGCCCTACAAACTGACATCAGGAACCTGGACTGCTGAGTTTTCTTTCCCAGGGAAAATGGAAAAAGGATGTGCCCGGGGGCCCCTGGCCCTGACTGCAAAGAATCCTTATATCGAAGGATGGACCTCACACCGAAGTTGTCCCCACCTCAAACTTGTGCTGCCCTGATAGACCCAAGGGAACCCTACAAACTGACATCAGGAACCTGGACTGCTGAGTTTTCTTTCCCAGGGAAAATGGAAAAAGGATGTGCCCAGGGGCCCCTGGCCCTGACTGCAAAGAATCCTTATATCGAAGGATGGACCCCACACCAAAGTTGTCCCCACCTCAAACTTGTGCTGCCCTGATACACCCAAGGGAGCCCTACAAACTGACATCAGGAACCTGGACTGCTGAGTTTTCTATCCCAGGGAAAATGGAAAAAGGATGTGCCCAGGGGTCCCTGGCCCTGACTGCAAAAAATCCTTATATCGAAGGATGGACCCCACACCGAAGTTGTCCCCACCTTAAACTTGTGCTGCCCTGATAGACCCAAGGGAGCCCTACAAACTGACATCAGGAACCTGGACTGCTGAGTTTTCTTTCCCAGGGAAAATGGCCAAAGGATGTGCCCAGGGGCCCCTGGCCCTGACTGCAAAGAATCCTTATATCGAAGGATGGACCCCACACCGAAGTTGTCCCCACCTCAAACTTGTGCTGCCCTGATAGACCCAAGGGAGCCCTACAAATTGACATCAGGAACCTGGACTGCTGAGTTTTCTTTCCCAGGGAAAATGGCCAAAGGATGTGCCCAGGGGACCCTGGCCCTGACTGCAAAAAATCATTATATCGAAGGATGGAGCCCTGACCAAAGTTGTCCCCACCTCAAACTTGTGCTGCCCTGATAGACCCAAGGGAGCCCTACAAACTGACATCAGGAACCTGGACTGCTGAGTTTTCTTTCCCAGGGAAAATGGAAAAAGGATGTGCCCAGGAGCCCCTGGCCCTGGGCAGGGACCTCACTGCAAAGAATCCTTATATCGAAGGATGGACCCCACACCGAAGTGTCCCCACCTCAAACTTGTGCTGCCCTGATAGACCCAAGGGAGCCCTACAAACTGACATGAGGAACCTGGACTGCTGAGTTTTCTTTCCCAGGGAAAATGGCCAAAGGATGTGCCCAGGGGCCCCTAGCCCTGACGGCAAAAAAATCCTTATATCGAAAGATGGACCCCACACCGAAGTTGTCCCCACCTCAAACTTGTGCTGCCCTGATAGACCCAAGGGAGCCCTACAAACTGACATCAGGAACCTGGACTGCTGAGTTTTCTTTCCCAGGGAAAATGGAAAAAGGATGTGCCCAGGGGCCCCTTGCCCTGACAGCAAAGAATCCTTATATCGAAGGATGGACCACACACCGAAGTTGTCCCCACCTCAAACTTGTGCTGCCCTGATAGACCCAAGGGAGCCCTACAAACTGACATCAGGAACCTGGACTGCTGGGTTTTCTTTCCCAGGGAAAATGGAAAAAGGATGTGCCCAGGGGCCCCTGGCCCTGGGTTGGGGCCTCACTACAAAAATCCTTATATTGAAGGATGGAGCCCACACCGAAGTTGTCCCCACCTCAAACTTGTGCTGCCCTGATAGACCCAAGGGAGCCCTACAAACTGACATCAGGAACCTGGACTGCTGAGTTTTCTTTCCCAGGGAAAATGGAAAAAGGTTGTGCCCAGGGGCCCCTGGCCCTGACTGCAAAGAATCCTTATATCGAAGGATGGACCCCACACCGAAGTTGTCCCCACCTCAAACTTGTGCTGCCCTGATAGACCCAAGGGAGCCCTACAAACTGACATCAGGAACCTGGACTGCTGAGTTTTCTTTCCCAGGGAAAATGGAAAAAGGATGTGCCCAGGGGCCCCTGGCCCTGGGCTGAGCCATCACTACAAAAAATCCTTATATCGAAGGATGGAGCCCACACCGAATTTGTCCCCACCTCAAACTTGTGCTGCCCTGATAGACCCAAGGGAGCCCTACAAACTGACATCAGGAACCTGGACTGCTGAGTTTTCTTTCCCAGGGAAAATGGAAAAAGGATGTGCCCAGGGGTCCCTGGCCCTGACTGCAAAGAATCCTTATATCGAAGAATGGACCCCACACCGAAGTTGTCCCCTCCTCAAACTTGTGCTGCCCTGATAGACCCAAGGGAGCCCTGCAAACTGACATCAGGAACCTGGACTGCTGAGTTTTCTTTCCCAGGGAAAATGGCCAAAGGATGTGCCCAGGGGCCCCTGGCCCTGGGCTACGGCATCACTGCAAAAACTCCTTATATCGAAGGATGGAGCCCACACCGAATTTGTCCCCACCTCAAACTTGTGCTGCCCTGATAGACCCAAGGGAGCCCTACAAACTGACATCAGGAACCTGGACTGCTGAGTTTTCTTTCCCAGGGAAAATGGAAAAAGGATGTGCCCAGGGGCCCCTGGCCCTGACTGCAAAAAATCCTTATATCGAAGGATGGACCCCACATCGATGTAGTCCCAACCTCAAACTTGTGCTGCCCTGATAGACCCAAGGGAGCCCTACAAACTGACATCAGGAACCTGGACTGCTGAGTCTTCTTTCCCAGGGAAAATGGAAAAAGGATGTGCCCAGGGGCCCCTGGCCCTGGGCAGGGGCCTTACTGCAAAAAATCCTTATATCGAAGGATGGACCCCACACCGAAGTTGTCCCCACCTCAAACTTGTGCTGCCCTGATAGACCCAAGGGAGCCCTACAAACTGACATCAGGAACCTGGACTGCTGAGTTTTCTTTCCCAGGGAAAATGGAAAAAGGATGTGCCCAGGGGCCCCTGGCCCTGACTGCAAAAAATCCTTATATCGAAGGATGGACCCCACACCGAATTTGTCCCCACCTCAAACTTGTGCTGCCCTGATAGACCCAAGGGAGCCCTACAAACTGACATCAGGAACCTGGACTGCTGAGTTTTCTTTCCCAGGGAAAATGGAAAAAGGATGTGCCCAGGGTTCCCTGGCCGTGGGCTGAGCCATCACTACAAAAAAAACCTTATATCAAACGATGACCCCACACCGAAGTTGTCCCCACCTCAAACTTGTGCTGCCCTGATAGACCCAAGGGAGCCCTACAAACTGACATCAGCAACCTGGACTGCGGAGTTTTCTTTCCCAGGGACAATGGCCAAAGGATGTGCCCAGGGGCCCCTGGCCCTGAGTGCACAAAATCAATATATCGAATGATGGAGCCCACACCAAAGTTGTCCCCACCTCAAACTTGTGCTGCCCTGATAGACCCAAGGGAGCCCTACAAACTGACATCAGGAACCTGGACTGCTGAGTTTTCTTTCCCAGGGAAAATGGAAAAAGGATGTGCCCAGGGGCCCCTGCTCCTGGTCAGGGGCCTCACTGCAAAAAATCCTTATATCGAAGGATGGACCCCACACCGAAGTTGTCCCCACCTCAAACTTGTGCTGCCCTGATAGACCCAAGGGAGCCCTACAAACTGACATCAGGAACCTGGACTGCTGAGTTTTCTTTCCCAGGGAAAATGGCCAAAGGATGTGCCCAGGGGCCCCTGGCCCTGACTGCAAAAAATCCTTATATCGAAGGATGGACCCCACACCGAAGTTGTCGCCACCTCAAACTTGTGCTGCCCTGATAGACCCAAGGGAGCCCGACAAACTGACATCAGGAACCTGGACTGCTGAGTTTTCTTTCCCAGGGAAAATGGAAAAAGGATGTGCCCAGGGGACCCTGGCCCTGACTGCAAAAAATCCTTATATCGAAGGATGGACCCCACACCGAAGTTGTCCCCACCTCAAACTTGTGCTGCCCTGATACACCCAAGGGAGCCCTACAAACTGACATCAGGAACCTGGACTGCTGAGTTTTCTTTCCCAGGGAAAATGGAAAAAGGATGTGCCCAGGGGCCCCTGGCCCTGGACAGGGCCCTCACTACAAAAAATCCTTATATCGAAGGATGGAGCCCACACCGAATTTGTCCCCACCTCAAACGTGTGCTGCCCTGATAGACCCAAGGGAGCCCTACAAACTGACATCAGGAACCTGGACTGCTGAGTTTTCTTTCCCAGGGAAAATGGAAAAAGGATGTGCCCAGGGGCCCCTGGCCCTGACTGCAAAAAATCCTTATATCGAAGGATGGACCCCACAACGAAGTTGTCCCCACCTCAAACTTGTGCTGCCCTGATAGACCCAAGGGAGCCCTACAAACTGACATCAGGAACCTGGACTGCTGAGTTTTCTTTCCCAGGGAAAATGGAAAAAGAATGTGCCCAGGGGCCCCTGGCCCTGACTGCAAAAAATCCTTATATCGAAGGATGGAGCCCACACTGAAGTTGTCGCCACCTCAAACTTGTGCTGCCCTGATAGACCCAAGGGAGCCCTACAAACTGACATCAGGAACCTGGACTGCTGAGTTTTCTTTCCCAGGGAAAATGGAAAAAGGATGTGCCCAGGAGCCCCTGGCCCTGGGCCCCTGGCCCTGACTGCAAAAAATCCTTATATTGAAGGATGGACCCCACACCGAAGTTGTCCCCACCTCAAACTTGTGCTGCCCTGATAGACCCAAGGGAGCCCTACAAACTGACAGGAGGAACCTGGACTGCTGAGTTTTCTATCCCAGGGAAAATGGAAAAAGGATGTGCCCAGGGTTCCCTGGCCGTGGGCTGAGCCATCACTACAAAAAAACCTTATATCAAACGATGACCCCACACCGAAGTTGTCCCCACCTCAAACTTCTGCTGCCCTGATAGACCCAAGGGAGCCCTACAAACTGACTTCAGGAACCTGGACTGCTGAGTTTTCTTTCCCAGGGAAAATGGCCAAAGGATGTTCCTGGGGGCCCCTGGCCCTGAGTGCACAAAATCAATATATCGAATGATGGAGCCCACACCAAAGTTGTCCCCACCTCAAACTTGTGCTGCCCTGATAGACCCAAGGGAGCCCTACAAACTGACATCAGGAACCTGGACTGCTGAGTTTTCTTTCCCAGGGAAAATGGAAAAAGGATGTGCCCAGGGGTCCCTGGCCCTGACTGCAAAGAATCCTTATATCGAAGGATGGACCCCACACCGAAGTTGTCCCCTCCTCAAACTTGTGCTGCCCTGATAGACCCAAGGGAGCCCTACAAACTGACATCAGGAACCTGGACTGCTGAGTTTTCTTTCCCAGGGAAAATGGAAAAAGGATTTGCCCAGGGGCCCCTGGCCCTGGGCCCCTGGCCCTGACTGCAAAGAATCCTTATATCGAAGGATGGAGCCCACACTGAAGTTGTCCCCACCTCAAACTTCTGCTGCCCTGATACACCCAAGGGAGCCCTACAAACTGACATCAGGAACCTGGACTGCGGAGTTTTCTTTCCCAGGGAAAATGGAAAAAGGATGTGCCCAGGGGCCCCTGGCCCTGGGCTGGGGCCTCACTACAAAAAATCCTTATATCGAAGGATGGACCCCACACCGAAATTGTCCCCTCCTCAAACTTGTGCTGCCCTGATAGACCCAAGGGAGCCCTACAAACTGACATCAGGAACCTGGACTGCTGAGTTTTCTTTCCCAGGGAAAATGGAAAAAGGATGTGCCCAGGGGCCCCTGGCCCTGGGCTGAGCCATCACTACAAAAAATCCTTATATCGAAGGATGGAGCCCACACCGAATTTGTCCCCACCTCAAACTTGTGCTGCCCTGATAGACCCAAGGGAGCCCTACAAACTGACATCAGGAACCTGGACTGCTGAGTTTTCTTTCCCAGGGAAAATGGAAAAAGGATGTGCCCAGGGGTCCCTGGCCCTGACTGCAAAGAATCCTTATATCGAAGAATGGACCCCACACCGAAGTTGTCCCCTCCTCAAACTTGTGCTGCCCTGATAGACCCAAGGGAGCCCTGCAAACTGACATCAGGAACCTGGACTGCTGAGTTTTCTTTCCCAGGGAAAATGGCCAAAGGATGTGCCCAGGGGCCCCTGGCCCTGACTGCAAAAAATCCTTATATCGAAGGATGGACCCCACATCGATGTAGTCCCAACCTCAAACTTGTGCTGCCCTGATAGACCCAAGGGAGCCCTACAAACTGACATCAGGAACCTGGACTGCTGAGTCTTCTTTCCCAGGGAAAATGGAAAAAGGATGTGCCCAGGGGCCCCTGGCCCTGGGCAGGGGCCTTACTGCAAAAAATCCTTATATCGAAGGATGGACCCCACACCGAAGTTGTCCCCACCTCAAACTTGTGCTGCCCTGATAGACCCAAGGGAGCCCTACAAACTGACATCAGGAACCTGGACTGCTGAGTTTTCTTTCCCAGGGAAAATGGAAAAAGGATGTGCCCAGGGGCCCCTGGCCCTGACTGCAAAAAATCCTTATAACGAAGGATGGACCCCACACCGAAGTTGTCCCCACCTCAAACTTGTGCTGCCCTGATAGACCCAAGGGAGCCCTACAAACTGACATCAGGAACCTGGACTGCTGAGTTTTCTTTCCCAGGGAAAATGGAAAAAGGATGTGCCCAGGGTTCCCTGGCCGTGGGCTGAGCCATCACTACAAAAAAAACCTTATATCAAACGATGACCCCACACCGAAGTTGTCCCCACCTCAAACTTGTGCTGCCCTGATAGACCCAAGGGAGCCCTACAAACTGACATCAGCAACCTGGACTGCGGAGTTTTCTTTCCCAGGGACAATGGCCAAAGGATGTGCCCAGGGGCCCCTGGCCCTGAGTGCACAAAATCAATATATCGAATGATGGAGCCCACACCAAAGTTGTCCCCACCTCAAACTTGTGCTGCCCTGATAGACCCAAGGGAGCCCTACAAACTGACATCAGGAACCTGGACTGCTGAGTTTTCTTTCCCAGGGAAAATGGAAAAAGGATGTGCCCAGGGGCCCCTGCTCCTGGTCAGGGGCCTCACTGCAAAAAATCCTTATATCGAAGGATGGACCCCACACCGAAGTTGTCCCCACCTCAAACTTGTGCTGCCCTGATAGACCCAAGGGAGCCCTACAAACTGACATCAGGAACCTGGACTGCTGAGTTTTCTTTCCCAGGGAAAATGGCCAAAGGATGTGCCCAGGGGCCCCTGGCCCTGACTGCAAAAAATCCTTATATCGAAGGATGGACCCCACACCGAAGTTGTCGCCACCTCAAACTTGTGCTGCCCTGATAGACCCAAGGGAGCCCGACAAACTGACATCAGGAACCTGGACTGCTGAGTTTTCTTTCCCAGGGAAAATGGAAAAAGGATGTGCCCAGGGGACCCTGGCCCTGACTGCAAAAAATCCTTATATCGAAGGATGGAGCCCACACCGAAGTTGTCCCCACCTCAAACTTGTGCTGCCCTGATACACCCAAGGGAGCCCTACAAACTGACATCAGGAACCTGGACTGCTGAGTTTTCTTTCCCAGGGAAAATGGAAAAAGGATGTGCCCAGGGGCCCCTGGCCCTGACTGCAAAAAATCCTTATATCGAAGGATGGACCCCACACCGAAGTTGTCCCCACCTCAAACTTGTGCTGCCCTGATAGACCCAAGGGAGCCCTACAAACTGACATCAGGAACCTGGACTGCTGAGTTTTCTTTCCCAGGGAAAATGGAAAAAGGATGTGCCCAGGGGCCCCTGGCCCTGGGCCCCGGGGCCTCACTGCAAAGAATCCTTATATCGAAGGATGGACCCCACACCGAAGTTGTCCCCAGCTCAAACTTGTGCTGCCCTGATAGACCCAAGGGAGCCCTACAAACTGACATCAGGAACCTGGACTGCTGAGTTTTCTTTCCCAGGGAAAATGGAAAAAGGATGTGCCCAGGGGCCCCTGGCCCTGACTGCAAAAAATCCTTATATCGAAGGATGGACCCCACACCGAAGTTGTCCCCACCTCAAACTTGTGCTGCCCTGATAGACCCAAGGGAACCCTACAAACTGACATCAAGAAACTGGACTGCTGAGTTTTCTTTCCCAGGGAAAATGGAAAAAGGATGTGCCCAGTGTTCCCTGGCCCTGGGCTGGGGCCTCACTACAAAAAATCCTTATATCGAAGGATGGACCCCACACCGAAGTTGTCCCCACCTCAAACTTGTGCTGCCCTGATAGACCCAAGGGAGCCCTACAAACTGACATCAGGAACCTGGACTGCTGAGTTTTCTTTCCCAGGGAAAATGGAAAAAGGATGTGCCCAGGGGCCCCTGGCCCTGACTGCAAAGAATCCTTATATCGAAGGATGGACCCCACACCGAAGTTGTCCCCAGCTCAAACTTGTGCTGCCCTGATAGACCCAAGGGAGCCCTACAAACTGACATCAGCAACCTGGACTGCTGAGTTTTCTTTCCCAGGGAAAATGGAAAAAGGATGTGCCCAGGGGCCCCTGGCCCTGACTGCAAAAAATCCTTATATCGAAGGATGGACCCCACACCGAAGTTGTCCCCACCTCAAACTTGTGCTGCCCTGATAGACCCAAGGGAGCCCTACAAACTGACATCAGGAACCTGGACTGCTGAGTTTTCTTTCCCAGGGAAAATGGAAAAAGGATGTGCCCAGGGGCCCCTGGCCCTGACTGCAAAAAATCCTTATATCGAAGGATGGACCCCAGACCGAAGTTGTCCCCACCTCAAACTTGTGCTGCCCTGATAGACCCAAGGGAGCCCTACAAACTGACATCAGGAACCTGGACTGCTGAGTTTTCTTTCCCAGGGAAAATGGAAAAAGGATGTGCCCAGGGGCCCCTGGCCCTGGGCTGGGGCCTCACTGCAAAGAATCCTTATATCGAAGGATGGACCCCACACCGAAGTTGTCCCCACCTCAAACTTGTGCTGCCCTGATAGACCCAAGGGAGCCCTACAAACTGACATCAGGAACCTGGAATGCTGAGTTTTCTTTCCCAGGGAAAATGGAAAAAGGATGTGCCCAGGGGCCCCTGGCCCTGACTGCAAAAAATCCTTATATCGAAGGATGGACCTCACACCGAAGTTGTCCCCACCTCAAACTTGTGCTGCCCTGATAGACCCAAGGGAGCCCTACAAACTGACATCAGGAACCTGGACTGCTGAGTTTTCTTTCCCAGGGAAAATGGAAAAAGGATGTGCCCAGGGGCCCCTGGCCCTGACTGCAAAAAATCCTTATATCGAAGGATGGACCCCACACCGAAGTTGTCCCCACCTCAAACTTGTGCTGCCCTGATAGACCCAAGGGAGCCCTACAAACTGACATCAGGAACCTGGACTGCTGAGTTTTCTTTCCCAGGGAAAATGGAAAAAGGATGTGCCTAGGGGCCCCTGGCCCTGGGCTGGAGCCTCACTGCAAAAAATCCTTATATCGAAGGATGGACCCCACACCGAAGTTGTCCCCACCTCAAACTTGTGCTGCCCTGATAGACCCAAGGGAGCCCTACAAACTGACATCAGGAACCTGGACTGCTGAGTTTTCTTTCCCAGGGAAAATGGAAAAAGGATGTGCCCAGGGGCCCCTGGCCCTGACTGCAAAGAATCCTTATATCGAAGGATGGACCCCACACCGAAGTTGTCCCCACCTCAAACTTGTGCTGCCCTGATAGACCCAAGGGAGCCCTACAAACTGACATCAGGAACCTGGACTGCTGAGTTTTCTTTCCCAGGGAAAATGGAAAAAGGATGTGCCCAGGGGTCCCTGGCCCTGACTGCAAAAAATCCTTATATCGAAGGATGGACCCCACACCGAAGTTGTCTCCACCTCAAACTTGTGCTGCCCTGATAGACCCAAGGGAGCCCTACAAACTGACATCAGGAACCTGGACTGCTGAGTTTTCTTTCCCAGGGAAAATGGAAGAAGGATGTGCCCAGGGGCCCCTGGCCCTGGGCTGGGGCCTCACTGCAAAGAATCCTTATATCGAAGGATGGACCCCACACCGAAGTTGTCCCCACCTTAAAATTGTGCTGCCCTGCTAGACCCAAGGGAGCCCTACAAACTGACATCAGGAACCTGGACTGCTGAGTTTTCTTTCCCAGGGAAAATGGAAAAAGGATGTGCCCAGGGGCCCCTGGCCCTGACTGCAAAAAATCCTTATATCGAAGGATGGACCCCAGACCGAAGTTGTCCCCACCTCAAACTTGTGCTGCCCTGATAGATTCAAGGGAGCCCTACAAACTGACATCAGGAACCTGGACTGCTGAGTTTTCTTTCCCAGGGAAAATGGAAAAAGGATGTGCCCAGGGGCCCTTGGCCCTGACTGCAAAGAATCCTTATATCGAAGGATGGACCCCACACCGAAGTTGTCCCCACCTCAAACTTGTGCTGCCCTGATAGACCCAAGGGAGCCCTACAAACTGACATCAGGAACCTGGACTGCTGAGTTTTCTTTCCCAGGGAAAATGGAAAAAGGATGTGCCCAGGGGCCCCTGGCCCTGACTGCAAAAAATCCTTATATCGAAGGATGGACCCCACACCGAAGTTGTCCCCACCTCAAACTTGTGCTGCCCTGATAGACCCAAGGGAGCCCTACAAACTGACATCAGGAACCTGGACTGCTGAGTTTTCTTTCCCAGGGAAAATGGAAAAAGGATGTGCCCAGGGGCCCCTGGCCCTGACTGCAAAAAATCCTTATATCAAAGGATGGACCCCACACCGAAGTTGTCCCCACCTCAAACTTGTGCTGCCCTGATAGACCCAAGGGAGCCCTACAAACTGACATCAGGAACCTGGACTGCTGAGTTTTCTTTCCCAGGGAAAATGGAAGAAGGATGTGCCCAGGGGCCCCTGGCCCTGGGCTGGGGCCTCACTGCAAAGAATCCTTATATCGAAGGATGGACCCCACACCGAAGTTGTCCCCACCTCAAACTTGTGCTGCCCTGATAGACCCAAGGGAGCCCTACAAACTGACATCAGGAACCTGGACTGCTGAGTTTTCTTTCCCAGGGAAAATGGAAAAAGGATGTGCCCAGGGGCCCCTGGCCCTGACTGCAAAAAATCCTTATATCGAAGGATGGACCCCACACCGAAGTTGTCCCCACCTCAAACTTGTGCTGCCCTGATAGACCCAAGGGAGCCCTACAAACTGACATCAGGAACCTGGACTGCTGAGTTTTCTTTCCCAGGGAAAATGGAAAAAGGATGTGCCCAGGGGCCCCTGGCCCTGACTGCAAAAAATCCTTATATCGAAGGATGGACCCCACACCGAAGTTGTCCCCACCTCAAACTTGTGCTGCCCTGATAGACCCAAGGGAGCCCTACAAACTGACATCAGGAACCTGGACTGCTGAGTTTTCTTTCCCAGGGAAAATGGAAAAAGGATGTGCCCAGGGGCCCCTGGCCCTGGGCCCCGGGGCCTCACTGCAAAGAATCCTTATATCGAAGGATGGACCCCACACCGAAGTTGTCCCCAGCTCAAACTTGTGCTGCCCTGATAGACCCAAGGGAGCCCTACAAACTGACATCAGGAACCTGGACTGCTGAGTTTTCTTTCCCAGGGAAAATGGAAAAAGGATGTGCCCAGGGGCCCCTGGCCCTGGGCTGGGGCCTCACTGCAAAGAATCCTTATATCGAAGGATGGACCCCACACCGAAGTTGTCCCCACCTCAAACTTGTGCTGCCCTGATAGACCCAAGGGAGCCCTACAAACTGACATCAGGAACCTGGACTGCTGAGTTTTCTTTCCCAGGGAAAATGGAAAAAGGATGTGCCCAGGGGCCCCTGGCCCTGACTGCAAAAAATCCTTATATCGAAGGATGGACCCCACACCGAAGTTGTCCCCTCCTCAAACTTGTGCTGCCCTGATAGACCCAAGGGAGCCCTACAAACTGACATCAGGAACCTGGACTGCTGAGTTTTCTTTCCCAGGGAAAATGGAAAAAGGATGTGCCCAGGGGCCCCTGGCCCTGGGCCCCGGGGCCGCACTGCAAAGAATCCTTATATCGAAGCATGGACCCCACACCGAAATTGTCCCCACCTTAAAATTGTGCTGCCCTGATAGACCCAAGGTAGCCCTACAAACTGACATCAGGAACCTGGACTGCTGAGTTTTCTTTCCCAGGGAAAATGGAAAAAGGATGTGCCCAGGGGCCCCTGGCCCTGACTGCAAAAAATCCTTATATCAAAGGATGGACCCCACACCGAAGTTGTCCCCACCTCAAACTTGTGCTGCCCTGATAGACCCAAGGGAGCCCTACAAACTGACATCAGGAACCTGGACTGCTGAGTTTTCTTTCCCAGGGAAAATGGAAAAAGGATGTGCCCAGGGGCCCCTGGCCCTGACTGCAAAGAATCCTTATATCGAAGGATGGACCCCACACCGAAGTTGTCCCCACCTCAAACTTGTGCTGCCCTGATAGACCCAAGGGAGCCCTACAAACTGACATCAGGAACCTGGACTGCTGAGTTTTCTTTCCCAGGGAAAATGGAAAAAGGATGTGCCCAGGGGCCCCTGGCCCTGACTGCAAAAAATCCTTATATCGAAGGATGGACCCCACACCGAAGTTGTCCCCACCTCAAACTTGTGCTGCCCTGATAGACCCAAGGGAGCCCTACAAACTGACATCAGGAACCTGGACTGCTGAGTTTTCTTTCCCAGGGAAAATGGAAAAAGGATGTGCCCAGGGGCCCCTGGCCCTGACTGCAAAAAATCCTTATATCGAAGGATGGACCCCACACCGAAGTTGTTTCCACCTCAAACTTGTGCTGCCCTGATAGACCCAAGGGAGCCCTACAAACTGACATCAGGAACCTGGACTGCTGAGTTTTCTTTCCCAGGGAAAATGGAAAAAGGATGTGCCCAGGGGCCCCTGGCCCTGACTGCAAAAAATCCTTATATCGAAGGATGGACCCCACACCGAAGTTGTCCCCAGCTCAAACTTGTGCTGCCCTGATAGACCCAAGGGAACCCTACAAACTGACATCAGGAACCTGGACTGCTGAGTTTTCTTTCCCAGGGAAAATGGAAAAAGGATGTGCCCAGGGGCCCCTGGCCCTGACTGCAAAAAATCCTTATATCGAAGGATGGACCCCACACCGAAGTTGTCCCCAGCTCAAACTTGTGCTGCCCTGATAGACCCAAGGGAGCCCTACAAACTGACATCAGCAACCTGGACTGCGGAGTTTTCTTTCCCAGGGAAAATGGAAAAAGGATGTGCCCAGGGGCCCCTGGCCCTGACTGCAAAGAATCCTTATATCGAAGGATGGACCCCACACCGAAGTTGTCCCCACCTCAAACTTGTGCTGCCCTGATAGACCCAAGGGAGCCCTACAAACTGACATCAGGAACCTGGACTGCTGAGTTTTCTTTCCCAGGGAAAATGGAAAAAGGATGTGCCCAGGGGCCCCTGGCCCTGACTGCAAAAAATCCTTATATCGAAGGATGGACCCCACACCGAAGTTGTCCCCACCTCAAACTTGTGCTGCCCTGATAGACCCAAGGGAGCCCTACAAACTGACATCAGGAACCTGGACTGCTGAGTTTTCTTTCCCAGGGAAAATGGGAAAAGGATGTGCCCAGGGGCCCCTGGCCCTGACTGCAAAAAATCCTTATATCGAAGGATGGACCCCAGACCGAAGTTGTCCCCACCTCAAACTTGTGCTGCCCTGATAGACCCAAGGGAGCCCTACAAACTGACATCAGGAACCTGGACTGCTGAGTTTTCTTTCCCAGGGAAAATGGCCGAAGGATGTGCCCAGGGGTCCCTGGCCCTGACTGCAAAAAATCCTTATATCGAAGGATGGACCCCAGACCGAAGTTGTCCCCACCTCAAACTTGTGCTGCCCTGATAGACCCAAGGGAGCCCTACAAACTGACATCAGGAACCTGGACTGCTGAGTTTTCTTTCCCAGGGAAAATGGAAGAAGGATGTGCCCAGGGGCCCCTGGCCCTGGGCTGGGGCCTCACTGCAAAGAATCCTTATATCGAAGGATGGACCCCACACCGAAGTTGTCCCCACCTTAAAATTGTGCTGCCCTGATAGACCCAAGGGAGCCCTACAAACTGACATCAGGAACCTGGACTGCTGAGTTTTCTTTCCCAGGGAAAATGGAAAAAGGATGTGCCCAGGGGCCCCTGGCCCTGACTGCAAAAAATCCTTATATCGAAGGATGGACCCCACACCGAAGTTGTCCCCACCTCAAACTTGTGCTGCCCTGATAGACCCAAGGGAGCCCTACAAACTGACATCAGGAACCTGGACTGCTGAGTTTTCTTTCCCAGGGAAAATGGAAAAAGGATGTGCCCAGGGGCCCCTGGCCCTGACTGCAAAAAATCCTTATATCGAAGGATGGACCCCACACCGAAGTTGTCCCCACCTCAAACTTGTGCTGCCCTGATAGACCCAAGGGAGCCCTACAAACTGACATCAGGAACCTGGACTGCTGAGTTTTCTTTCCCAGGGAAAATGGAAAAAGGATGTGCCCAGGGGCCCCTGGCCCTGGGCCCCGGGGCCTCACTGCAAAGAATCCTTATATCGAAGGATGGACCCCACACCGAAGTTGTCCCCAGCTCAAACTTGTGCTGCCCTGATAGACCCAAGGGAGCCCTACAAACTGACATCAGGAACCTGGACTGCTGAGTTTTCTTTCCCAGGGAAAATGGAAAAAGGATGTGCCCAGGGGCCCCTGGCCCTGGGCTGGGGCCTCACTGCAAAGAATCCTTATATCGAAGGATGGACCCCACACCGAAGTTGTCCCCACCTCAAACTTGTGCTGCCCTGATAGACCCAAGGGAGCCCTACAAACTGACATCAGGAACCTGGACTGCTGAGTTTTCTTTCCCAGGGAAAATGGAAAAAGGATGTGCCCAGGGGCCCCTGGCCCTGACTGCAAAAAATCCTTATATCGAAGGATGGACCCCACACCGAAGTTGTCCCCTCCTCAAACTTGTACTGCCCTGATAGACCCAAGGGAGCCCTACAAACTGACATCAGGAACCTGGACTGCTGAGTTTTCTTTCCCAGGGAAAATGGAAAAAGGATGTGCCCAGGGGCCCCTGGCCCTGGGCCCCGGGGCCGCACTGCAAAGAATCCTTATATCGAAGCATGGACCCCACACCGAAATTGTCCCCACCTTAAAATTGTGCTGCCCTGATAGACCCAAGGTAGCCCTACAAACTGACATCAGGAACCTGGACTGCTGAGTTTTCTTTCCCAGGGAAAATGGAAAAAGGATGTGCCCAGGGGCCCCTGGCCCTGACTGCAAAAAATCCTTATATCAAAGGATGGACCCCACACCGAAGTTGTCCCCACCTCAAACTTGTGCTGCCCTGATAGACCCAAGGGAGCCCTACAAACTGACATCAGGAACCTGGACTGCTGAGTTTTCTTTCCCAGGGAAAATGGAAAAAGGATGTGCCCAGGGGCCCCAGGCCCTGACTGCAAAGAATCCTTATATCGAAGGATGGACCCCACACCGAAGTTGTCCCCACCTCAAACTTGTGCTGCCCTGATAGACCCAAGGGAGCCCTACAAACTGACATCAGGAACCTGGACTGCTGAGTTTTCTTTCCCAGGGAAAATGGAAAAAGGATGTGCCCAGGGGCCCCTGGCCCTGACTGCAAAAAATCCTTATATCGAAGGATGGACCCCACACCGAAGTTGTCCCCACCTCAAACTTGTGCTGCCCTGATAGACCCAAGGGAGCCCTACAAACTGACATCAGGAACCTGGACTGCTGAGTTTTCTTTCCCAGGGAAAATGGAAAAAGGATGTGCCCAGGGGCCCCTGGCCCTGACTGCAAAAAATCCTTATATCGAAGGATGGACCCCACACCGAAGTTGTTTCCACCTCAAACTTGTGCTGCCCTGATAGACCCAAGGGAGCCCTACAAACTGACATCAGGAACCTGGACTGCTGAGTTTTCTTTCCCAGGGAAAATGGAAAAAGGATGTGCCCAGGGGCCCCTGGCCCTGACTGCAAAAAATCCTTATATCGAAGGATGGACCCCACACCGAAGTTGTCCCCAGCTCAAACTTGTGCTGCCCTGATAGACCCAAGGGAACCCTACAAACTGACATCAGGAACCTGGACTGCTGAGTTTTCTTTCCCAGGGAAAATGGAAAAAGGATGTGCCCAGGGGCCCCTGGCCCTGACTGCAAAAAATCCTTATATCGAAGGATGGACCCCACACCGAAGTTGTCCCCAGCTCAAACTTGTGCTGCCCTGATAGACCCAAGGGAGCCCTACAAACTGACATCAGGAACCTGGACTGCTGAGTTTTCTTTCCCAGGGAAAATGGAAAAAGGATGTGCCCAGGGGCCCCTGGCCCTGACTGCAAAGAATCCTTATATCGAAGGATGGACCCCACACCGAAGTTGTCCCCAGCTCAAACTTGTGCTGCCCTGATAGACCCAAGGGAGCCCTACAAACTGACATCAGGAACCTGGACTGCTGAGTTTTCTTTCCCAGGGAAAATGGAAAAAGGATGTGCCCAGGGGCCCCTGGCCCTGACTGCAAAAAATCCTTATATCGAAGGATGGACCCCACACCGAAGTTGTCCCCACCTCAAACTTGTGCTGCCCTGATAGACCCAAGGGAGCCCTACAAACTGACATCAGGAACCTGGACTGCTGAGTTTTCTTTCCCAGGGAAAATGGGAAAAGGATGTGCCCAGGGGCCCCTGGCCCTGACTGCAAAAAATCCTTATATCGAAGGATGGACCCCAGACCGAAGTTGTCCCCACCTCAAACTTGTGCTGCCCTGATAGACCCAAGGGAGCCCTACAAACTGACATCAGGAACCTGGACTGCTGAGTTTTCTTTCCCAGGGAAAATGGAAAAAGGATGTGCCCAGGGGCCCCTGGCCCTGGGCTGGGGCCTCACTGCAAAGAATCCTTATATCGAAGGATGGACCCCACACCGAAGTTGTCCCCACCTCAAACTTGTGCTGCCCTGATAGACCCAAGGGAGCCCTACAAACTGACATCAGGAACCTGGACTGCTGAGTTTTCTTTCCCAGGGAAAATGGAAAAAGGATGTGCCCAGGGGCCCCTGGCCCTGACTGCAAAAAATCCTTATATCGAAGGATGGACCCCACACCGAAGTTGTCCCCAGCTCAAACTTGTGCTGCCCTGATAGACCCAAGGGAGCCCTACAAACTGACATCAGGAACCTGGACTGCTGAGTTTTCTTTCCCAGGGAAAATGGAAAAAGGATGTGCCCAGGGGCCCCTGGCCCTGACTGCAAAAAATCCTTATATCGAAGGATGGACCCCACACCGAAGTTGTCCCCACCTCAAACTTGTGCTGCCCTGATAGACCCAAGGGAGCCCTACAAACTGACATCAGGAACCTGGACTGCTGAGTTTTCTTTCCCAGGGAAAATGGAAAAAGGATGTGCCCAGGGGCCCCTGGCCCTGGGCTGGGGCCTCACTGCAAAAAATCCTTATATCGAAGGATGGACCCCACACCGAAGTTGTCCCCACCTCAAACTTGTGCTGCCCTGATAGACCCAAGGGAGCCCTACAAACTGACATCAGGAACCTGGACTGCTGAGTTTTCTTTCCCAGGGAAAATGGAAAAAGGATGTGCCCAGGGGCCCCTGGCCCTGACTGCAAAGAATCCTTATATCGAAGGATGGACCCCACACCGAAGTTGTCCCCACCTCAAACTTGTGCTGCCCTGATAGACCCAAGGGAGCCCTACAAACTGACATCAGGAACCTGGACTGCTGAGTTTTCTTTCCCAGGGAAAATGGTCGAAGGATGTGCCCAGGGGTCCCTGGCCCTGACTGCAAAAAATCCTTATATCGAAGGATGGACCCCACACCGAAGTTGTCCCCACCTCAAACTTGTGCTGCCCTGATAGACCCAAGGGAGCCCTACAAACTGACATCAGGAACCTGGACTGCTGAGTTTTCTTTCCCAGGGAAAATGGAAAAAGGATGTGCCCAGGGGCCCCTGGCCCTGACTGCAAAAAATCCTTATATCGAAGGATGGACCCCACACCGAAGTTGTCCCCACCTCAAACTTGTGCTGTCCTGATAGACCCAAGGGAGCCCTACAAACTGACATCAGGAACCTGGACTGCTGAGTTTTCTTTCCTAGGGAAAATGGAAAAAGGATGTGCCCAGGGGCCCCTGGCCCTGGGCTGGGACCTCACTGCAAAGAATCCTTATATCGAAGGATGGACCCCACACCGAAGTTGTCCCCACCTCAAACTTGTGCTGCCCTGATAGACCCAAGGGAGCCCTACAAACTGACATCAGGAACCTGGACTGCTGAGTTTTCTTTCCCAGGGAAAATGGAAAAAGGATGTGCCCAGGGACCCCTGGCCCTGGGCTGGAGCCTCACTGCAAAGAATCCTTATATCGAAGGATGGACCCCACACCGAAGTTGTCCCCACCTCAAACTTGTGCTGCCCTGATAGACCCAAGGGAGCCCTACAAACTGACATCAGGAACCTGGACTGCTGAGTTTTCTTTCCCAGGGAAAATGGAAAAAGGATGTGCCCAGGGGCCCCTGGCCCTGACTGCAAAAAATCCTTATATCAAAGGATGGACCCCACACCGAAGTTGTCCCCACCTCAAACTTGTGCTGCCCTGATAGACCCAAGGGAGCCCTACAAACTGACATCAGGAACCTGGACTGCTGAGTTTTCTTTCCCAGGGAAAATGGAAGAAGGATGTGCCCAGGGGCCCCTGGCCCTGGGCTGGGGCCTCACTGCAAAGAATCCTTATATCGAAGGATGGACCCCACACCGAAGTTGTCCCCACCTTAAAATTGTGCTGCCCTGATAGACCCAAGGGAGCCCTACAAACTGACATCAGGAACCTGGACTGCTGAGTTTTCTTTCCTAGGGAAAATGGAAAAAGGATGTGCCCAGGGGCCCCTGGCCCTGACTGCAAAGAATCCTTATATCGAAGGATGGACCCCACACTGAAGTTGTCCCCACCTCAAACTTGTGCTGCCCTGATAGACGCAAGGGAGCCCTACAAACTGACATCAGGAACCTGGACTGCTGAGTTTTCTTTCCCAGGGAAAATGGAAAAAGGATGTGCCCAGGGTCCCCTGGCCCTGACTGCAAAAAATCCTTATATCGAAGGATGGACCCCACACCGAAGTTGTCCCCACCTCAAACTTGTGCTGCCCTGATAGACCCAAGGGAGCCCTACAAACTGACATCAGGAACCTGGACTGCTGAGTTTTCTTTCCCAGGGAAAATGGAAAAAGGATGTGCCCAGGGGCCCCTGGCCCTGACTGCAAAAAATCCTTATATCGAAGGATGGACCCCACACCGAAGTTGTCCCCACCTCAAACTTGTGCTGCCCTGATAGACCCAAGGGAGCCCTACAAACTGACATCAGGAACCTGGACTGCTGAGTTTTCTTTCCCAGGGAAAATGGAAAAAGGATGTGCCCAGGGGCCCCTGGCCCTGGGCCCCGGGGCCTCACTGCAAAGAATCCTTATATCGAAGGATGGACCCCACACCGAAGTTGTCCCCAGCTCAAACTTGTGCTGCCCTGATAGACCCAAGGGAGCCCTACAAACTGACATCAGGAACCTGGACTGCTGAGTTTTCTTTCCCAGGGAAAATGGAAAAAGGATGTGCCCAGGGGCCCCTGGAACTGACTACAAAAAATCCTTATATCGAAGGATGGACCCCACACCGAAGTTGTCCCCACCTCAAACTTGTGCTGCCCTGATAGACCCAAGGGAGCCCTACAAACTGACATCAGGAACCTGGACTGCTGAGTTTTCTTTCCCAGGGAAAATGGAAAAAGGATGTGCCCAGGGGCCCCTGGCCCTGACTGCAAAAAATCCTTATAACGAAGGATGGACCCCACACCGAAGTTGTCCCCACCTCAAACTTGTGCTGCCCTGATAGACCCAAGGGAGCCCTACAAACTGACATCAGGAACCTGGACTGCTGAGTTTTCTTTCCCAGGGAAAATGGAAAAAGGATGTGCCCAGGGGCCCCTGGCCCTGACTGCAAAAAATCCTTATATCGAAGGATGGACCCCACACCGAAGTTGTCCCCACCTCAAACTTGTGCTGCCCTGATAGACCCAAGGGAGCCCTACAAACTGACATCAGGAACCTGGACTGCTGAGTTTTCTTTCCCAGGGAAAATGGAAAAAGGATGTGCCCAGGGGCCCCTGGCCCTGACTGCAAAAAATCCTTATATCGAAGGATGGACCCCACACCGAAGTTGTCCCCACCTCAAACTTGTGCTGCCCTGATAGACCCAAGGGAACCCTACAAACTGACATCAAGAAACTGGACTGCTGAGTTTTCTTTCCCAGGGAAAATGGAAAAAGGATGTGCCCAGTGTTCCCTGGCCCTGGGCTGGGGCCTCACTACAAAAAATCCTTATATCGAAGGATGGACCCCACACCGAAGTTGTCCCCAGCTCAAACTTTTGCTGCCCTGATAGACCCAAGGGAGCCCTACAAACTGACATCAGGAACCTGGACTGCTGAGTTTTCTTTCCCAGGGAAAATGGAAAAAGGATGTGCCCAGGGGCCCCTGGCCCTGACTGCAAAGAATCCTTATATCGAAGGATGGACCCCACACCGAAGTTGTCCCCAGCTCAAACTTGTGCTGCCCTGATAGACCCAAGGGAGCCCTACAAACTGACATCAGGAACCTGGACTGCTGAGTTTTCTTTCCCAGGGAAAATGGAAAAAGGATGTGCCCAGGGGCCCCTGGCCCTGACTGCAAAAAATCCTTATATCGAAGGATGGACCCCACACCGAAGTTGTCCCCACCTCAAACTTGTGCTGCCCTGATAGACCCAAGGGAGCCCTACAAACTGACATCAGGAACCTGGACTGCTGAGTTTTCTTTCCCAGGGAAAATGGGAAAAGGATGTGCCCAGGGGCCCCTGGCCCTGACTGCAAAAAATCCTTATATCGAAGGATGGACCCCAGACCGAAGTTGTCCCCACCTCAAACTTGTGCTGCCCTGATAGACCCAAGGGAGCCCTACAAACTGACATCAGGAACCTGGACTGCTGAGTTTTCTTTCCCAGGGAAAATGGAAAAAGGATGTGCCCAGGGGCCCCTGGCCCTGGGCTGGGGCCTCACTGCAAAGAATCCTTATATCGAAGGATGGACCCCACACCGAAGTTGTCCCCACCTCAAACTTGTGCTGCCCTGATAGACGCAAGGGAGCCCTACAAACTGACATCAGGAACCTGGACTGCTGAGTTTTCTTTCCCAGGGAAAATGGAAAAAGGATGTGCCCAGGGGCCCCTGGCCCTGACTGCAAAGAATCCTTATATCGAAGGATGGACCCCACACCGAAGTTGTCCCCAGCTCAAACTTGTGCTGCCCTGATAGACCCAAGGGAGCCCTACAAACTGACATCAGGAACCTGGACTGCTGAGTTTTCTTTCCCAGGGAAAATGGCCGAAGGATGTGCCCAGGGGTCCCTGGCCCTGACTGCAAAAAATCCTTATATCGAAGGATGGACCCCACACCGAAATTGTCTCCACCTCAAACTTGTGCTGCCCTGATAGACCCAAGGGAGCCCTACAAACTGACATCAGGAACCTGGACTGCTGAGTTTTCTTTCCCAGGGAAAATGGAAAAAGGATGTGCCCAGGGACCCCTGGCCCTGGGCTGGAGCCTCACTGCAAAGAATCCTTATATCGAAGGATGGACCCCACACCGAAGTTGTCCCCACCTCAAACTTGTGCTGCCCTGATTGACGCAAGGGAGCCCTACAAACTGACATCAGGAACCTGGACTGCTGAGTTTTCTTTCCCAGGGAAAATGGAGAAAGGATGTGCCCAGGGGCCCCTGGCCCTGACTGCAAAAAATCCTTATATCAAAGGATGGACCCCACACCGAAGTTGTCCCCACCTCAAACTTGTGCTGCCCTGATAGACCCAAGGGAGCCCTACAAACTGACATCAGGAACCTGGACTGCTGAGTTTTCTTTCCCAGGGAAAATGGAAGAAGGATGTGCCCAGGGGCCCCTGGCCCTGGGCTGGGGCCTCACTGCAAAGAATCCTTATATCGAAGGATGGACCCCACACCGAAGTTGTCCCCACCTTAAAATTGTGCTGCCCTGATAGACCCAAGGGAGCCCTACAAACTGACATCAGGAACCTGGACTGCTGAGTTTTCTTTCCCAGGGAAAATGGAAAAAGGATGTGCCCAGGGGCCCCTGGCCCTGACTGCAAAAAATCCTTATATCGAAGGATGGACCCCACACCGAAGTTGTCCCCACCTCAAACTTGTGCTGCCCTGATAGATTCAAGGGAGCCCTACAAACTGACATCAGGAACCTGGACTGATGAGTTTTCTTTCCCAGGGAAAATGGAAAAAGGATGTGCCCAGGGGCCCCTGGCCCTGACTGCAAAAAATCCTTATATCGAAGGATGGACCCCACACCGAAGTTGTCCCCACCTCAAACTTGTGCTGCCCTGATAGACCCAAGGGAGCCCTACAAACTGACATCAGGAACCTGGACTGCTGAGTTTTCTTTCCCAGGGAAAATGGAAAAAGGATGTGCCCAGGGGCCCCTGGCCCTGACTGCAAAAAATCCTTATATCGAAGGATGGACCCCACACCGAAGTTGTCCCCACCTCAAACTTGTGCTGCCCTGATACACCCAAGGGAGCCCTACAAACTGACATCAGGAACCTGGACTGCTGAGTTTTCTTTCCCAGGGAAAATGGAAAAAGGATGTGCCCAGGGGCCCCTGGCCCTGACTGCAAAAAATCCTTATATCGAAGGATGGACCCCACACCGAAGTTGTCCCCACCTCAAACTTGTGCTGCCCTGATAGACCCAAGGGAGCCCTACAAACTGACATCAGGAACCTGGACTGCTGAGTTTTCTTTCCCAGGGAAAATGGAAAAAGGATGTGCCCAGGGGCCCCTGGCCCTGACTGCAAAAAATCCTTATATCGAAGGATGGACCCCACACCGAAGTTGTCCCCACCTCAAACTTGTGCTGCCCTGATAGACCCAAGGGAGCCCTACAAACTGACATCAGGAACCTGGACTGCTGAGTTTTCTTTCCCAGGGAAAATGGAAAAAGGATGTGCCCAGGGGCCCCTGGCCCTGGGCTGGGGCCTCACTGCAAATAATCCTTATATCGAAGGATGGACCCCACACCGAAGTTGTCCCCACCTTAAAATTTTGCTGCCCTGATAGACCCAAGGGAGCCCTACAAACTGACATCAGGAACCTGGACTGCTGAGTTTTCTTTCCCAGGGAAAATGGAAAAAGGATGTGCCCAGGGGCCCCTGGCCCTGACTGCAAAAAATCCTTATATCGAAGGATGGACCCCACACCGAAGTTGTCCCCACCTCAAACTTGTGCTGCCCTGATAGATTCAAGGGAGCCCTACAAACTGACATCAGGAACCTGGACTGCTGAGTTTTCTTTCCCAGGGAAAATGGAAAAAGGATGTGCCCAGGGGCCCCTGGCCCTGACTGCAAAGAATCCTTATATCGAAGGATGGACCCCACACCGAAGTTGTCCCCTCCTCAAACTTGTGCTGCCCTGATAGACCCAAGGGAGCCCTACAAACTGACATCAGGAACCTGGACTGCTGAGTTTTCTTTCCCAGGGAAAATGGGAAAAGGGTGTGCCCAGGGGCCCCTGGCCCTGACTGCAAAAAATCCTTATATCGAAGGATGGACCCCACACCGAAGTTGTCCCCACCTCAAACTTGTGCTGCCCTGATAGACCCAAGGGAGCCCTACAAACTGACATCAGGAAACTGGACTGCTGAGTTTTCTTTCCCAGGGAAAATGGAAAAAGGATGTGCCCAGGGGCCCCTGGCCCTGGGCTGGGGCCTCACTGCAAAGAATCCTTATATCGAAGGATGGACCCCACACCCAAGTTGTCCCCACCTCAAACTTGTGCTGCCCTGATAGACGCAAGGGAGCCCTACAAACTGACATCAGGAACCTGGACTGCTGAGTTTTCTTTCCCAGGGAAAATGGAAAAAGGATGTGCCCAGGGGCCCCTGGCCCTGACTGCAAAAAATCCTTATATCGAAGGATGGACCCCACACCGAAGTTGTCCCCACCTCAAACTTGTGCTGCCCTGATAGACCCAAGGGAGCCCTACAAACTGACATCAGGAACCTGGACTGCTGAGTTTTCTTTCCCAGGGAAAATGGAAAAAGGATGTGCCCAGGGGCCCCTGGCCCTGACTGCAAAGAATCCTTATATCGAAGGATGGACCCCACACCGAAGTTGTCCCCACCTCAAACTTGTGCTGCCCTGATAGACCCAAGGGAACCCTACAAACTGACATCAAGAAACTGGACTGCTGAGTTTTCTTTCCCAGGGAAAATGGAAAAAGGATGTGCCCAGTGTTCCCTGGCCCTGGGCTGGGGCCTCACTACAAAAAATCCTTATATCGAAGGATGGACCCCACACCGAAGTTGTCCCCAGCTCAAACTTGTGCTGCCCTGATAGACCCAAGGGAGCCCTACAAACTGACATCAGGAACCTGGACTGCTGAGTTTTCTTTCCCAGGGAAAATGGAAAAAGGATGTGCCCAGGGGCCCCTGGCCCTGACTGCAAAGAATCCTTATATCGAAGGATGGACCCCACACCGAAGTTGTCCCCAGCTCAAACTTGTGCTGCCCTGATAGACCCAAGGGAGCCCTACAAACTGACATCAGGAACCTGGACTGCTGAGTTTTCTTTCCCAGGGAAAATGGAAAAAGGATGTGCCCAGGGGCCCCTGGCCCTGACTGCAAAAAATCCTTATATCGAAGGATGGACCCCACACCGAAGTTGTCCCCACCTCAAACTTGTGCTGCCCTGATAGACCCAAGGGAGCCCTACAAACTGACATCAGGAACCTGGACTGCTGAGTTTTCTTTCCCAGGGAAAATGGGAAAAGGATGTGCCCAGGGGCCCCTGGCCCTGACTGCAAAAAATCCTTATATCGAAGGATGGACCCCAGACCGAAGTTGTCCCCACCTCAAACTTGTGCTGCCCTGATAGACCCAAGGGAGCCCTACAAACTGACATCAGGAACCTGGACTGCTGAGTTTTCTTTCCCAGGGAAAATGGAAAAAGGATGTGCCCAGGGGCCCCTGGCCCTGGGCTGGGGCCTCACTGGAAAGAATCCTTATATCGAAGGATGGACCCCACACCGAAGTTGTCCCCACCTCAAACTTGTGCTGCCCTGATAGACGCAAGGGAGCCCTACAAACTGACATCAGGAACCTGGACTGCTGAGTTTTCTTTCCCAGGGAAAATGGAAAAAGGATGTGCCCAGGGGCCCCTGGCCCTGACTGCAAAGAATCCTTATATCGAAGGATGGACCCCACACCGAAGTTGTCCCCACCTCAAACTTGTGCTGCCCTGATAGACCCAAGGGAGCCCTACAAACTGACATCAGGAACCTGGACTGCTGAGTTTTCTTTCCCAGGGAAAATGGCCGAAGGATGTGCCCAGGGGTCCCTGGCCCTGACTGCAAAAAATCCTTATATCGAAGGATGGACCCCACACCGAAATTGTCTCCACCTCAAACTTGTGCTGCCCTGATAGACCCAAGGGAGCCCTACAAACTGACATCAGGAACCTGGACTGCTGAGTTTTCTTTCCCAGGGAAAATGGAAAAAGGATGTGCCCAGGGACCCCTGGCCCTGGGCTGGAGCCTCACTGCAAAGAATCCTTATATCGAAGGATGGACCCCACACCGAAGTTGTCCCCACCTCAAACTTGTGCTGCCCTGATTGACGCAAGGGAGCCCTACAAACTGACATCAGGAACCTGGACTGCTGAGTTTTCTTTCCCAGGGAAAATGGAGAAAGGATGTGCCCAGGGGCCCCTGGCCCTGACTGCAAAAAATCCTTATATCAAAGGATGGACCCCACACCGAAGTTGTCCCCACCTCAAACTTGTGCTGCCCTGATAGACCCAAGGGAGCCCTACAAACTGACATCAGGAACCTGGACTGCTGAGTTTTCTTTCCCAGGGAAAATGGAAGAAGGATGTGCCCAGGGGCCCCTGGCCCTGGGCTGGGGCCTCACTGCAAAGAATCCTTATATCGAAGGATGGACCCCACACCGAAGTTGTCCCCACCTTAAAATTGTGCTGCCCTGATAGACCCAAGGGAGCCCTACAAACTGACATCAGGAACCTGGACTGCTGAGTTTTCTTTCCCAGGGAAAATGGAAAAAGGATGTGCCCAGGGGCCCCTGGCCCTGACTGCAAAAAATCCTTATATCGAAGGATGGACCCCACACCGAAGTTGTCCCCACCTCAAACTTGTGCTGCCCTGATAGATTCAAGGGAGCCCTACAAACTGACATCAGGAACCTGGACTGCTGAGTTTTCTTTCCCAGGGAAAATGGAAAAAGGATGTGCCCAGGGGCCCCTGGCCCTGACTGCAAAAAATCCTTATATCGAAGGATGGACCCCACACCGAAGTTGTCCCCACCTCAAACTTGTGCTGCCCTGATAGACCCAAGGGAGCCCTACAAACTGACATCAGGAACCTGGACTGCTGAGTTTTCTTTCCCAGGGAAAATGGAAAAAGGATGTGCCCAGGGGCCCCTGGCCCTGACTGCAAAAAATCCTTATATCGAAGGATGGACCCCACACCGAAGTTGTCCCCACCTCAAACTTGTGCTGCCCTGATACACCCAAGGGAGCCCTACAAACTGACATCAGGAACCTGGACTGCTGAGTTTTCTTTCCCAGGGAAAATGGAAAAAGGATGTGCCCAGGGGCCCCTGGCCCTGACTGCAAAAAATCCTTATATCGAAGGATGGACCCCACACCGAAGTTGTCCCCACCTCAAACTTGTGCTGCCCTGATAGACCCAAGGGAGCCCTACAAACTGACATCAGGAACCTGGACTGCTGAGTTTTCTTTCCCAGGGAAAATGGAAAAAGGATGTGCCCAGGGGCCCCTGGCCCTGACTGCAAAAAATCCTTATATCGAAGGATGGACCCCACACCGAAGTTGTCCCCACCTCAAACTTGTGCTGCCCTGATAGACCCAAGGGAGCCCTACAAACTGACATCAGGAACCTGGACTGCTGAGTTTTCTTTCCCAGGGAAAATGGAAGAAGGATGTGCCCAGGGGCCCCTGGCCCTGGGCTGGGGCCTCACTGCAAATAATCCTTATATCGAAGGATGGACCCCACACCGAAGTTGTCCCCACCTTAAAATTTTGCTGCCCTGATAGACCCAAGGGAGCCCTACAAACTGACATCAGGAACCTGGACTGCTGAGTTTTCTTTCCCAGGGAAAATGGAAAAAGGATGTGCCCAGGGGCCCCTGGCCCTGACTGCAAAAAATCCTTATATCGAAGGATGGACCCCACACCGAAGTTGTCCCCACCTCAAACTTGTGCTGCCCTGATAGATTCAAGGGAGCCCTACAAACTGACATCAGGAACCTGGACTGCTGAGTTTTCTTTCCCAGGGAAAATGGAAAAAGGATGTGCCCAGGGGCCCCTGGCCCTGACTGCAAAGAATCCTTATATCGAAGGATGGACCCCACACCGAAGTTGTCCCCTCCTCAAACTTGTGCTGCCCTGATAGACCCAAGGGAGCCCTACAAACTGACATCAGGAACCTGGACTGCTGAGTTTTCTTTCCCAGGGAAAATGGGAAAAGGGTGTGCCCAGGGGCCCCTGGCCCTGACTGCAAAAAATCCTTATATCGAAGGATGGACCCCACACCGAAGTTGTCCCCACCTCAAACTTGTGCTGCCCTGATAGACCCAAGGGAGCCCTACAAACTGACATCAGGAAACTGGACTGCTGAGTTTTCTTTCCCAGGGAAAATGGAAAAAGGATGTGCCCAGGGGCCCCTGGCCCTGGGCTGGGGCCTCACTGCAAAGAATCCTTATATCGAAGGATGGACCCCACACCCAAGTTGTCCCCACCTCAAACTTGTGCTGCCCTGATAGACGCAAGGGAGCCCTACAAACTGACATCAGGAACCTGGACTGCTGAGTTTTCTTTCCCAGGGAAAATGGAGAAAGGATGTGCCCAGGGGCCCCTGGCCCTGACTGCAAAGAATCCTTATATCGAAGGATGGACCCCACACCGAAGTTGTCCCCACCTCAAACTTGTGCTGCCCTGATAGACCCAAGGGAACCCTACAAACTGACATCAAGAAACTGGACTGCTGAGTTTTCTTTCCCAGGGAAAATGGAAAAAGGATGTGCCCAGTGTTCCCTGGCCCTGGGCTGGGGCCTCACTACAAAAAATCCTTATATCGAAGGATGGACCCCACACCGAAGTTGTCCCCAGCTCAAACTTGTGCTGCCCTGATAGACCCAAGGGAGCCCTACAAACTGACATCAGGAACCTGGACTGCTGAGTTTTCTTTCCCAGGGAAAATGGAAAAAGGATGTGCCCAGGGGCCCCTGGCCCTGACTGCAAAAAATCCTTATATCGAAGGATGGACCCCACACCAAAGTTGTCCCCACCTCAAACTTGTGCTGCCCTGATAGACCCAAGGGAGCCCTACAAACTGACATCAGGAACCTGGACTGCTGAGTTTTCTTTCCCAGGGAAAATGGAAAAAGGATGTGCCCAGGGGCCCCTGGCCCTGACTGCAAAAAATCCTTATATCGAAGGATGGACCCCACACCGAAGTTGTCCCCACCTCAAACTTGTGCTGCCCTGATAGACCCAAGGGAACCCTACAAACTGACATCAGGAACCTGGACTGCTGAGTTTTCTTTCCCAGGGAAAATGGAAAAAGGATGTGCCCAGGGTTCCCTAGCCCTGGGCTGGGGCCTCACTACAAAAAATCCTTATATCGAAGGATGGACCCCACACCGAAGTTGTCCCCAGCTCAAACTTGTGCTGCCCTGATAGACCCAAGGGAGCCCTACAAACTGACATCAGGAACCTGGACTGCTGAGTTTTCTTTCCCAGGGAAAATGGAAAAAGGATGTGCCCAGGGGCCCCTGGCCCTGACTGCAAAAAATCCTTATATCGAAGGATGGACCCCACACCGAAGTTGTCCCCACCTCAAACTTGTGCTGCCCTGATAGACCCAAGGGAGCCCTACAAACTGACATCAGGAACCTGGACTGCTGAGTTTTCTTTCCTAGGGAAAATGGAAAAAGGATGTGCCCAGGGGCCCCTGGCCCTGGGCTGGGGCCTCACTGCAAAGAATCCTTATATCGAAGGATGGACCCCACACCGAAGTTGTCCCCACCTCAAACTTGTGCTGCCTTGATAGACCCAAGGGAGCCCTACAAACTGACATCAGGAACCTGGACTGCTGAGTTTTCTTTCCCAGGGAAAATGGAAAAAGGATGTGCCCAGGGGCCCCTGGCCCTGACTGCAAAAAATCCTTATATCAAAGGATGGACCCCACACCGAAGTTGTCCCCACCTCAAACTTGTGCTGCCCTGATAGACCCAAGGGAGCCCTACAAACTGACATCAGGAACCTGGACTGCTGAGTTTTCTTTCCCAGGGAAAATGGAAGAAGGATGTGCCCAGGGGCCCCTGGCCCTGGGCTGGGGCCTCACTGCAAAGAATCCTTATATCGAAGGATGGACCCCACACCGAAGTTGTCCCCACCTTAAAATTGTGCTGCCCTGATAGACCCAAGGGAGCCCTACAAACTGACATCAGGAACCTGGACTGCTGAGTTTTCTTTCCCAGGGAAAATGGAAAAAGGATGTGCCCAGGGGCCCCTGGCCCTGACTGCAAAAAATCCTTATATCGAAGGATGGACCCCACACCGAAGTTGTCCCCACCTCAAACTTGTGCTGCCCTGATAGACCCAAGGGAGCCCTACAAACTGACATCAGGAACCTGGACTGCTGAGTTTTCTTTCCCAGGGAAAATGGAAAAAGGATGTGCCCAGGGGCCCCTGGCCCTGACTGCAAAAAATCCTTATATCGAAGGATGGACCCCACACCGAAGTTGTCCCCACCTCAAACTTGTGCTGCCCTGATAGACCCAAGGGAGCCCTACAAACTGACATCAGGAACCTGGACTGCTGAGTTTTCTTTCCCAGGGAAAATGGAAAAAGGATGTGCCCAGGGGCCCCTGGCCCTGGGCCCCGGGGCCTCACTGCAAAGAATCCTTATATCGAAGGATGGACCCCACACCGAAGTTGTCCCCAGCTCAAACTTGTGCTGCCCTGATAGACCCAAGGGAGCCCTACAAACTGACATCAGGAACCTGGACTGCTGAGTTTTCTTTCCCAGGGAAAATGGAAAAAGGATGTGCCCAGGGGCCCCTGGCCCTGGGCTGGGGCCTCACTGCAAAGAATCCTTATATCGAAGGATGGACCCCACACCGAAGTTGTCCCCACCTCAAACTTGTGCTGCCCTGATAGACCCAAGGGAGCCCTACAAACTGACATCAGGAACCTGGACTGCTGAGTTTTCTTTCCCAGGGAAAATGGAAAAAGGATGTGCCCAGGGGCCCCTGGCCCTGACTGCAAAAAATCCTTATATCGAAGGATGGACCCCACACCGAAGTTGTCCCCTCCTCAAACTTGTGCTGCCCTGATAGACCCAAGGGAGCCCTACAAACTGACATCAGGAACCTGGACTGCTGAGTTTTCTTTCCCAGGGAAAATGGAAAAAGGATGTGCCCAGGGGCCCCTGGCCCTGGGCCCCGGGGCCGCACTGCAAAGAATCCTTATATCGAAGCATGGACCCCACACCGAAATTGTCCCCACCTTAAAATTGTGCTGCCCTGATAGACCCAAGGTAGCCCTACAAACTGACATCAGGAACCTGGACTGCTGAGTTTTCTTTCCCAGGGAAAATGGAAAAAGGATGTGCCCAGGGGCCCCTGGCCCTGACTGCAAAAAATCCTTATATCAAAGGATGGACCCCACACCGAAGTTGTCCCCACCTCAAACTTGTGCTGCCCTGATAGACCCAAGGGAGCCCTACAAACTGACATCAGGAACCTGGACTGCTGAGTTTTCTTTCCCAGGGAAAATGGAAAAAGGATGTGCCCAGGGGCCCCAGGCCCTGACTGCAAAGAATCCTTATATCGAAGGATGGACCCCACACCGAAGTTGTCCCCACCTCAAACTTGTGCTGCCCTGATAGACCCAAGGGAGCCCTACAAACTGACATCAGGAACCTGGACTGCTGAGTTTTCTTTCCCAGGGAAAATGGAAAAAGGATGTGCCCAGGGGCCCCTGGCCCTGACTGCAAAAAATCCTTATATCGAAGGATGGACCCCACACCGAAGTTGTCCCCACCTCAAACTTGTGCTGCCCTGATAGACCCAAGGGAGCCCTACAAACTGACATCAGGAACCTGGACTGCTGAGTTTTCTTTCCCAGGGAAAATGGAAAAAGGATGTGCCCAGGGGCCCCTGGCCCTGACTGCAAAAAATCCTTATATCGAAGGATGGACCCCACACCGAAGTTGTTTCCACCTCAAACTTGTGCTGCCCTGATAGACCCAAGGGAGCCCTACAAACTGACATCAGGAACCTGGACTGCTGAGTTTTCTTTCCCAGGGAAAATGGAAAAAGGATGTGCCCAGGGGCCCCTGGCCCTGACTGCAAAAAATCCTTATATCGAAGGATGGACCCCACACCGAAGTTGTCCCCAGCTCAAACTTGTGCTGCCCTGATAGACCCAAGGGAACCCTACAAACTGACATCAGGAACCTGGACTGCTGAGTTTTCTTTCCCAGGGAAAATGGAAAAAGGATGTGCCCAGGGGCCCCTGGCCCTGACTGCAAAAAATCCTTATATCGAAGGATGGACCCCACACCGAAGTTGTCCCCAGCTCAAACTTGTGCTGCCCTGATAGACCCAAGGGAGCCCTACAAACTGACATCAGGAACCTGGACTGCTGAGTTTTCTTTCCCAGGGAAAATGGAAAAAGGATGTGCCCAGGGGCCCCTGGCCCTGACTGCAAAGAATCCTTATATCGAAGGATGGACCCCACACCGAAGTTGTCCCCAGCTCAAACTTGTGCTGCCCTGATAGACCCAAGGGAGCCCTACAAACTGACATCAGGAACCTGGACTGCTGAGTTTTCTTTCCCAGGGAAAATGGAAAAAGGATGTGCCCAGGGGCCCCTGGCCCTGACTGCAAAAAATCCTTATATCGAAGGATGGACCCCACACCGAAGTTGTCCCCACCTCAAACTTGTGCTGCCCTGATAGACCCAAGGGAGCCCTACAAACTGACATCAGGAACCTGGACTGCTGAGTTTTCTTTCCCAGGGAAAATGGGAAAAGGATGTGCCCAGGGGCCCCTGGCCCTGACTGCAAAAAATCCTTATATCGAAGGATGGACCCCAGACCGAAGTTGTCCCCACCTCAAACTTGTGCTGCCCTGATAGACCCAAGGGAGCCCTACAAACTGACATCAGGAACCTGGACTGCTGAGTTTTCTTTCCCAGGGAAAATGGCCGAAGGATGTGCCCAGGGGTCCCTGGCCCTGACTGCAAAAAATCCTTATATCGAAGGATGGACCCCAGACCGAAGTTGTCCCCACCTCAAACTTGTGCTGCCCTGATAGACCCAAGGGAGCCCTACAAACTGACATCAGGAACCTGGACTGCTGAGTTTTCTTTCCCAGGGAAAATGGAAGAAGGATGTGCCCAGGGGCCCCTGGCCCTGGGCTGGGGCCTCACTGCAAAGAATCCTTATATCGAAGGATGGACCCCACACCGAAGTTGTCCCCACCTTAAAATTGTGCTGCCCTGATAGACCCAAGGGAGCCCTACAAACTGACATCAGGAACCTGGACTGCTGAGTTTTCTTTCCCAGGGAAAATGGAAAAAGGATGTGCCCAGGGGCCCCAGGCCCTGACTGCAAAGAATCCTTATATCGAAGGATGGACCCCACACCGAAGTTGTCCCCACCTCAAACTTGTGCTGCCCTGATAGACCCAAGGGAGCCCTACAAACTGACATCAGGAACCTGGACTGCTGAGTTTTCTTTCCCAGGGAAAATGGAAAAAGGATGTGCCCAGGGGCCCCTGGCCCTGACTGCAAAAAATCCTTATATCGAAGGATGGACCCCACACCGAAGTTGTCCCCACCTCAAACTTGTGCTGCCCTGATAGACCCAAGGGAGCCCTACAAACTGACATCAGGAACCTGGACTGCTGAGTTTTCTTTCCCAGGGAAAATGGAAAAAGGATGTGCCCAGGGGCCCCTGGCCCTGGGCCCCGGGGCCTCACTGCAAAGAATCCTTATATCGAAGGATGGACCCCACACCGAAGTTGTCCCCAGCTCAAACTTGTGCTGCCCTGATAGACCCAAGGGAGCCCTACAAACTGACATCAGGAACCTGGACTGCTGAGTTTTCTTTCCCAGGGAAAATGGAAAAAGGATGTGCCCAGGGGCCCCTGGCCCTGGGCTGGGGCCTCACTGCAAAGAATCCTTATATCGAAGGATGGACCCCACACCGAAGTTGTCCCCACCTCAAACTTGTGCTGCCCTGATAGACCCAAGGGAGCCCTACAAACTGACATCAGGAACCTGGACTGCTGAGTTTTCTTTCCCAGGGAAAATGGAAAAAGGATGTGCCCAGGGGCCCCTGGCCCTGACTGCAAAAAATCCTTATATCGAAGGATGGACCCCACACCGAAGTTGTCCCCTCCTCAAACTTGTGCTGCCCTGATAGACCCAAGGGAGCCCTACAAACTGACATCAGGAACCTGGACTGCTGAGTTTTCTTTCCCAGGGAAAATGGAAAAAGGATGTGCCCAGGGGCCCCTGGCCCTGGGCCCCGGGGCCGCACTGCAAAGAATCCTTATATCGAAGCATGGACCCCACACCGAAATTGTCCCCACCTTAAAATTGTGCTGCCCTGATAGACCCAAGGTAGCCCTACAAACTGACATCAGGAACCTGGACTGCTGAGTTTTCTTTCCCAGGGAAAATGGAAAAAGGATGTGCCCAGGGGCCCCTGGCCCTGACTGCAAAAAATCCTTATATCAAAGGATGGACCCCACACCGAAGTTGTCCCCACCTCAAACTTGTGCTGCCCTGATAGACCCAAGGGAGCCCTACAAACTGACATCAGGAACCTGGACTGCTGAGTTTTCTTTCCCAGGGAAAATGGAAAAAGGATGTGCCCAGGGGCCCCAGGCCCTGACTGCAAAGAATCCTTATATCGAAGGATGGACCCCACACCGAAGTTGTCCCCACCTCAAACTTGTGCTGCCCTGATAGACCCAAGGGAGCCCTACAAACTGACATCAGGAACCTGGACTGCTGAGTTTTCTTTCCCAGGGAAAATGGAAAAAGGATGTGCCCAGGGGCCCCTGGCCCTGACTGCAAAAAATCCTTATATCGAAGGATGGACCCCACACCGAAGTTGTCCCCACCTCAAACTTGTGCTGCCCTGATAGACCCAAGGGAGCCCTACAAACTGACATCAGGAACCTGGACTGCTGAGTTTTCTTTCCCAGGGAAAATGGAAAAAGGATGTGCCCAGGGGCCCCTGGCCCTGACTGCAAAAAATCCTTATATCGAAGGATGGACCCCACACCGAAGTTGTTTCCACCTCAAACTTGTGCTGCCCTGATAGACCCAAGGGAGCCCTACAAACTGACATCAGGAACCTGGACTGCTGAGTTTTCTTTCCCAGGGAAAATGGAAAAAGGATGTGCCCAGGGGCCCCTGGCCCTGACTGCAAAAAATCCTTATATCGAAGGATGGACCCCACACCGAAGTTGTCCCCAGCTCAAACTTGTGCTGCCCTGATAGACCCAAGGGAACCCTACAAACTGACATCAGGAACCTGGACTGCTGAGTTTTCTTTCCGAGGGAAAATGGAAAAAGGATGTGCCCAGGGGCCCCTGGCCCTGACTGCAAAAAATCCTTATATCGAAGGATGGACCCCACACCGAAGTTGTCCCCAGCTCAAACTTGTGCTGCCCTGATAGACCCAAGGGAGCCCTACAAACTGACATCAGGAACCTGGACTGCTGAGTTTTCTTTCCCAGGGAAAATGGAAAAAGGATGTGCCCAGGGGCCCCTGGCCCTGACTGCAAAGAATCCTTATATCGAAGGATGGACCCCACACCGAAGTTGTCCCCAGCTCAAACTTGTGCTGCCCTGATAGACCCAAGGGAGCCCTACAAACTGACATCAGGAACCTGGACTGCTGAGTTTTCTTTCCCAGGGAAAATGGAAAAAGGATGTGCCCAGGGGCCCCTGGCCCTGACTGCAAAAAATCCTTATATCGAAGGATGGACCCCACACCGAAGTTGTCCCCACCTCAAACTTGTGCTGCCCTGATAGACCCAAGGGAGCCCTACAAACTGACATCAGGAACCTGGACTGCTGAGTTTTCTTTCCCAGGGAAAATGGGAAAAGGATGTGCCCAGGGGCCCCTGGCCCTGACTGCAAAAAATCCTTATATCGAAGGATGGACCCCAGACCGAAGTTGTCCCCACCTCAAACTTGTGCTGCCCTGATAGACCCAAGGGAGCCCTACAAACTGACATCAGGAACCTGGACTGCTGAGTTTTCTTTCCCAGGGAAAATGGAAAAAGGATGTGCCCAGGGGCCCCTGGCCCTGGGCTGGGGCCTCACTGCAAAGAATCCTTATATCGAAGGATGGACCCCACACCGAAGTTGTCCCCACCTCAAACTTGTGCTGCCCTGATAGACCCAAGGGAGCCCTACAAACTGACATCAGGAACCTGGACTGCTGAGTTTTCTTTCCCAGGGAAAATGGAAAAAGGATGTGCCCAGGGGCCCCTGGCCCTGACTGCAAAAAATCCTTATATCGAAGGATGGACCCCACACCGAAGTTGTCCCCAGCTCAAACTTGTGCTGCCCTGATAGACCCAAGGGAGCCCTACAAACTGACATCAGGAACCTGGACTGCTGAGTTTTCTTTCCCAGGGAAAATGGAAAAAGGATGTGCCCAGGGGCCCCTGGCCCTGACTGCAAAAAATCCTTATATCGAAGGATGGACCCCACACCGAAGTTGTCCCCACCTCAAACTTGTGCTGCCCTGATAGACCCAAGGGAGCCCTACAAACTGACATCAGGAACCTGGACTGCTGAGTTTTCTTTCCCAGGGAAAATGGAAAAAGGATGTGCCCAGGGGCCCCTGGCCCTGGGCTGGGGCCTCACTGCAAAAAATCCTTATATCGAAGGATGGACCCCACACCGAAGTTGTCCCCACCTCAAACTTGTGCTGCCCTGATAGACCCAAGGGAGCCCTACAAACTGACATCAGGAACCTGGACTGCTGAGTTTTCTTTCCCAGGGAAAATGGAAAAAGGATGTGCCCAGGGGCCCCTGGCCCTGACTGCAAAGAATCCTTATATCGAAGGATGGACCCCACACCGAAGTTGTCCCCACCTCAAACTTGTGCTGCCCTGATAGACCCAAGGGAGCCCTACAAACTGACATCAGGAACCTGGACTGCTGAGTTTTCTTTCCCAGGGAAAATGGTCGAAGGATGTGCCCAGGGGTCCCTGGCCCTGACTGCAAAAAATCCTTATATCGAAGGATGGACCCCACACCGAAGTTGTCTCCACCTCAAACTTGTGCTGCCCTGATAGACCCAAGGGAGCCCTACAAACTGACATCAGGAACCTGGACTGCTGAGTTTTCTTTCCCAGGGAAAATGGAAAAAGGATGTGCCCAGGGGCCCCTGGCCCTGACTGCAAAAAATCCTTATATCGAAGGATGGACCCCACACCGAAGTTGTCCCCACCTCAAACTTGTGCTGCCCTGATAGACCCAAGGGAACCCTACAAACTGACATCAGGAACCTGGACTGCTGAGTTTTCTTTCCCAGGGAAAATGGAAAAAGGGTGTGCCCAGGGTTCCCTAGCCCTGGGCTGGGGCCTCACTACAAAAAATCCTTATATCGAAGGATGGACCCCACACCGAAGTTGTCCCCACCTCAAACTTGTGCTGCCCTGATAGACCCAAGGGAGCCCTACAAACTGACATCAGGAACCTGGACTGCTGAGTTTTCTTTCCCAGGGAAAATGGAAAAAGGATGTGCCCAGGGGCCCCTGGCCCTGACTGCAAAAAATCCTTATATCGAAGGATGGACCCCACACCGAAGTTGTCCCCACCTCAAACTTGTGCTGTCCTGATAGACCCAAGGGAGCCCTACAAACTGACATCAGGAACCTGGACTGCTGAGTTTTCTTTCCTAGGGAAAATGGAAAAAGGATGTGCCCAGGGGCCCCTGGCCCTGGGCTGGGACCTCACTGCAAAGAATCCTTATATCGAAGGATGGACCCCACACCGAAGTTGTCCCCACCTCAAACTTGTGCTGCCCTGATAGACCCAAGGGAGCCCTACAAACTGACATCAGGAACCTGGACTGCTGAGTTTTCTTTCCCAGGGAAAATGGAAAAAGGATGTGCCCAGGGACCCCTGGCCCTGGGCTGGAGCCTCACTGCAAAGAATCCTTATATCGAAGGATGGACCCCACACCGAAGTTGTCCCCACCTCAAACTTGTGCTGCCCTGATAGACCCAAGGGAGCCCTACAAACTGACATCAGGAACCTGGACTGCTGAGTTTTCTTTCCCAGGGAAAATGGAAAAAGGATGTGCCCAGGGGCCCCTGGCCCTGACTGCAAAAAATCCTTATATCAAAGGATGGACCCCACACCGAAGTTGTCCCCACCTCAAACTTGTGCTGCCCTGATAGACCCAAGGGAGCCCTACAAACTGACATCAGGAACCTGGACTGCTGAGTTTTCTTTCCCAGGGAAAATGGAAGAAGGATGTGCCCAGGGGCCCCTGGCCCTGGGCTGGGGCCTCACTACAAAAAATCCTTATATCGAAGGATGGACCCCACACCGAAGTTGTCCCCACCTTAAAATTGTGCTGCCCTGATAGACCCAAGGGAGCCCTACAAACTGACATCAGGAACCTGGACTGCTGAGTTTTCTTTCCTAGGGAAAATGGAAAAAGGATGTGCCCAGGGGCCCCTGGCCCTGACTGCAAAGAATCCTTATATCGAAGGATGGACCCCACACTGAAGTTGTCCCCACCTCAAACTTGTGCTGCCCTGATAGACGCAAGGGAGCCCTACAAACTGACATCAGGAACCTGGACTGCTGAGTTTTCTTTCCCAGGGAAAATGGAAAAAGGATGTGCCCAGGGTCCCCTGGCCCTGACTGCAAAAAATCCTTATATCGAAGGATGGACCCCACACCGAAGTTGTCCCCACCTCAAACTTGTGCTGCCCTGATAGACCCAAGGGAGCCCTACAAACTGACATCAGGAACCTGGACTGCTGAGTTTTCTTTCCCAGGGAAAATGGAAAAAGGATGTGCCCAGGGGCCCCTGGCCCTGACTGCAAAAAATCCTTATATCGAAGGATGGACCCCACACCGAAGTTGTCCCCACCTCAAACTTGTGCTGCCCTGATAGACCCAAGGGAGCCCTACAAACTGACATCAGGAACCTGGACTGCTGAGTTTTCTTTCCCAGGGAAAATGGAAAAAGGATGTGCCCAGGGGCCCCTGGCCCTGGGCCCCGGGGCCTCACTGCAAAGAATCCTTATATCGAAGGATGGACCCCACACCGAAGTTGTCCCCAGCTCAAACTTGTGCTGCCCTGATAGACCCAAGGGAGCCCTACAAACTGACATCAGGAACCTGGACTGCTGAGTTTTCTTTCCCAGGGAAAATGGAAAAAGGATGTGCCCAGGGGCCCCTGGCCCTGACTACAAAAAATCCTTATATCGAAGGATGGACCCCACACCGAAGTTGTCCCCACCTCAAACTTGTGCTGCCCTGATAGACCCAAGGGAGCCCTACAAACTGACATCAGGAACCTGGACTGCTGAGTTTTCTTTCCCAGGGAAAATGGAAAAAGGATGTGCCCAGGGGCCCCTGGCCCTGACTGCAAAAAATCCTTATATCGAAGGATGGACCCCACACCGAAGTTGTCCCCACCTCAAACTTGTGCTGCCCTGATAGACCCAAGGGAGCCCTACAAACTGACATCAGGAACCTGGACTGCTGAGTTTTCTTTCCCAGGGAAAATGGAAAAAGGATGTGCCCAGGGGCCCCTGGCCCTGACTGCAAAAAATCCTTATATCGAAGGATGGACCCCACACCGAAGTTGTCCCCACCTCAAACTTGTGCTGCCCTGATAGACCCAAGGGAGCCCTACAAACTGACATCAGGAACCTGGACTGCTGAGTTTTCTTTCCCAGGGAAAATGGAAAAAGGATGTGCCCAGGGGCCCCTGGCCCTGACTGCAAAAAATCCTTATATCGAAGGATGGACCCCACACCGAAGTTGTCCCCACCTCAAACTTGTGCTGCCCTGATAGACCCAAGGGAACCCTACAAACTGACATCAAGAAACTGGACTGCTGAGTTTTCTTTCCCAGGGAAAATGGAAAAAGGATGTGCCCAGTGTTCCCTGGCCCTGGGCTGGGGCCTCACTACAAAAAATCCTTATATCGAAGGATGGACCCCACACCGAAGTTGTCCCCAGCTCAAACTTGTGCTGCCCTGATAGACCCAAGGGAGCCCTACAAACTGACATCAGGAACCTGGACTGCTGAGTTTTCTTTCCCAGGGAAAATGGAAAAAGGATGTGCCCAGGGGCCCCTGGCCCTGACTGCAAAGAATCCTTATATCGAAGGATGGACCCCACACCGAAGTTGTCCCCAGCTCAAACTTGTGCTGCCCTGATAGACCCAAGGGAGCCCTACAAACTGACATCAGGAACCTGGACTGCTGAGTTTTCTTTCCCAGGGAAAATGGAAAAAGGATGTGCCCAGGGGCCCCTGGCCCTGACTGCAAAAAATCCTTATATCGAAGGATGGACCCCACACCGAAGTTGTCCCCACCTCAAACTTGTGCTGCCCTGATAGACCCAAGGGAGCCCTACAAACTGACATCAGGAACCTGGACTGCTGAGTTTTCTTTCCCAGGGAAAATGGGAAAAGGATGTGCCCAGGGGCCCCTGGCCCTGACTGCAAAAAATCCTTATATCGAAGGATGGACCCCAGACCGAAGTTGTCCCCACCTCAAACTTGTGCTGCCCTGATAGACCCAAGGGAGCCCTACAAACTGACATCAGGAACCTGGACTGCTGAGTTTTCTTTCCCAGGGAAAATGGAAAAAGGATGTGCCCAGGGGCCCCTGGCCCTGGGCTGGGGCCTCACTGCAAAGAATCCTTATATCGAAGGATGGACCCCACACCGAAGTTGTCCCCACCTCAAACTTGTGCTGCCCTGATAGACGCAAGGGAGCCCTACAAACTGACATCAGGAACCTGGACTGCTGAGTTTTCTTTCCCAGGGAAAATGGAAAAAGGATGTGCCCAGGGGCCCCTGGCCCTGACTGCAAAGAATCCTTATATCGAAGGATGGACCCCACACCGAAGTTGTCCCCACCTCAAACTTGTGCTGCCCTGATAGACCCAAGGGAGCCCTACAAACTGACATCAGGAACCTGGACTGCTGAGTTTTCTTTCCCAGGGAAAATGGCCGAAGGATGTGCCCAGGGGTCCCTGGCCCTGACTGCAAAAAATCCTTATATCGAAGGATGGACCCCACACCGAAATTGTCTCCACCTCAAACTTGTGCTGCCCTGATAGACCCAAGGGAGCCCTACAAACTGACATCAGGAACCTGGACTGCTGAGTTTTCTTTCCCAGGGAAAATGGAAAAAGGATGTGCCCAGGGACCCCTGGCCCTGGGCTGGAGCCTCACTGCAAAGAATCCTTATATCGAAGGATGGACCCCACACCGAAGTTGTCCCCACCTCAAACTTGTGCTGCCCTGATTGACGCAAGGGAGCCCTACAAACTGACATCAGGAACCTGGACTGCTGAGTTTTCTTTCCCAGGGAAAATGGAAAAAGGATGTGCCCAGGGGCCCCTGGCCCTGACTGCAAAAAATCCTTATATCAAAGGATGGACCCCACACCGAAGTTGTCCCCACCTCAAACTTGTGCTGCCCTGATAGACCCAAGGGAGCCCTACAAACTGACATCAGGAACCTGGACTGCTGAGTTTTCTTTCCCAGGGAAAATGGAAGAAGGATGTGCCCAGGGGCCCCTGGCCCTGGGCTGGGGCCTCACTGCAAAGAATCCTTATATCGAAGGATGGACCCCACACCGAAGTTGTCCCCACCTTAAAATTGTGCTGCCCTGATAGACCCAAGGGAGCCCTACAAACTGACATCAGGAACCTGGACTGCTGAGTTTTCTTTCCCAGGGAAAATGGAAAAAGGATGTGCCCAGGGGCCCCTGGCCCTGACTGCAAAAAATCCTTATATCGAAGGATGGACCCCACACCGAAGTTGTCCCCACCTCAAACTTGTGCTGCCCTGATAGATTCAAGGGAGCCCTACAAACTGACATCAGGAACCTGGACTGATGAGTTTTCTTTCCCAGGGAAAATGGAAAAAGGATGTGCCCAGGGGCCCCTGGCCCTGACTGCAAAAAATCCTTATATCGAAGGATGGACCCCACACCGAAGTTGTCCCCACCTCAAACTTGTGCTGCCCTGATAGACCCAAGGGAGCCCTACAAACTGACATCAGGAACCTGGACTGCTGAGTTTTCTTTCCCAGGGAAAATGGAAAAAGGATGTGCCCAGGGGCCCCTGGCCCTGACTGCAAAAAATCCTTATATCGAAGGATGGACCCCACACCGAAGTTGTCCCCACCTCAAACTTGTGCTGCCCTGATAGACCCAAGGGAGCCCTACAAACTGACATCAGGAACCTGGACTGCTGAGTTTTCTTTCCCAGGGAAAATGGAAAAAGGATGTGCCCAGGGGCCCCTGGCCCTGACTGCAAAAAATCCTTATATCGAAGGATGGACCCCACACCGAAGTTGTCCCCACCTCAAACTTGTGCTGCCCTGATAGACCCAAGGGAACCCTACAAACTGACATCAAGAAACTGGACTGCTGAGTTTTCTTTCCCAGGGAAAATGGAAAAAGGATGTGCCCAGTGTTCCCTGGCCCTGGGCTGGGGCCTCACTACAAAAAATCCTTATATCGAAGGATGGACCCCACACCGAAGTTGTCCCCAGCTCAAACTTGTGCTGCCCTGATAGACCCAAGGGAGCCCTACAAACTGACATCAGGAACCTGGACTGCTGAGTTTTCTTTCCCAGGGAAAATGGAAAAAGGATGTGCCCAGGGGCCCCTGGCCCTGACTGCAAAGAATCCTTATATCGAAGGATGGACCCCACACCGAAGTTGTCCCCAGCTCAAACTTGTGCTGCCCTGATAGACCCAAGGGAGCCCTACAAACTGACATCAGGAACCTGGACTGCTGAGTTTTCTTTCCCAGGGAAAATGGAAAAAGGATGTGCCCAGGGGCCCCTGGCCCTGACTGCAAAAAATCCTTATATCGAAGGATGGACCCCACACCGAAGTTGTCCCCACCTCAAACTTGTGCTGCCCTGATAGACCCAAGGGAGCCCTACAAACTGACATCAGGAACCTGGACTGCTGAGTTTTCTTTCCCAGGGAAAATGGGAAAAGGATGTGCCCAGGGGCCCCTGGCCCTGACTGCAAAAAATCCTTATATCGAAGGATGGACCCCAGACCGAAGTTGTCCCCAGCTCAAACTTGTGCTGCCCTGATAGACCCAAGGGAGCCCTACAAACTGACATCAGGAACCTGGACTGCTGAGTTTTCTTTCCCAGGGAAAATGGAAAAAGGATGTGCCCAGGGGCCCCTGGCCCTGGGCTGGGGCCTCACTGCAAAGAATCCTTATATCGAAGGATGGACCCCACACCGAAGTTGTCCCCACCTCAAACTTGTGCTGCCCTGATAGACGCAAGGGAGCCCTACAAACTGACATCAGGAACCTGGACTGCTGAGTTTTCTTTCCCAGGGAAAATGGAAAAAGGATGTGCCCAGGGGCCCCTGGCCCTGACTGCAAAGAATCCTTATATCGAAGGATGGACCCCACACCGAAGTTGTCCCCACCTCAAACTTGTGCTGCCCTGATAGACCCAAGGGAGCCCTACAAACTGACATCAGGAACCTGGACTGCTGAGTTTTCTTTCCCAGGGAAAATGGCCGAAGGATGTGCCCAGGGGTCCCTGGCCCTGACTGCAAAAAATCCTTATATCGAAGGATGGACCCCACACCGAAATTGTCTCCACCTCAAACTTGTGCTGCCCTGATAGACCCAAGGGAGCCCTACAAACTGACATCAGGAACCTGGACTGCTGAGTTTTCTTTCCCAGGGAAAATGGAAAAAGGATGTGCCCAGGGACCCCTGGCCCTGGGCTGGAGCCTCACTGCAAAGAATCCTTATATCGAAGGATGGACCCCACACCGAAGTTGTCCCCACCTCAAACTTGTGCTGCCCTGATTGACGCAAGGGAGCCCTACAAACTGACATCAGGAACCTGGACTGCTGAGTTTTCTTTCCCAGGGAAAATGGAGAAAGGATGTGCCCAGGGGCCCCTGGCCCTGACTGCAAAAAATCCTTATATCAAAGGATGGACCCCACACCGAAGTTGTCCCCACCTCAAACTTGTGCTGCCCTGATAGACCCAAGGGAGCCCTACAAACTGACATCAGGAACCTGGACTGCTGAGTTTTCTTTCCCAGGGAAAATGGAAGAAGGATGTGCCCAGGGGCCCCTGGCCCTGGGCTGGGGCCTCACTGCAAAGAATCCTTATATCGAAGGATGGACCCCACACCGAAGTTGTCCCCACCTTAAAATTGTGCTGCCCTGATAGACCCAAGGGAGCCCTACAAACTGACATCAGGAACCTGGACTGCTGAGTTTTCTTTCCCAGGGAAAATGGAAAAAGGATGTGCCCAGGGGCCCCTGGCCCTGACTGCAAAAAATCCTTATATCGAAGGATGGACCCCACACCGAAGTTGTCCCCACCTCAAACTTGTGCTGCCCTGATAGATTCAAGGGAGCCCTACAAACTGACATCAGGAACCTGGACTGATGAGTTTTCTTTCCCAGGGAAAATGGAAAAAGGATGTGCCCAGGGGCCCCTGGCCCTGACTGCAAAAAATCCTTATATCGAAGGATGGACCCCACACCGAAGTTGTCCCCACCTCAAACTTGTGCTGCCCTGATAGACCCAAGGGAGCCCTACAAACTGACATCAGGAACCTGGACTGCTGAGTTTTCTTTCCCAGGGAAAATGGAAAAAGGATGTGCCCAGGGGCCCCTGGCCCTGACTGCAAAAAATCCTTATATCGAAGGATGGACCCCACACCGAAGTTGTCCCCACCTCAAACTTGTGCTGCCCTGATACACCCAAGGGAGCCCTACAAACTGACATCAGGAACCTGGACTGCTGAGTTTTCTTTCCCAGGGAAAATGGAAAAAGGATGTGCCCAGGGGCCCCTGGCCCTGACTGCAAAAAATCCTTATATCGAAGGATGGACCCCACACCGAAGTTGTCCCCACCTCAAACTTGTGCTGCCCTGATAGACCCAAGGGAGCCCTACAAACTGACATCAGGAACCTGGACTGCTGAGTTTTCTTTCCCAGGGAAAATGGAAAAAGGATGTGCCCAGGGGCCCCTGGCCCTGACTGCAAAAAATCCTTATATCGAAGGATGGACCCCACACCGAAGTTGTCCCCACCTCAAACTTGTGCTGCCCTGATAGACCCAAGGGAGCCCTACAAACTGACATCAGGAACCTGGACTGCTGAGTTTTCTTTCCCAGGGAAAATGGAAAAAGGATGTGCCCAGGGGCCCCTGGCCCTGGGCTGGGGCCTCACTGCAAATAATCCTTATATCGAAGGATGGACCCCACACCGAAGTTGTCCCCACCTTAAAATTTTGCTGCCCTGATAGACCCAAGGGAGCCCTACAAACTGACATCAGGAACCTGGACTGCTGAGTTTTCTTTCCCAGGGAAAATGGAAAAAGGATGTGCCCAGGGGCCCCTGGCCCTGACTGCAAAAAATCCTTATATCGAAGGATGGACCCCACACCGAAGTTGTCCCCACCTCAAACTTGTGCTGCCCTGATAGATTCAAGGGAGCCCTACAAACTGACATCAGGAACCTGGACTGCTGAGTTTTCTTTCCCAGGGAAAATGGAAAAAGGATGTGCCCAGGGGCCCCTGGCCCTGACTGCAAAGAATCCTTATATCGAAGGATGGACCCCACACCGAAGTTGTCCCCTCCTCAAACTTGTGCTGCCCTGATAGACCCAAGGGAGCCCTACAAACTGACATCAGGAACCTGGACTGCTGAGTTTTCTTTCCCAGGGAAAATGGGAAAAGGGTGTGCCCAGGGGCCCCTGGCCCTGACTGCAAAAAATCCTTATATCGAAGGATGGACCCCACACCGAAGTTGTCCCCACCTCAAACTTGTGCTGCCCTGATAGACCCAAGGGAGCCCTACAAACTGACATCAGGAAACTGGACTGCTGAGTTTTCTTTCCCAGGGAAAATGGAAAAAGGATGTGCCCAGGGGCCCCTGGCCCTGGGCTGGGGCCTCACTGCAAAGAATCCTTATATCGAAGGATGGACCCCACACCCAAGTTGTCCCCACCTCAAACTTGTGCTGCCCTGATAGACGCAAGGGAGCCCTACAAACTGACATCAGGAACCTGGACTGCTGAGTTTTCTTTCCCAGGGAAAATGGAAAAAGGATGTGCCCAGGGGCCCCTGGCCCTGACTGCAAAAAATCCTTATATCGAAGGATGGACCCCACACCGAAGTTGTCCCCACCTCAAACTTGTGCTGCCCTGATAGACCCAAGGGAGCCCTACAAACTGACATCAGGAACCTGGACTGCTGAGTTTTCTTTCCCAGGGAAAATGGAAAAAGGATGTGCCCAGGGGCCCCTGGCCCTGACTGCAAAGAATCCTTATATCGAAGGATGGACCCCACACCGAAGTTGTCCCCACCTCAAACTTGTGCTGCCCTGATAGACCCAAGGGAACCCTACAAACTGACATCAAGAAACTGGACTGCTGAGTTTTCTTTCCCAGGGAAAATGGAAAAAGGATGTGCCCAGTGTTCCCTGGCCCTGGGCTGGGGCCTCACTACAAAAAATCCTTATATCGAAGGATGGACCCCACACCGAAGTTGTCCCCAGCTCAAACTTGTGCTGCCCTGATAGACCCAAGGGAGCCCTACAAACTGACATCAGGAACCTGGACTGCTGAGTTTTCTTTCCCAGGGAAAATGGAAAAAGGATGTGCCCAGGGGCCCCTGGCCCTGACTGCAAAGAATCCTTATATCGAAGGATGGACCCCACACCGAAGTTGTCCCCAGCTCAAACTTGTGCTGCCCTGATAGACCCAAGGGAGCCCTACAAACTGACATCAGGAACCTGGACTGCTGAGTTTTCTTTCCCAGGGAAAATGGAAAAAGGATGTGCCCAGGGGCCCCTGGCCCTGACTGCAAAAAATCCTTATATCGAAGGATGGACCCCACACCGAAGTTGTCCCCACCTCAAACTTGTGCTGCCCTGATAGACGCAAGGGAGCCCTACAAACTGACATCAGGAACCTGGACTGCTGAGTTTTCTTTCCCAGGGAAAATGGGAAAAGGATGTGCCCAGGGGCCCCTGGCCCTGACTGCAAAAAATCCTTATATCGAAGGATGGACCCCAGACCGAAGTTGTCCCCACCTCAAACTTGTGCTGCCCTGATAGACCCAAGGGAGCCCTACAAACTGACATCAGGAACCTGGACTGCTGAGTTTTCTTTCCCAGGGAAAATGGAAAAAGGATGTGCCCAGGGGCCCCTGGCCCTGGGCTGGGGCCTCACTGCAAAGAATCCTTATATCGAAGGATGGACCCCACACCGAAGTTGTCCCCACCTCAAACTTGTGCTGCCCTGATAGACGCAAGGGAGCCCTACAAACTGACATCAGGAACCTGGACTGCTGAGTTTTCTTTCCCAGGGAAAATGGAAAAAGGATGTGCCCAGGGGCCCCTGGCCCTGACTGCAAAGAATCCTTATATCGAAGGATGGACCCCACACCGAAGTTGTCCCCACCTCAAACTTGTGCTGCCCTGATAGACCCAAGGGAGCCCTACAAACTGACATCAGGAACCTGGACTGCTGAGTTTTCTTTCCCAGGGAAAATGGCCGAAGGATGTGCCCAGGGGTCCCTGGCCCTGACTGCAAAAAATCCTTATATCGAAGGATGGACCCCACACCGAAATTGTCTCCACCTCAAACTTGTGCTGCCCTGATAGACCCAAGGGAGCCCTACAAACTGACATCAGGAACCTGGACTGCTGAGTTTTCTTTCCCAGGGAAAATGGAAAAAGGATGTGCCCAGGGACCCCTGGCCCTGGGCTGGAGCCTCACTGCAAAGAATCCTTATATCGAAGGATGGACCCCACACCGAAGTTGTCCCCACCTCAAACTTGTGCTGCCCTGATTGACGCAAGGGAGCCCTACAAACTGACATCAGGAACCTGGACTGCTGAGTTTTCTTTCCCAGGGAAAATGGAGAAAGGATGTGCCCAGGGGCCCCTGGCCCTGACTGCAAAAAATCCTTATATCAAAGGATGGACCCCACACCGAAGTTGTCCCCACCTCAAACTTGTGCTGCCCTGATAGACCCAAGGGAGCCCTACAAACTGACATCAGGAACCTGGACTGCTGAGTTTTCTTTCCCAGGGAAAATGGAAGAAGGATGTGCCCAGGGGCCCCTGGCCCTGGGCTGGGGCCTCACTGCAAAGAATCCTTATATCGAAGGATGGACCCCACACCGAAGTTGTCCCCACCTTAAAATTGTGCTGCCCTGATAGACCCAAGGGAGCCCTACAAACTGACATCAGGAACCTGGACTGCTGAGTTTTCTTTCCCAGGGAAAATGGAAAAAGGATGTGCCCAGGGGCCCCTGGCCCTGACTGCAAAAAATCCTTATATCGAAGGATGGACCCCACACCGAAGTTGTCCCCACCTCAAACTTGTGCTGCCCTGATAGATTCAAGGGAGCCCTACAAACTGACATCAGGAACCTGGACTGATGAGTTTTCTTTCCCAGGGAAAATGGAAAAAGGATGTGCCCAGGGGCCCCTGGCCCTGACTGCAAAAAATCCTTATATCGAAGGATGGACCCCACACCGAAGTTGTCCCCACCTCAAACTTGTGCTGCCCTGATAGACCCAAGGGAGCCCTACAAACTGACATCAGGAACCTGGACTGCTGAGTTTTCTTTCCCAGGGAAAATGGAAGAAGGATGTGCCCAGGGGCCCCTGGCCCTGGGCTGGGGCCTCACTGCAAATAATCCTTATATCGAAGGATGGACCCCACACCGAAGTTGTCCCCACCTTAAAATTTTGCTGCCCTGATAGACCCAAGGGAGCCCTACAAACTGACATCAGGAACCTGGACTGCTGAGTTTTCTTTCCCAGGGAAAATGGAAAAAGGATGTGCCCAGGGGCCCCTGGCCCTGACTGCAAAAAATCCTTATATCGAAGGATGGACCCCACACCGAAGTTGTCCCCACCTCAAACTTGTGCTGCCCTGATAGATTCAAGGGAGCCCTACAAACTGACATCAGGAACCTGGACTGCTGAGTTTTCTTTCCCAGGGAAAATGGAAAAAGGATGTGCCCAGGGGCCCCTGGCCCTGACTGCAAAGAATCCTTATATCGAAGGATGGACCCCACACCGAAGTTGTCCCCTCCTCAAACTTGTGCTGCCCTGATAGACCCAAGGGAGCCCTACAAACTGACATCAGGAACCTGGACTGCTGAGTTTTCTTTCCCAGGGAAAATGGGAAAAGGGTGTGCCCAGGGGCCCCTGGCCCTGACTGCAAAAAATCCTTATATCGAAGGATGGACCCCACACCGAAGTTGTCCCCACCTCAAACTTGTGCTGCCCTGATAGACCCAAGGGAGCCCTACAAACTGACATCAGGAAACTGGACTGCTGAGTTTTCTTTCCCAGGGAAAATGGAAAAAGGATGTGCCCAGGGGCCCCTGGCCCTGGGCTGGGGCCTCACTGCAAAGAATCCTTATATCGAAGGATGGACCCCACACCCAAGTTGTCCCCACCTCAAACTTGTGCTGCCCTGATAGACGCAAGGGAGCCCTACAAACTGACATCAGGAACCTGGACTGCTGAGTTTTCTTTCCCAGGGAAAATGGAGAAAGGATGTGCCCAGGGGCCCCTGGCCCTGACTGCAAAAAATCCTTATATCAAAGGATGGACCCCACACCGAAGTTGTCCCCACCTCAAACTTGTGCTGCCCTGATAGACCCAAGGGAGCCCTACAAACTGACATCAGGAACCTGGACTGCTGAGTTTTCTTTCCCAGGGAAAATGGAAAAAGGATGTGCCCAGGGGCCCCTGGCCCTGACTGCAAAGAATCCTTATATCGAAGGATGGACCCCACACCGAAGTTGTCCCCACCTCAAACTTGTGCTGCCCTGATAGACCCAAGGGAACCCTACAAACTGACATCAAGAAACTGGACTGCTGAGTTTTCTTTCCCAGGGAAAATGGAAAAAGGATGTGCCCAGTGTTCCCTGGCCCTGGGCTGGGGCCTCACTACAAAAAATCCTTATATCGAAGGATGGACCCCACACCGAAGTTGTCCCCAGCTCAAACTTGTGCTGCCCTGATAGACCCAAGGGAGCCCTACAAACTGACATCAGGAACCTGGACTGCTGAGTTTTCTTTCCCAGGGAAAATGGAAAAAGGATGTGCCCAGGGGCCCCTGGCCCTGACTGCAAAGAATCCTTATATCGAAGGATGGACCCCACACCGAAGTTGTCCCCAGCTCAAACTTGTGCTGCCCTGATAGACCCAAGGGAGCCCTACAAACTGACATCAGGAACCTGGACTGCTGAGTTTTCTTTCCCAGGGAAAATGGAAAAAGGATGTGCCCAGGGGCCCCTGGCCCTGACTGCAAAAAATCCTTATATCGAAGGATGGACCCCACACCGAAGTTGTCCCCACCTCAAACTTGTGCTGCCCTGATAGACCCAAGGGAGCCCTACAAACTGACATCAGGAACCTGGACTGCTGAGTTTTCTTTCCCAGGGAAAATGGGAAAAGGATGTGCCCAGGGGCCCCTGGCCCTGACTGCAAAAAATCCTTATATCGAAGGATGGACCCCAGACCGAAGTTGTCCCCACCTCAAACTTGTGCTGCCCTGATAGACCCAAGGGAGCCCTACAAACTGACATCAGGAACCTGGACTGCTGAGTTTTCTTTCCCAGGGAAAATGGAAAAAGGATGTGCCCAGGGGCCCCTGGCCCTGGGCTGGGGCCTCACTGCAAAGAATCCTTATATCGAAGGATGGACCCCACACCGAAGTTGTCCCCACCTCAAACTTGTGCTGCCCTGATAGACGCAAGGGAGCCCTACAAACTGACATCAGGAACCTGGACTGCTGAGTTTTCTTTCCCAGGGAAAATGGAAAAAGGATGTGCCCAGGGGCCCCTGGCCCTGACTGCAAAGAATCCTTATATCGAAGGATGGACCCCACACCGAAGTTGTCCCCACCTCAAACTTGTGCTGCCCTGATAGACCCAAGGGAGCCCTACAAACTGACATCAGGAACCTGGACTGCTGAGTTTTCTTTCCCAGGGAAAATGGCCGAAGGATGTGCCCAGGGGTCCCTGGCCCTGACTGCAAAAAATCCTTATATCGAAGGATGGACCCCACACCGAAATTGTCTCCACCTCAAACTTGTGCTGCCCTGATAGACCCAAGGGAGCCCTACAAACTGACATCAGGAACCTGGACTGCTGAGTTTTCTTTCCCAGGGAAAATGGAAAAAGGATGTGCCCAGGGACCCCTGGCCCTGGGCTGGGGCCTCACTGCAAAGAATCCTTATATCGAAGGATGGACCCCACACCGAAGTTGTCCCCACCTCAAACTTGTGCTGCCCTGATTGACGCAAGGGAGCCCTACAAACTGACATCAGGAACCTGGACTGCTGAGTTTTCTTTCCCAGGGAAAATGGAGAAAGGATGTGCCCAGTGGCCCCTGGCCCTGACTGCAAAAAATCCTTATATCAAAGGATGGACCCCACACCGAAGTTGTCCCCACCTCAAACTTGTGCTGCCCTGATAGACCCAAGGGAGCCCTACAAACTGACATCAGGAACCTGGACTGCTGAGTTTTCTTTCCCAGGGAAAATGGAAAAAGGATGTGCCCAGGGGCCCCTGGCCCTGGGCTGGGGCCTCACTGCAAAGAATCCTTATATCGAAGGATGGACCCCACACCGAAGTTGTCCCCACCTTAAAATTGTGCTGCCCTGATAGACCCAAGGGAGCCCTACAAACTGACATCAGGAACCTGGACTGCTGAGTTTTCTTTCCCAGGGAAAATGGAAAAAGGATGTGCCCAGGGGCCCCTGGCCCTGACTGCAAAAAATCCTTATATCGAAGGATGGACCCCACACCGAAGTTGTCCCCACCTCAAACTTGTGCTGCCCTGATAGATTCAAGGGAGCCCTACAAACTGACATCAGGAACCTGGACTGATGAGTTTTCTTTCCCAGGGAAAATGGAAAAAGGATGTGCCCAGGGGCCCCTGGCCCTGACTGCAAAAAATCCTTATATCGAAGGATGGACCCCACACCGAAGTTGTCCCCACCTCAAACTTGTGCTGCCCTGATAGACCCAAGGGAGCCCTACAAACTGACATCAGGAACCTGGACTGCTGAGTTTTCTTTCCCAGGGAAAATGGAAAAAGGATGTGCCCAGGGGCCCCTGGCCCTGACTGCAAAAAATCCTTATATCGAAGGATGGACCCCACACCGAAGTTGTCCCCACCTCAAACTTGTGCTGCCCTGATACACCCAAGGGAGCCCTACAAACTGACATCAGGAACCTGGACTGCTGAGTTTTCTTTCCCAGGGAAAATGGAAAAAGGATGTGCCCAGGGGCCCCTGGCCCTGACTGCAAAAAATCCTTATATCGAAGGATGGACCACACACCGAAGTTGTCCCCACCTCAAACTTGTGCTGCCCTGATAGACCCAAGGGAGCCCTACAAACTGACATCAGGAACCTGGACTGCTGAGTTTTCTTTCCCAGGGAAAATGGAAAAAGGATGTGCCCAGGGGCCCCTGGCCCTGACTGCAAATAATCCTTATATCGAAGGATGGACCCCACACCGAAGTTGTCCCCACCTTAAAATTTTGCTGCCCTGATAGACCCAAGGGAGCCCTACAAACTGACATCAGGAACCTGGACTGCTGAGTTTTCTTTCCCAGGGAAAATGGAAAAAGGATGTGCCCAGGGGCCCCTGGCCCTGACTGCAAAAAATCCTTATATCGAAGGATGGACCCCACACCGAAGTTGTCCCCACCTCAAACTTGTGCTGCCCTGATAGATTCAAGGGAGCCCTACAAACTGACATCAGGAACCTGGACTGCTGAGTTTTCTTTCCCAGGGAAAATGGAAAAAGGATGTGCCCAGGGGCCCCTGGCCCTGACTGCAAAGAATCCTTATATCGAAGGATGGACCCCACACCGAAGTTGTCCCCTCCTCAAACTTGTGCTGCCCTGATAGACCCAAGGGAGCCCTACAAACTGACATCAGGAACCTGGACTGCTGAGTTTTCTTTCCCAGGGAAAATGGGAAAAGGGTGTGCCCAGGGGCCCCTGGCCCTGACTGCAAAAAATCCTTATATCGAAGGATGGACCCCACACCGAAGTTGTCCCCACCTCAAACTTGTGCTGCCCTGATAGACCCAAGGGAGCCCTACAAACTGACATCAGGGAACTGGACTGCTGAGTTTTCTTTCCCAGGGAAAATGGAAAAAGGATGTGCCCAGGGGCCCCTGGCCCTGGGCTGGGGCCTCACTGCAAAGAATCCTTATATCGAAGGATGGACCCCACACCCAAGTTGTCCCCACCTCAAACTTGTGCTGCCCTGATAGACGCAAGGGAGCCCTACAAACTGACATCAGGAACCTGGACTGCTGAGTTTTCTTTCCCAGGGAAAATGGAGAAAGGATGTGCCCAGGGGCCCCTGGCCCTGACTGCAAAAAATCCTTATATCAAAGGATGGACCCCACACCGAAGTTGTCCCCACCTCAAACTTGTGCTGCCCTGATAGACCCAAGGGAGCCCTACAAACTGACATCAGGAACCTGGACTGCTGAGTTTTCTTTCCCAGGGAAAATGGAAAAAGGATGTGCCCAGGGGCCCCTGGCCCTGACTGCAAAGAATCCTTATATCGAAGGATGGACCCCACACCGAAGTTGTCCCCACCTCAAACTTGTGCTGCCCTGATAGACCCAAGGGAGCCCTACAAACTGACATCAGGAACCTGGACTGCTGAGTTTTCTTTCCCAGGGAAAATGGAAAAAGGATGTGCCCAGGGGCCCCTGGCCCTGACTGCAAAAAATCCTTATATCAAAGGATGGACCCCACACCGAAGTTGTCCCCACCTCAAACTTGTGCTGCCCTGATAGACCCAAGGGAGCCCTACAAACTGACATCAGGAACCTGGACTGCTGAGTTTTCTTTCCCAGGGAAAATGGAAAAAGGATGTGCCCAGGGGCCCCTGGCCCTGACTGCAAAAAATCCTTATATCGAAGGATGGACCCCACACCGAAGTTGTCCCCACCTCAAACTTGTGCTGCCCTGATAGACCCAAGGGAGCCCTACAAACTGACATCAGGAACCTGGACTGCTGAGTTTTCTTTCCCAGGGAAAATGGAAAAAGGATGTGCCCAGGGGCCCCTGGCCCTGACTGCAAAGAATCCTTATATCGAAGGATGGACCCCACACCGAAGTTGTCCCCACCTCAAACTTGTGCTGCCCTGATAGACCCAAGGGAGCCCTACAAACTGACATCAGGAACCTGGACTGCTGAGTTTTCTTTCCCAGGGAAAATGGAAAAAGGATGTGCCCAGGGGCCCCTGGCCCTGACTGCAAAAAATCCTTATATCGAAGGATGGACCCCACACCGAAGTTGTCCCCACCTCAAACTTGTGCTGCCCTGATAGACCCAAGGGAGCCCTACAAACTGACATCAGGAACCTGGACTGCTGAGTATTCTTTCCTAGGGAAAATGGAAAAAGGATGTGCCCAGGGGCCCCTGGCCCTGGGCTGGGGCCTCACTGCAAAGAATCCTTATATCGAAGGATGGACCCCACACCGAAGTTGTCCCCACCTCAAACTTGTGCTGCCCTGATAGACCCAAGGGAGCCCTACAAACTGACATCAGGAACCTGGACTGCTGAGTTTTCTTTCCCAGGGAAAATGGAGAAAGGATGTGCCCAGGGGCCCCTGGCCCTGACTGCAAAAAATCCTTATATCAAAGGATGGACCCCACACCGAAGTTGTCCCCACCTCAAACTTGTGCTGCCCTGATAGACCCAAGGGAGCCCTACAAACTGACATCAGGAACCTGGACTGCTGAGTTTTCTTTCCCAGGGAAAATGGAAGAAGGATGTGCCCAGGGGCCCCTGGCCCTGGGCTGGGGCCTCACTGCAAAAAATCCTTATATCGAAGGATGGACCCCACACCGAAGTTGTCCCCACCTTAAAATTGTGCTGCCCGGATAGACCCAAGGGAGCCCTACAAACTGACATCAGGAACCTGGACTGCTGAGTTTTCTTTCCTAGGGAAAATGGAAAAAGGATGTGCCCAGGGGACCCTGGCCCTGACTGCAAAGAATCCTTATATCGAAGGATGGACCCCACACCGAAGTTGTCCCCACCTCAAACTTGTGCTGCCCTGATAGACCCAAGGGAGCCCTACAAACTGACATCAGGAACCTGGACTGCTGAGTTTTCTTTCCCAGGGAAAATGGAAAAAGGATGTGCCCAGGGGCCCCTGGCCCTGACTGCAAAAAATCCTTATATCGAAGGATGGACCCCACACCGAAGTTGTCCCCACCTCAAACTTGTGCTGCCCTGATAGACCCAAGGGAGCCCTACAAACTGACATCAGGAACCTGGACTGCTGAGTTTTCTTTCCCAGGGAAAATGGAAAAAGGATGTGCCCAGGGGCCCCTGGCCCTGACTGCAAAAAATCCTTATATCGAAGGATGGACCCCACACCGAAGTTGTCCCCACCTCAAACTTGTGCTGCCCTGATAGACCCAAGGGAGCCCTACAAACTGACATCAGGAACCTGGACTGCTGAGTTTTCTTTCCCAGGGAAAATGGAAAAAGGATGTGCCCAGGGGCCCCTGGCCCTGGGCCCCGGGGCCTCACTGCAAAGAATCCTTATATCGAAGGATGGACCCCACACCGAAGTTGTCCCCAGCTCAAACTTGTGCTGCCCTGATAGACCCAAGGGAGCCCTACAAACTGACATCAGGAACCTGGACTGCTGAGTTTTCTTTCCCAGGGAAAATGGAAAAAGGATGTGCCCAGGGGCCCCTGGCCCTGACTGCAAAAAATCCTTATATCGAAGGATGGACCCCACACCGAAGTTGTCCCCACCTCAAACTTGTGCTGCCCTGATAGACCCAAGGGAGCCCTACAAACTGACATCAGGAACCTGGACTGCTGAGTTTTCTTTCCCAGGGAAAATGGAAAAAGGATGTGCCCAGGGGCCCCTGGCCCTGACTGCAAAAAATCCTTATATCGAAGGATGGACCCCACACCGAAGTTGTCCCCACCTCAAACTTGTGCTGCCCTGATAGACCCAAGGGAGCCCTACAAACTGACATCAGGAACCTGGACTGCTGAGTTTTCTTTCCCAGGGAAAATGGAAAAAGGATGTGCCCAGGGGCCCCTGGCCCTGACTGCAAAAAATCCTTATAACGAAGGATGGACCCCACACCGAAGTTGTCCCCACCTCAAACTTGTGCTGCCCTGATAGACCCAAGGGAGCCCTACAAACTGACATCAGGAACCTGGACTGCTGAGTTTTCTTTCCCAGGGAAAATGGAAAAAGGATGTGCCCAGGGGCCCCTGGCCCTGACTGCAAAAAATCCATATATCGAAGGATGGACCCCACACCGAAGTTGTCCCCACCTCAAACTTGTGCTGCCCTGATAGACCCAAGGGAGCCCTACAAACTGACATCAGGAACCTGGACTGCTGAGTTTTCTTTCCCAGGGAAAATGGAAAAAGGATGTGCCCAGGGGCCCCTGGCCCTGACTGCAAAAAATCCTTATATCGAAGGATGGACCCCACACCGAAGTTGTCCCCACCTCAAACTTGTGCTGCCCTGATAGACCCAAGGGAACCCTACAAACTGACATCAGGAACCTGGACTGCTGAGTTTTCTTTCCCAGGGAAAATGGAAAAAGGATGTGCCCAGGGGCCCCTGGCCCTGACTGCAAAGAATCCTTATATCGAAGGATGGACCCCACACCGAAGTTGTCCCCAGCTCAAACTTGTGCTGCCCTGATAGACCCAAGGGAGCCCTACAAACTGACATCAGGAACCTGGACTTCTGAGTTTTCTTTCCCAGGGAAAATGGAAAAAGGATGTGCCCAGGGGCCCCTGGCCCTGACTGCAAAAAATCCTTATATCGAAGGATGGACCCCACACCGAAGTTGTCCCCACCTCAAACTTGTGCTGCCCTGATAGACCCAAGGGAGCCCTACAAACTGACATCAGGAACCTGGACTGCTGAGTTTTCTTTCCCAGGGAAAATGGAAAAAGGATGTGCCCAGGGGCCCCTGGCCCTGGGCTGGGGCCTCACTGCAAAGAATCCTTATATCGAAGGATGGACCCCACACCGAAGTTGTCCCCACCTCAAACTTGTGCTGCCCTGATAGACCCAAGAGAGCCCTACAAACTGACATCAGGAACCTGGACTGCTGAGTTTTCTTTCCCAGGGAAAATGGAAAAAGGATGTGCCCAGGGGCCCCTGGCCCTGACTGCAAAAAATCCTTATATCGAAGGATGGACCCCACACCGAAGTTGTCCCCACCTCAAACTTGTGCTGCCCTGATAGACCCAAGGGAGCCCTACAAACTGACATCAGGAACCTGGACTGCTGAGTTTTCTTTCCCAGGGAAAATGGAAAAAGGATGTGCCCAGGGGCCCCTGGCCCTGACTGCAAAAAATCCTTATATCGAAGGATGGACCCCACACCGAAGTTGTCCCCACCTCAAACTTGTGCTGCCCTGATAGACCCAAGGGAGCCCTACAAACTGACATCAGGAACCTGGACTGCTGAGTTTTCTTTCCCAGGGAAAATGGAAAAAGGATGTGCCCAGGGGCCCCTGGCCCTGACTGCAAAAAATCCTTATATCGAAGGATGGACCCCACACCGAAGTTGTCCCCACCTCAAACTTGTGCTGCCCTGATAGACCCAAGGGAGCCCTACAAACTGACATCAGGAACCTGGACTGCTGAGTTTTCTTTCCCAGGGAAAATGGAAAAAGGATGTGCCCAGGGGCCCCTGGCCCTGGGCCCCGGGGCCTCACTGCAAAGAATCCTTATATCGAAGGATGGACCCCACACCGAAGTTGTCCCCAGCTCAAACTTGTGCTGCCCTGATAGACCCAAGGGAGCCCTACAAACTGACATCAGGAACCTGGACTGCTGAGTTTTCTTTCCCAGGGAAAATGGAAAAAGGATGTGCCCAGGGGCCCCTGGCCCTGACTGCAAAAAATCCTTATATCGAAGGATGGACCCCACACCGAAGTTGTCCCCACCTCAAACTTGTGCTGCCCTGATAGACCCAAGGGAACCCTACAAACTGACATCAGGAACCTGGACTGCTGAGTTTTCTTTCCCAGGGAAAATGGAAAAAGGATGTGCCCAGGGGCCCCTGGCCCTGACTGCAAAGAATCCTTATATCGAAGGATGGACCCCACACCAAAGTTGTCCCCAGCTCAAACTTGTGCTGCCCTGATAGACCCAAGGGAGCCCTACAAACTGACATCAGGAACCTGGACTGCTGAGTTTTCTTTCCCAGGGAAAATGGAAAAAGGATGTGCCCAGGGGCCCCTGGCCCTGACTGCAAAAAATCCTTATATCGAAGGATGGACCCCACACCGAAGTTGTCCCCACCTCAAACTTGTGCTGCCCTGATAGACCCAAGGGAGCCCTACAAACTGACATCAGGAACCTGGACTGCTGAGTTTTCTTTCCCAGGGAAAATGGAAAAAGGATGTGCCCAGGGGCCCCTGGCCCTGGGCTGGGGCCTCACTGCAAAGAATCCTTATATCGAAGGATGGACCCCACACCGAAGTTGTCCCCACCTCAAACTTGTGCTGCCCTGATAGACCCAAGAGAGCCCTACAAACTGACATCAGGAACCTGGACTGCTGAGTTTTCTTTCCCAGGGAAAATGGAAAAAGGATGTGCCCAGGGGCCCCTGGCCCTGACTGCAAAAAATCCTTATATCGAAGGATGGACCCCACACCGAAGTTGTCCCCACCTCAAACTTGTGCTGCCCTGATAGACCCAAGGGAGCCCTACAAACTGACATCAGGAACCTGGACTGCTGAGTTTTCTTTCCCAGGGAAAATGGAAAAAGGATGTGCCCAGGGGCCCCTGGCCCTGACTGCAAAAAATCCTTATATCGAAGGATGGACCCCACACCGAAGTTGTCCCCACCTCAAACTTGTGCTGCCCTGATAGACCCAAGGGAGCCCTACAAACTGACATCAGGAACCTGGACTGCTGAGTTTTCTTTCCCAGGGAAAATGGAAAAAGGATGTGCCCAGGGGCCCCTGGCCCTGACTGCAAAAAATCCTTATATCGAAGGATGGACCCCACACCGAAGTTGTCCCCACCTCAAACTTGTGCTGCCCTGATAGACCCAAGGGAGCCCTACAAACTGACATCAGGAACCTGGACTGCTGAGTTTTCTTTCCCAGGGAAAATGGAAAAAGGATGTGCCCAGGGGCCCCTGGCCCTGACTGCAAAAAATCCTTATAACGAAGGATGGACCCCACACCGAAGTTGTCCCCACCTCAAACTTGTGCTGCCCTGATAGACCCAAGGGAGCCCTACAAACTGACATCAGGAACCTGGACTGCTGAGTTTTCTTTCCCAGGGAAAATGGAAAAAGGATGTGCCCAGGGGCCCCTGGCCCTGACTGCACAAAATCCATATATCGAAGGATGGACCCCACACCGAAGTTGTCCCCACCTCAAACTTGTGCTGCCCTGATAGACCCAAGGGAGCCCTACAAACTGACATCAGGAACCTGGACTGCTGAGTTTTCTTTCCCAGGGAAAATGGAAAAAGGATGTGCCCAGGGGCCCCTGGCCCTGACTGCAAAAAATCCTTATATCGAAGGATGGACCCCACACCGAAGTTGTCCCCACCTCAAACTTGTGCTGCCCTGATAGACCCAAGGGAACCCTACAAACTGACATCAGGAACCTGGACTGCTGAGTTTTCTTTCCCAGGGAAAATGGAAAAAGGATGTGCCCAGGGGCCCCTGGCCCTGACTGCAAAGAATCCTTATATCGAAGGATGGACCCCACACCGAAGTTGTCCCCAGCTCAAACTTGTGCTGCCCTGATAGACCCAAGGGAGCCCTACAAACTGACATCAGGAACCTGGACTGCTGAGTTTTCTTTCCCAGGGAAAATGGAAAAAGGATGTGCCCAGGGGCCCCTGGCCCTGACTGCAAAAAATCCTTATATCGAAGGATGGACCCCACACCGAAGTTGTCCCCACCTCAAACTTGTGCTGCCCTGATAGACCCAAGGGAGCCCTACAAACTGACATCAGGAACCTGGACTGCTGAGTTTTCTTTCCCAGGGAAAATGGAAAAAGGATGTGCCCAGGGGCCCCTGGCCCTGGGCTGGGGCCTCACTGCAAAGAATCCTTATATCGAAGGATGGACCCCACACCGAAGTTGTCCCCACCTCAAACTTGTGCTGCCCTGATAGACCCAAGAGAGCCCTACAAACTGACATCAGGAACCTGGACTGCTGAGTTTTCTTTCCCAGGGAAAATGGAAAAAGGATGTGCCCAGGGGCCCCTGGCCCTGACTGCAAAAAATCCTTATATCGAAGGATGGACCCCACACCGAAGTTGTCCCCACCTCAAACTTGTGCTGCCCTGATAGACCCAAGGGAGCCCTACAAACTGACATCAGGAACCTGGACTGCTGAGTTTTCTTTCCCAGGGAAAATGGAAAAAGGATGTGCCCAGGGGCCCCTGGCCCTGACTGCAAAAAATCCTTATATCGAAGGATGGACCCCACACCGAAGTTGTCCCCACCTCAAACTTGTGCTGCCCTGATAGACCCAAGGGAGCCCTACAAACTGACATCAGGAACCTGGACTGCTGAGTTTTCTTTCCCAGGGAAAATGGAAAAAGGATGTGCCCAGGGGCCCCTGGCCCTGACTGCAAAAAATCCTTATATCGAAGGATGGACCCCACACCGAAGTTGTCCCCACCTCAAACTTGTGCTGCCCTGATAGACCCAAGGGAGCCCTACAAACTGACATCAGGAACCTGGACTGCTGAGTTTTCTTTCCCAGGGAAAATGGAAAAAGGATGTGCCCAGGGGCCCCTGGCCCTGGGCCCCGGGGCCTCACTGCAAAGAATCCTTATATCGAAGGATGGACCCCACACCGAAGTTGTCCCCAGCTCAAACTTGTGCTGCCCTGATAGACCCAAGGGAGCCCTACAAACTGACATCAGGAACCTGGACTGCTGAGTTTTCTTTCCCAGGGAAAATGGAAAAAGGATGTGCCCAGGGGCCCCTGGCCCTGACTGCAAAAAATCCTTATATCGAAGGATGGACCCCACACCGAAGTTGTCCCCACCTCAAACTTGTGCTGCCCTGATAGACCCAAGGGAACCCTACAAACTGACATCAGGAACCTGGACTGCTGAGTTTTCTTTCCCAGGGAAAATGGAAAAAGGATGTGCCCAGGGGCCCCTGGCCCTGACTGCAAAGAATCCTTATATCGAAGGATGGACCCCACACCAAAGTTGTCCCCAGCTCAAACTTGTGCTGCCCTGATAGACCCAAGGGAGCCCTACAAACTGACATCAGGAACCTGGACTGCTGAGTTTTCTTTCCCAGGGAAAATGGAAAAAGGATGTGCCCAGGGGCCCCTGGCCCTGACTGCAAAAAATCCTTATATCGAAGGATGGACCCCACACCGAAGTTGTCCCCACCTCAAACTTGTGCTGCCCTGATAGACCCAAGGGAGCCCTACAAACTGACATCAGGAACCTGGACTGCTGAGTTTTCTTTCCCAGGGAAAATGGAAAAAGGATGTGCCCAGGGGCCCCTGGCCCTGGGCTGGGGCCTCACTGCAAAGAATCCTTATATCGAAGGATGGACCCCACACCGAAGTTGTCCCCACCTCAAACTTGTGCTGCCCTGATAGACCCAAGAGAGCCCTACAAACTGACATCAGGAACCTGGACTGCTGAGTTTTCTTTCCCAGGGAAAATGGAAAAAGGATGTGCCCAGGGGCCCCTGGCCCTGACTGCAAAAAATCCTTATATCGAAGGATGGACCCCACACCGAAGTTGTCCCCACCTCAAACTTGTGCTGCCCTGATAGACCCAAGGGAGCCCTACAAACTGACATCAGGAACCTGGACTGCTGAGTTTTCTTTCCCAGGGAAAATGGAAAAAGGATGTGCCCAGGGGCCCCTGGCCCTGACTGCAAAAAATCCTTATATCGAAGGATGGACCCCACACCGAAGTTGTCCCCACCTCAAACTTGTGCTGCCCTGATAGACCCAAGGGAGCCCTACAAACTGACATCAGGAACCTGGACTGCTGAGTTTTCTTTCCCAGGGAAAATGGAAAAAGGATGTGCCCAGGGGCCCCTGGCCCTGACTGCAAAAAATCCTTATATCGAAGGATGGACCCCACACCGAAGTTGTCCCCACCTCAAACTTGTGCTGCCCTGATAGACCCAAGGGAGCCCTACAAACTGACATCAGGAACCTGGACTGCTGAGTTTTCTTTCCCAGGGAAAATGGAAAAAGGATGTGCCCAGGGGCCCCTGGCCCTGGGCCCCGGGGCCTCACTGCAAAGAATCCTTATATCGAAGGATGGACCCCACACCGAAGTTGTCCCCAGCTCAAACTTGTGCTGCCCTGATAGACCCAAGGGAGCCCTACAAACTGACATCAGGAACCTGGACTGCTGAGTTTTCTTTCCCAGGGAAAATGGAAAAAGGATGTGCCCAGGGGCCCCTGGCCCTGACTGCAAAAAATCCTTATATCGAAGGATGGACCCCACACCGAAGTTGTCCCCACCTCAAACTTGTGCTGCCCTGATAGACCCAAGGGAGCCCTACAAACTGACATCAGGAACCTGGACTGCTGAGTTTTCTTTCCCAGGGAAAATGGAAAAAGGATGTGCCCAGGGGCCCCTGGCCCTGACTGCAAAAAATCCTTATATCGAAGGATGGACCCCACACCGAAGTTGTCCCCAGCTCAAACTTGTGCTGCCCTGATAGACCCAAGGGAGCCCTACAAACTGACATCAGGAACCTGGACTGCTGAGTTTTCTTTCCCAGGGAAAATGGAAAAAGGATGTGCCCAGGGGCCCCTGGCCCTGACTGCAAAGAATCCTTATATCGAAGGATGGACCCCACACCGAAGTTGTCCCCAGCTCAAACTTGTGCTGCCCTGATAGACCCAAGGGAGCCCTACAAACTGACATCAGGAACCTGGACTGCTGAGTTTTCTTTCCCAGGGAAAATGGAAAAAGGATGTGCCCAGGGGCCCCTGGCCCTGACTGCAAAAAATCCTTATATCGAAGGATGGACCCCACACCGAAGTTGTCCCCACCTCAAACTTGTGCTGCCCTGATAGACCCAAGGGAGCCCTACAAACTGACATCAGGAACCTGGACTGCTGAGTTTTCTTTCCCAGGGAAAATGGGAAAAGGATGTGCCCAGGGGCCCCTGGCCCTGACTGCAAAAAATCCTTATATCGAAGGATGGACCCCAGACCGAAGTTGTCCCCACCTCAAACTTGTGCTGCCCTGATAGACCCAAGGGAGCCCTACAAACTGACATCAGGAACCTGGACTGCTGAGTTTTCTTTCCCAGGGAAAATGGAAAAAGGATGTGCCCAGGGGCCCCTGGCCCTGGGCTGGGGCCTCACTGCAAAGAATCCTTATATCGAAGGATGGACCCCACACCGAAGTTGTCCCCACCTTAAAATTGTGCTGCCCTGATAGACCCAAGGGAGCCCTACAAACTGACATCAGGAACCTGGACTGCTGAGTTTTCTTTCCCAGGGAAAATGGAAAAAGGATGTGCCCAGGGGCCCCTGGCCCTGACTGCAAAAAATCCTTATATCGAAGGATGGACCCCACACCGAAGTTGTCCCCACCTCAAACTTGTGCTGCCCTGATAGATTCAAGGGAGCCCTACAAACTGACATCAGGAACCTGGACTGCTGAGTTTTCTTTCCCAGGGAAAATGGAAAAAGGATGTGCCCAGGGGCCCCTGGCCCTGACTGCAAAAAATCCTTATATCGAAGGATGGACCCCACACCGAAGTTGTCCCCACCTCAAACTTGTGCTGCCCTGATAGACCCAAGGGAACCCTACAAACTGACATCAGGAACCTGGACTGCTGAGTTTTCTTTCCCAGGGAAAATGGAAAAAGGATGTGCCCAGGGGCCCCTGGCCCTGACTGCAAAGAATCCTTATATCGAAGGATGGACCCCACACCGAAGTTGTCCCCAGCTCAAACTTGTGCTGCCCTGATAGACCCAAGGGAGACCTACAAACTGACATCAGGAACCTGGACTGCTGAGTTTTCTTTCCCAGGGAAAATGGAAAAAGGATGTGCCCAGGGGCCCCTGGCCCTGGGCTGGGGCCTCACTGCAAAGAATCCTTATATCGAAGGATGGACCCCACACCGAAGTTGTCCCCACCTGAAACTTGTGCTGCCCTGATAGACCCAAGAGAGCCCTACAAACTGACATCAGGAACCTGGACTGCTGAGTTTTCTTTCCCAGGGAAAATGGAAAAAGGATGTGCCCAGGGGCCCCTGGCCCTGACTGCAAAAAATCCTTATATCGAAGGATGGACCCCACACCGAAGTTGTCCCCACCTCAAACTTGTGCTGCCCTGATAGACCCAAGGGAGCCCTACAAACTGACATCAGGAACCTGGACTGCTGAGTTTTCTTTCCCAGGGAAAATGGAAAAAGGATGTGCCCAGGGGCCCCTGGCCCTGACTGCAAAAAATCCTTATATCGAAGGATGGACCCCACACCGAAGTTGTCCCCACCTCAAACTTGTGCTGCCCTGATAGACCCAAGGGAGCCCTACAAACTGACATCAGGAACCTGGACTGCTGAGTTTTCTTTCCCAGGGAAAATGGAAAAAGGATGTGCCCAGGGGCCCCTGGCCCTGGGCTGGGGCCTCACTGCAAAAAATCCTTATATCGAAGGATGGACCCCACACCGAAGTTGTCCCCACCTCAAACTTGTGCTGCCCTGATAGACCCAAGGGAGCCCTACAAACTGACATCAGGAACCTGGACTGCTGAGTTTTCTTTCCCAGGGAAAATGGAAAAAGGATGTGCCCAGGGGCCCCTGGCCCTGACTGCAAAAAATCCTTATATCGAAGGATGGACCCCACACCGAAGTTGTCCCCAGCTCAAACTTGTGCTGCCCTGATAGACCCAAGGGAGCCCTACAAACTGACATCAGGAACCTGGACTGCTGAGTTTTCTTTCCCAGGGAAAATGGAAAAAGGATGTGCCCAGGGGCCCCTGGCCCTGACTGCAAAGAATCCTTATATCGAAGGATGGACCCCACACCGAAGTTGTCCCCACCTCAAACTTGTGCTGCCCTGATAGACCCAAGGGAGCCCTACAAACTGACATCAGGAACCTGGACTGCTGAGTTTTCTTTCCCAGGGAAAATGGCCGAAGGATGTGCCCAGGGGTCCCTGGCCCTGACTGCAAAAAATCCTTATATCGAAGGATGGACCCCACACCGAAGTTGTCTCCACCTCAAACTTGTGCTGCCCTGATAGACCCAAGGGAGCCCTACAAACTGACATCAGGAACCTGGACTGCTGAGTTTTCTTTCCCAGGGAAAATGGAAAAAGGATGTGCCCAGGGGCCCCTGGCCCTGGGCTGGGGCCTCACTGCAAAGAATCCTTATATCGAAGGATGGACCCCACACCGAAGTTGTCCCCACCTTAAAATTGTGCTGCCCTGATAGACCCAAGGGAGCCCTACAAACTGACATCAGGAACCTGGACTGCTGAGTTTTCTTTCCCAGGGAAAATGGAAAAAGGATGTGCCCAGGGGCCCCTGGCCCTGACTGCAAAAAATCCTTATATCGAAGGATGGACCCCACACCGAAGTTGTCCCCACCTCAAACTTGTGCTGCCCTGATAGATTCAAGGGAGCCCTACAAACTGACATCAGGAACCTGGACTGCTGAGTTTTCTTTCCCAGGGAAAATGGAAAAAGGATGTGCCCATGGGCCCCTGGCCCTGACTGCAAAGAATCTTATATCGAAGGATGGACCCCACACCGAAGTTGTCCCCACCTCAAACTTGTGCTGCCCTGATAGACCCAAGGGAGCCCTACAAACTGACATCAGGAACCTGGACTGCTGAGTTTTCTTTCCCAGGGAAAATGGAAAAAGGATGTGCCCAGGGGCCCCTGGCCCTGACTGCAAAGAATCCTTATATCGAAGGATGGACCCCACACCGAAGTTGTCCCCACCTCAAACTTGTGCTGCCCTGATAGACCCAAGGGAGCCCTACAAACTGACATCAGGAACCTGGACTGCTGAGTTTTCTTTCCCAGGGAAAATGGAAAAAGGATGTGCCCAGGGGCCCCTGGCCCTGACTGCAAAAAATCCTTATATCGAAGGATGGACCCCACACCGAAGTTGTCCCCACCTCAAACTTGTGCTGCCCTGATAGACCCAAGGGAGCCCTACAAACTGACATCAGGAACCTGGACTGCTGAGTTTTCTTTCCCAGGGAAAATGGAAAAAGGATGTGCCCAGGGGCCCCTGGCCCTGACTGCAAAAAATCCTTATATCGAAGGATGGACCCCACACCGAAGTTGTCCCCACCTCAAACTTGTGCTGCCCTGATAGACCCAAGGGAGCCCTACAAACTGACATCAGGAACCTGGACTGCTGAGTTTTCTTTCCCAGGGAAAATGGAAAAAGGATGTGCCCAGGGGCCCCTGGCCCTGACTGCAAAAAATCCTTATATCGAAGGATGGACCCCACACCGAAGTTGTCCCCACCTCAAACTTGTGCTGCCCTGATAGACCCAAGGGAGCCCTACAAACTGACATCAGGAACCTGGACTGCTGAGTTTTCTTTCCCAGGGAAAATGGAAGAAGGATGTGCCCAGGGGCCCCTGGCCCTGGGCTGGGGCCTCACTGCAAAGAATCCTTATATCGAAGGATGGACCCCACACCGAAGTTGTCCCCACCTTAAAATTGTGCTGCCCTGATAGACCCAAGGGAGCCCTACAAACTGACATCAGGAACCTGGACTGCTGAGTTTTCTTTCCCAGGGAAAATGGAAAAAGGATGTGCCCAGGGGCCCCTGGCCCTGACTGCAAAAAATCCTTATATCGAAGGATGGACCCCACACCGAAGTTGTCCCCACCTCAAACTTGTGCTGCCCTGATAGATTCAAGGGAGCCCTACAAACTGACATCACGAACCTGGACTGCTGAGTTTTCTTTCCCAGGGAAAATAGAAAAAAGGATGTGCCCAGGGGCCCCTGGCCCTGACTGCAAAGAATCCTTATATCGAAGGATGGACCCCACACCGAAGTTGTCCCCTCCTCAAACTTGTGCTGCCCTGATAGACCCAAGGGAGCCCTACAAACTGACATCAGGAACCTGGACTGCTGAGTTTTCTTTCCCAGGGAAAATGGAAAAAGGATGTGCCCAGGGGCCCCTGGCCCTGACTGCAAAAAATCCTTATATCGAAGGATGGACCCCACACCGAAGTTGTCCCCACCTCAAACTTGTGCTGCCCTGATAGATTCAAGGGAGCCCTACAAACTGACATCAGGAACCTGGACTGCTGAGTTTTCTTTCCCAGGGAAAATGGGAAAAGGGTGTGCCCAGGGGCCCCTGGCCCTGACTGCAAAAAATCCTTATATCGAAGGATGGACCCCACACCGAAGTTGTCCCCACCTCAAACTTGTGCTGCCCTGATAGACCCAAGGGAGCCCTACAAACTGACATCAGGAAACTGGACTGCTGAGTTTTCTTTCCCAGGGAAAATGGAAAAAGGATGTGCCCAGGGGCCCCTGGCCCTGGGCTGGGGCCTCACTGCAAAGAATCCTTATATCGAAGGATGGACCCCACACCGAAGTTGTCCCCACCTCAAACTTGTGCTGCCCTGATAGACCCAAGGGAGCCCTACAAACTGACATCAGGAACCTGGACTGCTGAGTTTTCTTTCCCAGGGAAAATGGAAAAAGGATGTGCCCAGGGGCCCCTGGCCCTGACTGCAAAATATCCTTATATCGAAGGATGGACCCCACACCGAAGTTGTCCCCACCTCAAACTTGTGCTGCCCTGATAGACCCAAGGGAGCCCTACAAACTGACATCAGGAACCTGGACTGCTGAGTTTTCTTTCCCAGGGAAAATGGAAAAAGGATGTGCCCAGGGGCCCCTGGCCCTGACTGCAAAAAATCCTTATATCGAAGGATGGACCCCACACCGAAGTTGTCTCCACCTCAAACCTGTGCTGCCCTGATAGACCCAAGGGAGCCCTACAAACTGACATCAGGAAACTGGACTGCTGAGTTTTCTTTCCCAGGGAAAATGGAAAAAGGATGTGCCCAGGGACCCCTGGCCCTGGGCTAGGGCCTCACTGCAAAGAATCCTTATATCGAAGGATGGACCCCACACCGAAGTTGTCCCCAGCTCAAACTTGTGCTGCCCTGATAGACGCAAGGGAGCCCTACAAACTGACATCAGGAACCTGGACTGCTGAGTTTTCTTTCCCAGGGAAAATGGAGAAAGGATGTGCCCAGGGGCCCCTGGCCCTGACTGCAAAAAATCCTTATATCGAAGGATGGACCCCAGACCAAAGTTGTCCCCACCTCAAACTTGTGCTGCCCTGATAGACCCAAGGGAGCCCTACAAACTGACATCAGGAACCTGGACTGCTGAGTTTTCTTTCCCAGGGAAAATGGAAAAAGGATGTGCCCAGGGGCCCCTGGCCCTGACTGCAAAAAATCCTTATATCGAAGGATGGACCCCACACCGAAGTTGTCCCCACCTCAAACTTGTGCTGCCCTGATAGACCCAAGGGAGCCCTACAAACTGACATCAGGAACCTGGACTGCTGAGTTTTCTTTCCCAGGGAAAATGGAAAAAGGATGTGCCCAGGGGCCCCTGGCCCTGACTGCAAAAAATCCTTATATCGAAGGATGGACCCCACACCGAAGTTGTCCCCACCTCAAACTTGTGCTGCCCTGATAGACCCAAGGGAGCCCTACAAACTGACATCAGGAACCTGGACTGCTGAGTTTTCTTTCCGAGGGAAAATGGAAAAAGGATGTGCCCAGGGGCCCCTGGCCCTGACTGCAAAAAATCCTTATATCGAAGGATGGAGCCCACACCGAAGTTGTCCCCACCTCAAACTTGTGCTGCCCTGATAGACCCAAGGGAGCCCTACAAACTGACATCAGGAACCTGGACTGCTGAGTTTTCTTTCCCAGGGAAAATGGAAAAAGGATGTGCCCAGGGGCCCCTGGCCCTGACTGCAAAAAATCCTTATATCGAAGGATGGACCCCACACCGAAGTTGTCCCCACCTCAAACTTGTGCTGCCCTGATAGACCCAAGGGAGCCCTACAAACTGACATCAGGAACCTGGACTGCTGAGTTTTCTTTCCCAGGGAAAATGGAAAAAGGATGTGCCCAGGGGCCCCTGGCCCTGGGCTGGGGCCTCACTGCAAAGAATCCTTATATCGAAGGATGGACTCCACACCGAAGTTGTCCCCACCTTAAAATTGTGCTGCCCTGATAGACCCAAGGGAGCCCTACAAACTGACATCAGGAACCTGGACTGCTGAGTTTTCTTTCCCAGGGAAAATGGAAAAAGGATGTGCCCAGGGGCCCCTGGCCCTGACTGCAAAAAATCCTTATATCGAAGGATGGACCCCACACCGAAGTTGTCCCCACCTCAAACTTGTGCTGCCCTGATAGACCCAAGGGAGCCCTACAAACTGACATCAGGAACCTGGACTGCTGAGTTTTCTTTCCCAGGGAAAATGGAAAAAGGATGTGCCCAGGGGCCCCTGGCCCTGACTGCAAAAAATCCTTATATCGAAGGATGGACCCCACACCGAAGTTGTCCCCAGCTCAAACTTGTGCTGCCCTGATAGACCCAAGGGAGCCCTACAAACTGACATCAGGAACCTGGACTGCTGAGTTTTCTTTCCCAGGGAAAATGGAAAAAGGATGTGCCCAGGGGCCCCTGGCCCTGACTGCAAAGAATCCTTATATCGAAGGATGGACCCCACACCGAAGTTGTCCCCACCTCAAACTTGTGCTGCCCTGATAGACCCAAGGGAGCCCTACAAACTGACATCAGGAACCTGGACTGCTGAGTTTTCTTTCCCAGGGAAAATGGAAAAAGGATGTGCCCTGGGGCCCCTGGCCCTGACTGCAAAAAATCCTTATATCGAAGGATGGACCCCACACCGAAGTTGTCCCCACCTCAAACTTGTGCTGCCCTGATAGACCCAAGGGAGCCCTACAAACTGACATCAGGAACCTGGACTGCTGAGTTTTCTTTCCCAGGGAAAATGGAAAAAGGATGTGCCCAGGTGCCCCTGGACCTGGGCTGGGGCCTCACTGCAAAGAATCCTTATATCGAAGGATGGACCCCACACCGAAGTTGTCCCCACCTCAAACTTGTGCTGCCCTGATAGACCCAAGGGAGCCCTACAAACTGACATCAGGAACCTGGACTGCTGAGTTTTCTTTCCCAGGGAAAATGGAAAAAGGATGTGCCCAGGGGCCCCTGGCCCTGACTGCAAAAAATCCTTATATCGAAGGATGGACCCCACACCGAAGTTGTCCCCACCTCAAACTTGTGCTGCCCTGATAGACCCAAGGGAGCCCTACAAACTGACATCAGGAACCTGGACTGCTGAGTTTTCTTTCCCAGGGAAAATGGAAAAAGGATGTGCCCAGGGGCCCCTGGCCCTGACTGCAAAAAATCCTTATATCGAAGGATGGACCCCAGACCGAAGTTGTCCCCACCTCAAACTTGTGCTGCCCTGATAGACCCAAGGGAGCCCTACAAACTGACATCAGGAACCTGGACTGCTGAGTTTTCTTTCCCAGGGAAAATGGAAGAAGGATGTGCCCAGGGGCCCCTGGCCCTGGGCTGGGGCCTCACTGCAAAGAATCCTTATATCGAAGGATGGACCCCACACCGAAGTTGTCCCCACCTTAAAATTGTGCTGCCCTGATAGACCCAAGGGAGCCCTACAAACTGACATCAGGAACCTGGACTGCTGAGTTTTCTTTCCCAGGGAAAATGGAAAAAGGATGTGCCCAGGGGCCCCTGGCCCTGACTGCAAAAAATCCTTATATCGAAGGATGGACCCCACACCGAAGTTGTCCCCTCCTCAAACTTGTGCTGCCCTGATAGATTCAAGGGAGCCCTACAAACTGACATCAGGAACCTGGACTGCTGAGTTTTCTTTCCCAGGGAAAATGGAAAAAGGATGTGCCCAGGGGCCCCTGGCCCTGACTGCAAAGTATCCTTATATCGAAGGATGGACCCCACACCGAAGTTGTCCCCTCCTCAAACTTGTGCTGCCCTGATAGACCCAAGGGAGCCCTACAAACTGACATCAGGAACCTGGACTGCTGAGTTTTCTTTCCCAGGGAAAATGGAAAAAGGATGTGCCCAGGGGCCCCTGGCCCTGACTGCAAAAAATCCTTATATCGAAGGATGGACCCCACACCGAAGTTGTCCCCACCTCAAACTTGTGCTGCCCTGATAGATTCAAGGGAGCCCTACAAACTGACATCAGGAACCTGGACTGCTGAGTTTTCTTTCCCAGGGAAAATGGGAAAAGGGTGTGCCCAGGGGCCCCTGGCCCTGACTGCAAAAAATCCTTATATCGAAGGATGGACCCCACACCGAAGTTGTCCCCACCTCAAACTTGTGCTGCCCTGATAGACCCAAGGGAGCCCTACAAACTGACATCAGGAAACTGGACTGCTGAGTTTTCTTTCCCAGGGAAAATGGAAAAAGGATGTGCCCAGGGGCCCCTGGCCCTGGGCTGGGGCCTCACTGCAAAGAATCCTTATATCGAAGGATGGACCCCACACCGAAGTTGTCCCCACCTCAAACTTGTGCTGCCCTGATAGACGCAAGGGAGCCCTACAAACTGACATCAGGAACCTGGACTGCTGAGTTTTCTTTCCCAGGGAAAATGGAAAAAGGATGTGCCCAGGGGCCCCTGGCCCTGACTGCAAAATATCCTTATATCGAAGGATGGACCCCACTCCGAAGTTGTCCCCACCTCAAACTTGTGCTGCCCTGATAGACCCAAGGGAGCCCTACAAACTGACATCAGGAACCTGGACTGCTGAGTTTTCTTTCCCAGGGAAAATGGCCGAAGGTTGTGCCCAGGGGCCCCTGGCCCTGACTGCAAAAAATCCTTATATCGAAGGATGGACCCCACACCGAAGTTGTCTCCACCTCAAACCTGTGCTGCCCTGATAGACCCAAGGGAGCCCTACAAACTGACATCAGGAAACTGGACTGCTGAGTTTTCTTTCCCAGGGAAAATGGAAAAAGGATGTGCCCAGGGACCCCTGGCCCTGGGCTAGGGCCTCACTGCAAAGAATCCTTATATCGAAGGATGGACCCCACACCGAAGTTGTCCCCACCTCAAACTTGTGCTGCCCTGATAGACCCAAGGGAGCCCTACAAACTGACATCAGGAACCTGGACTGCTGAGTTTTCTTTCCCAGGGAAAATGGAGAAAGGATGTGCCCAGGGGCCCCTGGCCCTGACTGCAAAAAATCCTTATATCGAAGGATGGACCCCAGACCGAAGTTGTCCCCACCTCAAACTTGTGCTGCCCTGATAGACCCAAGGGAGCCCTACAAACTGACATCAGGAACCTGGACTGCTGAGTTTTCTTTCCCAGGGAAAATGGAAAAAGGATGTGCCCAGGGGCCCCTGGCCCTGACTGCAAAAAATCCTTATATCGAAGGATGGACCCCACACCGAAGTTGTCCCCACCTCAAACTTGTGCTGCCCTGATAGACCCAAGGGAGCCCTACAAACTGACATCAGGAACCTGGACTGCTGAGTTTTCTTTCCGAGGGAAAATGGAAAAAGGATGTGCCCAGGGGCCCCTGGCCCTGACTGCAAAAAATCCTTATATCGAAGGATGGACCCCACACCGAAGTTGTCCCCAGCTCAAACTTGTGCTGCCCTGATAGACCCAAGGGAGCCCTACAAACTGACATCAGGAACCTGGACTGCTGAGTTTTCTTTCCCAGGGAAAATGGAAAAAGGATGTGCCCAGGGGCCCCTGGCCCTGACTGCAAAAAATCCTTATATCGAAGGATGGACCCCACACCGAAGTTGTCCCCACCTCAAACTTGTGCTGCCCTGATAGACCCAAGGGAGCCCTACAAACTGACATCAGGAACCTGGACTGCTGAGTTTTCTTTCCCAGGGAAAATGGAAAAAGGATGTGCCCAGGGGCCCCTGGCCCTGGGCTGGGGCCTCACTGCAAAGAATCCTTATATCGAAGGATGGACCCCACACCGAAGTTGTCCCCACCTCAAACTTGTGCTGCCCTGATAGACCCAAGGGAGCCCTACAAACTGACATCAGGAACCTGGACTGCTGAGTTTTCTTTCCCAGGGAAAATGGAAAAAGGATGTGCCCAGGGGCCCCTGGCCCTGACTGCAAAAAATCCTTATATCGAAGGATGGACCCCACACCGAAGTTGTCCCCACCTCAAACTTGTGCTGCCCTGATAGACCCAAGGGAGCCCTACAAACTGACATCAGGAACCTGGACTGCTGAGTTTTCTTTCCCAGGGAAAATGGAAAAAGGATGTGCCCAGGGGCCCCTGGCCCTGACTGCAAAAAATCCTTATATCGAAGGATGGACCCCACACCGAAGTTGTCCCCAGCTCAAACTTGTGCTGCCCTGATAGACCCAAGGGAGCCCTACAAACTGACATCAGGAACCTGGACTGCTGAGTTTTCTTTCCCAGGGAAAATGGAAAAAGGATGTGCCCAGGGGCCCCTGGCCCTGACTGCAAAGAATCCTTATATCGAAGGATGGACCCCACACCGAAGTTGTCCCCACCTCAAACTTGTGCTGCCCTGATAGACCCAAGGGAGCCCTACAAACTGACATCAGGAACCTGGACTGCTGAGTTTTCTTTCCCAGGGAAAATGGAAAAAGGATGTGCCCTGGGGCCCCTGGCCCTGACTGCAAAAAATCCTTATATCGAAGGATGGACCCCACACCGAAGTTGTCCCCACCTCAAACTTGTGCTGCCCTGATAGACCCAAGGGAGCCCTACAAACTGACATCAGGAACCTGGACTGCTGAGTTTTCTTTCCCAGGGAAAATGGAAAAAGGATGTGCCCAGGGGCCCCTGGCCCTGGGCTGGGGCCTCACTGCAAAGAATCCTTATATCGAAGGATGGACCCCACACCGAAGTTGTCCCCACCTCAAACTTGTGCTGCCCTGATAGACCCAAGGGAGCCCTACAAACTGACATCAGGAACCTGGACTGCTGAGTTTTCTTTCCCAGGGAAAATGGAAAAGGATGTGCCCAGGGGCCCCTGGCCCTGACTGCAAAGAATCCTTATATCGAAGGATGGACCCCACACCGAAGTTGTCCCCACCTCAAACTTGTGCTGCCCTGATAGACCCAAGGGAGCCCTACAAACTGACATCAGGAACCTGGACTGCTGAGTTTTCTTTCCCAGGGAAAATGGGAAAAGGGTGTGCCCAGGGGCCCCTGGCCCTGACTGCAAAAAATCCTTATATCGAAGGATGGACCCCAGACCGAAGTTGTCCCCACCTCAAACTTGTGCTGCCCTGATAGACCCAAGGGAGCCCTACAAACTGACATCAGGAACCTGGACTGCTGAGTTTTCTTTCCCAGGGAAAATGGAAAAAGGATGTGCCCAGGGGCCCCTGGCCCTGACTGCAAAAAATCCTTATATCGAAGGATGGACCCCAGACCGAAGTTGTCCCCACCTCAAACTTGTGCTGCCCTGATAGACCCAAGGGAGCCCTACAAACTGACATCAGGAACCTGGACTGCTGAGTTTTCTTTCCCAGGGAAAATGGAAGAAGGATGTGCCCAGGGGCCCCTGGCCCTGGGCTGGGGCCTCACTGCAAAGAATCCTTATATCGAAGGATGGACCCCACACCGAAGTTGTCCCCTCCTCAAACTTGTGCTGCCCTGATAGATTCAAGGGAGCCCTACAAACTGACATCAGGAACCTGGACTGCTGAGTTTTCTTTCCCAGGGAAAATGGAAAAAGGATGTGCCCAGGGGCCCCTGGCCCTGACTGCAAAGTATCCTTATATCGAAGGATGGACCCCACACCGAAGTTGTCCCCTCCTCAAACTTGTGCTGCCCTGATAGACCCAAGGGAGCCCTACAAACTGACATCAGGAACCTGGACTGCTGAGTTTTCTTTCCCAGGGAAAATGGAAAAAGGATGTGCCCAGGGGCCCCTGGCCCTGACTGCAAAAAATCCTTATATCGAAGGATGGACCCCACACCGAAGTTGTCCCCACCTCAAACTTGTGCTGCCCTGATAGATTCAAGGGAGCCCTACAAACTGACATCAGGAACCTGGACTGCTGAGTTTTCTTTCCCAGGGAAAATGGGAAAAGGGTGTGCCCAGGGGCCCCTGGCCCTGACTGCAAAAAATCCTTATATCGAAGGATGGACCCCACACCGAAGTTGTCCCCACCTCAAACTTGTGCTGCCCTGATAGACCCAAGGGAGCCCTACAAACTGACATCAGGAAACTGGACTGCTGAGTTTTCTTTCCCAGGGAAAATGGAAAAAGGATGTGCCCAGGGGCCCCTGGCCCTGGGCTGGGGCCTCACTGCAAAGAATCCTTATATCGAAGGATGGACCCCACACCGAAGTTGTCCCCACCTCAAACTTGTGCTGCCCTGATAGACGCAAGGGAGCCCTACAAACTGACATCAGGAACCTGGACTGCTGAGTTTTCTTTCCCAGGGAAAATGGAAAAAGGATGTGCCCAGGGGCCCCTGGCCCTGACTGCAAAATATCCTTATATCGAAGGATGGACCCCACACCGAAGTTGTCCCCACCTCAAACTTGTGCTGCCCTGATAGACCCAAGGGAGCCCTACAAACTGACATCAGGAACCTGGACTGCTGAGTTTTCTTTCCCAGGGAAAATGGCCGAAGGTTGTGCCCAGGGGCCCCTGGCCCTGACTGCAAAAAATCCTTATATCGAAGGATGGACCCCACACCGAAGTTGTCTCCACCTCAAACCTGTGCTGCCCTGATAGACCCAAGGGAGCCCTACAAACTGACATCAGGAAACTGGACTGCTGAGTTTTCTTTCCCAGGGAAAATGGAAAAAGGATGTGCCCAGGGGCCCCTGGCCCTGGGCTAGGGCCTCACTGCAAAGAATCCTTATATCGAAGGATGGACCCCACACCGAAGTTGTCCCCAGCTCAAACTTGTGCTGCCCTGATAGACCCAAGGGAGCCCTACAAACTGACATCAGGAACCTGGACTGCTGAGTTTTCTTTCCCAGGGAAAATGGAAAAAGGATGTGCCCAGGGGCCCCTGGCCCTGACTGCAAAAAATCCTTATATCGAAGGATGGACCCCACACCGAAGTTGTCCCCACCTCAAACTTGTGCTGCCCTGATAGACCCAAGGGAGCCCTACAAACTGACATCAGGAACCTGGACTGCTGAGTTTTCTTTCCCAGGGAAAATGGAAAAAGGATGTGCCCAGGGGCCCCTGGCCCTGACTGCAAAAAATCCTTATATCGAAGGATGGACCCCAGACCGAAGTTGTCCCCACCTCAAACTTGTGCTGCCCTGATAGACCCAAGGGAGCCCTACAAACTGACATCAGGAACCTGGACTGCTGAGTTTTCTTTCCCAGGGAAAATGGAAAAAGGATGTGCCCAGGGGCCCCTGGCCCTGACTGCAAAAAATCCTTATATCGAAGGATGGACCCCACACCGAAGTTGTCCCCACCTCAAACTTGTGCTGCCCTGATAGACCCAAGGGAGCCCTACAAACTGACATCAGGAACCTGGACTGCTGAGTTTTCTTTCCCAGGGAAAATGGAAAAAGGATGTGCCCAGGGGCCCCTGGCCCTGACTGCAAAAAATCCTTATATCGAAGGATGGACCCCACACCGAAGTTGTCCCCACCTCAAACTTGTGCTGCCCTGATAGACCCAAGGGAGCCCTACAAACTGACATCAGGAACCTGGACTGCTGAGTTTTCTTTCCGAGGGAAAATGGAAAAAGGATGTGCCCAGGGGCCCCTGGCCCTGGGCTGGGGCCTCACTGCAAAGAATCCTTATATCGAAGGATGGACTCCACACCGAAGTTGTCCCCACCTTAAAATTGTGCTGCCCTGATAGACGCAAGGGAGCCCTACAAACTGACATCAGGAACCTGGACTGCTGAGTTTTCTTTCCCAGGGAAAATGGAAAAAGGATGTGCCCAGGGGCCCCTGGCCCTGACTGCAAAAAATCCTTATATCGAAGGATGGACCCCACACCGAAGTTGTCCCCACCTCAAACTTGTGCTGCCCTGATAGACCCAAGGGAGCCCTACAAACTGACATCAGGAACCTGGACTGCTGAGTTTTCTTTCCCAGGGAAAATGGAAAAAGGATGTGCCCAGGGGCCCCTGGCCCTGACTGCAAAAAATCCTTATATCGAAGGATGGACCCCACACCGAAGTTGTCCCCAGCTCAAACTTGTGCTGCCCTGATAGACCCAAGGGAGCCCTACAAACTGACATCAGGAACATGGACTGCTGAGTTTTCTTTCCCAGGGAAAATGGAAAAAGGATGTGCCCAGGGGCCCCTGGCCCTGACTGCAAAGAATCCTTATATCGAAGGATGGACCCCAGACCGAAGTTGTCCCCACCTCAAACTTGTGCTGCCCTGATAGACCCAAGGGAGCCCTACAAACTGACATCAGGAACCTGGACTGCTGAGTTTTCTTTCCCAGGGAAAATGGAAAAAGGATGTGCCCTGGGGCCCCTGGCCCTGACTGCAAAAAATCCTTATATCGAAGGATGGACCCCACACCGAAGTTGTCCCCACCTCAAACTTGTGCTGCCCTGATAGACCCAAGGGAGCCCTACAAACTGACATCAGGAACCTGGACTGCTGAGTTTTCTTTCCCAGGGAAAATGGAAAAAGGATGTGCCCAGGTGCCCCTGGACCTGGGCTGGGGCCTCACTGCAAAGAATCCTTATATCGAAGGATGGACCCCACACCGAAGTTGTCCCCACCTCAAACTTGTGCTGCCCTGATAGACCCAAGGGAGCCCTACAAACTGACATCAGGAACCTGGACTGCTGAGTTTTCTTTCCCAGGGAAAATGGCCGAAGGAGGTGCCCAGGGGTCCCTGGCCCTGACTGCAAAAAATCCTTATATCGAAGGATGGACCCCACACCGAAGTTGTCTCCACCTCAAACTTGTGCTGCCCTGATAGACCCAAGGGAGCCCTACAAACTGACATCAGGAACCTGGACTGCTGAGTTTTCTTTCCCAGGGAAAATGGAAAAAGGATGTGCCCAGGGACCCCTGGCCCTGGGCTGGAGCCTCACTGCAAAGAATCCTTATATCGAAGGATGGACCCCACACCGAAGTTGTCCCCACCTCAAACTTGTGCTGCCCTGATTGACGCAAGGGAGCCCTACAAACTGACATCAGGAACCTGGACTGCTGAGTTTTCTTTCCCAGGGAAAATGGAGAAAAGATGTGCCCAGGGGCCCCTGGCCCTGACTGCAAAAAATCCTTATATCAAAGGATGGACCCCACACCGAAGTTGTCCCCACCTCAAACTTGTGCTGCCCTGATAGACCCAAGGGAGCCCTACAAACTGACATCAGGAACCTGGACTGCTGAGTTTTCTTTCCCAGGGAAAATGGAAGAAGGATGTGCCCAGGGGCCCCTGGCCCTGGGCTGGGGCCTCACTGCAAAGAATTCTTATATCGAAGGATGGACCCCACACCGAAGTTGTCCCCACCTTAAAATTGTGCTGCCCTGATAGACCCAAGGGAGCCCTACAAACTGACATCAGGAACCTGGACTACTGAGTTTTCTTTCCCAGGGAAAATGGAAAAAGGATGTGCCCAGGGGCCCCTGGCCCTGACTGCAAAAAATCCTTATATCGAAGGATGGACCCCACACCGAAGTTGTCCCCACCTGAAACTTGTGCTGCCCTGATAGATTCAAGGGAGCCCTACAAACTGACATCAGGAACCTGGACTGCTGAGTTTTCTTTCCCAGGGAAAATGGAAAAAGGATGTGCCCAGGGGCCCCTGGCCCTGACTGCAAAGAATCCTTATATCGAAGGATGGACCCCACACCGAAGTTGTCCCCACCTCAAACTTGTGCTGCCCTGATAGACCCAAGGGAGCCCTACAAACTGACATCAGGAACCTGGACTGCTGAGTTTTCTTTCCCAGGGAAAATGGCCGAAGGTTGTGCCCAGGGGCCCCTGGCCCTGACTGCAAAAAATCCTTATATCGAAGGATGGACCCCACACCGAAGTTGTCTCCACCTCAAACCTGTGCTGCCCTGATAGACCCAAGGGAGCCCTACAAACTGACATCAGGAAACTGGACTGCTGAGTTTTCTTTCCCAGGGAAAATGGAAAAAGGATGTGCCCAGGGGCCCCTGGCCCTGGGCTAGGGCCTCACTGCAAAGAATCCTTATATCGAAGGATGGACCCCACACCGAAGTTGTCCCCAGCTCAAACTTGTGCTGCCCTGATAGACGCAAGGGAGCCCTACAAAGTGACATCAGGAACCTGGACTGCTGAGTTTTCTTTCCCAGGGAAAATGGAGAAAGGATGTGCCCAGGGGCCCCTGGCCCTGACTGCAAAAAATCCTTATATCGAAGGATGGACCCCAGACCAAAGTTGTCCCCACCTCAAACTTGTGCTGCCCTGATAGACCCAAGGGAGCCCTACAAACTGACATCAGGAACCTGGACTGCTGAGTTTTCTTTCCCAGGGAAAATGGAAAAAGGATGTGCCCAGGGGCCCCTGGCCCTGACTGCAAAAAATCCTTATATCGAAGGATGGACCCCACACCGAAGTTGTCCCCACCTCAAACTTGTGCTGCCCTGATAGACCCAAGGGAGCCCTACAAACTGACATCAGGAACCTGGACTGCTGAGTTTTCTTTCCCAGGGAAAATGGAAAAAGGATGTGCCCAGGGGCCCCTGGCCCTGACTGCAAAAAATCCTTATATCGAAGGATGGACCCCACACCGAAGTTGTCCCCACCTCAAACTTGTGCTGCCCTGATAGACCCAAGGGAGCCCTACAAACTGACATCAGGAACCTGGACTGCTGAGTTTTCTTTCCGAGGGAAAATGGAAAAAGGATGTGCCCAGGGGCCCCTGGCCCTGACTGCAAAAAATCCTTATATCGAAGGATGGACCCCACACCGAAGTTGTCCCCACCTCAAACTTGTGCTGCCCTGATAGACCCAAGGGAGCCCTACAAACTGACATCAGGAACCTGGACTGCTGAGTTTTCTTTCCCAGGGAAAATGGAAAAAGGATGTGCCCAGGGGCCCCTGGCCCTGACTGCAAAAAATCCTTATATCGAAGGATGGACCCCACACCGAAGTTGTCCCCACCTCAAACTTGTGCTGCCCTGATAGACCCAAGGGAGCCCTACAAACTGACATCAGGAACCTGGACTGCTGAGTTTTCTTTCCCAGGGAAAATGGAAAAAGGATGTGCCCAGGGGCCCCTGGCCCTGGGCTGGGGCCTCACTGCAAAGAATCCTTATATCGAAGGATGGACTCCACACCGAAGTTGTCCCCACCTTAAAATTGTGCTGCCCTGATAGACGCAAGGGAGCCCTACAAACTGACATCAGGAACCTGGACTGCTGAGTTTTCTTTCCCAGGGAAAATGGAAAAAGGATGTGCCCAGGGGCCCCTGGCCCTGACTGCAAAAAATCCTTATATCGAAGGATGGACCCCACACCGAAGTTGTCCCCACCTCAAACTTGTGCTGCCCTGATAGACCCAAGGGAGCCCTACAAACTGACATCAGGAACCTGGACTGCTGAGTTTTCTTTCCCAGGGAAAATGGAAAAAGGATGTGCCCAGGGGCCCCTGGCCCTGACTGCAAAAAATCCTTATATCGAAGGATGGACCCCACACCGAAGTTGTCCCCACCTCAAACTTGTGCTGCCCTGATAGACCCAAGGGAGCCCTACAAACTGACATCAGGAACATGGACTGCTGAGTTTTCTTTCCCAGGGAAAATGGAAAAAGGATGTGCCCAGGGGCCCCTGGCCCTGACTGCAAAGAATCCTTATATCGAAGGATGGACCCCACACCGAAGTTGTCTCCACCTCAAACTTGTGCTGCCCTGATAGACCCAAGGGAGCCCTACAAACTGACATCAGGAACCTGGACTGCTGAGTTTTCTTTCCCAGGGAAAATGGAAAAAGGATGTGCCCAGGGACCCCTGGCCCTGGGCTGGAGCCTCACTGCAAAGAATCCTTATATCGAAGGATGGACCCCACACCGAAGTTGTCCCCACCTCAAACTTGTGCTGCCCTGATTGACGCAAGGGAGCCCTACAAACTGACATCAGGAACCTGGACTGCTGAGTTTTCTTTCCCAGGGAAAATGGAGAAAGGATGTGCCCAGGGGCCCCTGGCCCTGACTGCAAAAAATCCTTATATCAAAGGATGGACCCCACACCGAAGTTGTCCCCACCTCAAACTTGTGCTGCCCTGATAGACCCAAGGGAGCCCTACAAACTGACATCAGGAACCTGGACTGCTGAGTTTTCTTTCCCAGGGAAAATGGAAGAAGGATGTGCCCAGGGGCCCCTGGCCCTGGGCTGGGGCCTCACTGCAAAGAATTCTTATATCGAAGGATGGACCCCACACCGAAGTTGTCCCCACCTTAAAATTGTGCTGCCCTGATAGACCCAAGGGAGCCCTACAAACTGACATCAGGAACCTGGACTACTGAGTTTTCTTTCCCAGGGAAAATGGAAAAGGGATGTGCCCAGGGGCCCCTGGCCCTGACTGCAAAAAATCCTTATATCGAAGGATGGACCCCACACCGAAGTTGTCCCCACCTGAAACTTGTGCTGCCCTGATAGATTCAAGGGAGCCCTACAAACTGACATCAGGAACCTGGACTGCTGAGTTTTCTTTCCCAGGGAAAATGGAAAAAGGATGTGCCCAGGGGCCCCTGGCCCTGACTGCAAAGAATCCTTATATCGAAGGATGGACCCCACACCGAAGTTGTCCCCACCTCAAACTTGTGCTGCCCTGATAGACCCAAGGGAGCCCTACAAACTGACATCAGGAACCTGGACTGCTGAGTTTTCTTTCCCAGGGAAAATGGAAAAAGGATGTGCCCAGGGGCCCCTGGCCCTGACTGCAAAAAATCCTTATATCGAAGGATGGACCCCACACCGAAGTTGTCCCCACCTCAAACTTGTGCTGCCCTGATAGACCCAAGGGAGCCCTACAAACTGACATCAGGAACCTGGACTGCTGAGTTTTCTTTCCCAGGGAAAATGGAAAAAGGATGTGCCCAGGGGCCCCTGGCCCTGACTGCAAAAAATCCTTATATCGAAGGATGGACCCCACACCGAAGTTGTCCCCACCTCAAACTTGTGCTGCCCTGATAGACCCAAGGGAGCCCTACAAACTGACATCAGGAACCTGGACTGCTGAGTTTTCTTTCCCAGGGAAAATGGAAAAAGGATGTGCCCAGGGGCCCCTGGCCCTGACTGCAAAAAATCCTTATATCGAAGGATGGACCCCACACCGAAGTTGTCCCCACCTCAAACTTGTGCTGCCCTGATAGACCCAAGGGAGCCCTACAAACTGACATCAGGAACCTGGACTGCTGAGTTTTCTTTCCCAGGGAAAATGGAAAAAGGATGTGCCCAGGGGCCCCTGGCCCTGACTGCAAAAAATCCTTATATCGAAGGATGGACCCCAGACCGAAGTTGTCCCCACCTCAAACTTGTGCTGCCCTGATAGACCCAAGGGAGCCCTACAAACTGATATCAGGAACCTGGACTGCTGAGTTTTCTTTCCCAGGGAAAATGGAAGAAGGATGTGCCCAGGGGCCCCTGGCCCTGGGCTGGGTCCTCACTGCAAAGAATCCTTATATCGAAGGATGGACCCCACACCGAAGTTGTCCCCACCTTAAAATTGTGCTGCCCTGATAGACCCAAGGGAGCCCTACAAACTGACATCAGGAACCTGGACTGCTGAGTTTTCTTTCCCAGGGAAAATGGAAAAAGGATGTGCCCAGGGGCCCCTGGCCCTGACTGCAAAAAATCCTTATATCGAAGGATGGACCCCACACCGAAGTTGTCCCCTCCTCAAACTTGTGCTGCCCTGATAGATTCAAGGGAGCCCTACAAACTGACATCAGGAACCTGGACTGCTGAGTTTTCTTTCCCAGGGAAAATGGAAAAAGGATGTGCCCAGGGGCCCCTGGCCCTGACTGCAAAGTATCCTTATATCGAAGGATGGACCCCACACCGAAGTTGTCCCCTCCTCAAACTTGTGCTGCCCTGATAGACCCAAGGGAGCCCTACAAACTGACATCAGGAACCTGGACTGCTGAGTTTTCTTTCCCAGGGAAAATGGAAAAAGGATGTGCCCAGGGGCCCCTGGCCCTGACTGCAAAAAATCCTTATATCGAAGGATGGACCCCACACCGAAGTTGTCCCCACCTCAAACTTGTGCTGCCCTGATAGATTCAAGGGAGCCCTACAAACTGACATCAGGAACCTGGACTGCTGAGTTTTCTTTCCCAGGGAAAATGGGAAAAGGGTGTGCCCAGGGGCCCCTGGCCCTGACTGCAAAAAATCCTTATATCGAAGGATGGACCCCACACCGAAGTTGTCCCCACCTCAAACTTGTGCTGCCCTGATAGACCCAAGGGAGCCCTACAAACTGACATCAGGAAACTGGACTGCTGAGTTTTCTTTCCCAGGGAAAATGGAAAAAGGATGTGCCCAGGGGCCCCTGGCCCTGGGCTGGGGCCTCACTGCAAAGAATCCTTATATCGAAGGATGGACCCCACACCGAAGTTGTCCCCACCTCAAACTTGTGCTGCCCTGATAGACGCAAGGGAGCCCTACAAACTGACATCAGGAACCTGGACTGCTGAGTTTTCTTTCCCAGGGAAAATGGAAAAAGGATGTGCCCAGGGGCCCCTGGCCCTGACTGCAAAATATCCTTATATCGAAGGATGGACCCCACACCGAAGTTGTCCCCACCTCAAACTTGTGCTGCCCTGATAGACCCAAGGGAGCCCTACAAACTGACATCAGGAACCTGGACTGCTGAGTTTTCTTTCCCAGGGAAAATGGCCGAAGGTTGTGCCCAGGGGCCCCTGGCCCTGACTGCAAAAAATCCTTATATCGAAGGATGGACCCCACACCGAAGTTGTCTCCACCTCAAACCTGTGCTGCCCTGATAGACCCAAGGGAGCCCTACAAACTGACATCAGGAAACTGGACTGCTGAGTTTTCTTTCCCAGGGAAAATGGAAAAAGGATGTGCCCAGGGACCCCTGGCCCTGGGCTAGGGCCTCACTGCAAAGAATCCTTATATCGAAGGATGGACCCCACACCGAAGTTGTCCCCACCTCAAACTTGTGCTGCCCTGATAGACGCAAGGGAGCCCTACAAACTGACATCAGGAACCTGGACTGCTGAGTTTTCTTTCCCAGGGAAAATGGAAAAAGGATGTGCCCAGGGGCCCCTGGCCCTGACTGCAAAAAATCCTTATATCGAAGGATGGACCCCAGACCGAAGTTGTCCCCACCTCAAACTTGTGCTGCCCTGATAGACCCAAGGGAGCCCTACAAACTGACATCAGGAACCTGGACTGCTGAGTTTTCTTTCCCAGGGAAAATGGAAAAAGGATGTGCCCAGGGGCCCCTGGCCCTGACTGCAAAAAATCCTTATATCGAAGGATGGACCCCACACCGAAGTTGTCCCCACCTCAAACTTGTGCTGCCCTGATAGACCCAAGGGAGCCCTACAAACTGACATCAGGAACCTGGACTGCTGAGTTTTCTTTCCCAGGGAAAATGGAAAAAGGATGTGCCCAGGGGCCCCTGGCCCTGACTGCAAAAAATCCTTATATCGAAGGATGGACCCCACACCGAAGTTGTCCCCACCTCAAACTTGTGCTGCCCTGATAGACCCAAGGGAGCCCTACAAACTGACATCAGGAACCTGGACTGCTGAGTTTTCTTTCCCAGGGAAAATGGAAAAAGGATGTGCCCAGGGGCCCCTGGCCCTGACTGCAAAAAATCCTTATATCGAAGGATGGACCCCACACCGAAGTTGTCCCCACCTCAAACTTGTGCTGCCCTGATAGACCCAAGGGAGCCCTACAAACTGACATCAGGAACCTGGACTGCTGAGTTTTCTTTCCCAGGGAAAATGGAAAAAGGATGTGCCCAGGGGCCCCTGGCCCTGGGCTGGGGCCTCACTGCAAAGAATCCTTATATCGAAGGATGGACCCCACACCGAAGTTGTCCCCACCTTAAAATTGTGCTGCCCTGATAGACCCAAGGGAGCCCTACAAACTGACATCAGGAACCTGGACTGCTGAGTTTTCTTTCCCAGGGAAAATGGAAAAAGGATGTGCCCAGGGGCCCCTGGCCCTGACTGCAAAAAATCCTTATATCGAAGGATGGACCCCACACCGAAGTTGTCCCCACCTCAAACTTGTGCTGCCCTGATAGACCCAAGGGAGCCCTACAAACTGACATCAGGAACCTGGACTGCTGAGTTTTCTTTCCCAGGGAAAATGGAAAAAGGATGTGCCCAGGGGCCCCTGGCCCTGACTGCAAAAAATCCTTATATCGAAGGATGGACCCCACACCGAAGTTGTCCCCACCTCAAACTTGTGCTGCCCTGATAGATTCAAGGGAGCCCTACAAACTGACATCAGGAACCTGGACTGCTGAGTTTTCTTTCCCAGGGAAAATGGGAAAAGGGTGTGCCCAGGGGCCCCTGGCCCTGACTGCAAAAAATCCTTATATCGAAGGATGGACCCCACACCGAAGTTGTCCCCACCTCAAACTTGTGCTGCCCTGATAGACCCAAGGGAGCCCTACAAACTGACATCAGGAAACTGGACTGCTGAGTTTTCTTTCCCAGGGAAAATGGAAAAAGGATGTGCCCAGGGGCCCCTGGCCCTGGGCTGGGGCCTCACTGCAAAGAATCCTTATATCGAAGGATGGACCCCACACCGAAGTTGTCCCCACCTCAAACTTGTGCTGCCCTGATAGACGCAAGGGAGCCCTACAAACTGACATCAGGAACCTGGACTGCTGAGTTTTCTTTCCCAGGGAAAATGGAAAAAGGATGTGCCCAGGGGCCCCTGGCCCTGACTGCAAAATATCCTTATATCGAAGGATGGACCCCACACCGAAGTTGTCCCCACCTCAAACTTGTGCTGCCCTGATAGACCCAAGGGAGCCCTACAAACTGACATCAGGAACCTGGACTGCTGAGTTTTCTTTCCCAGGGAAAATGGCCGAAGGTTGTGCCCAGGGGCCCCTGGCCCTGACTGCAAAAAATCCTTATATCGAAGGATGGACCCCACACCGAAGTTGTCTCCACCTCAAACCTGTGCTGCCCTGATAGACCCAAGGGAGCCCTACAAACTGACATCAGGAAACTGGACTGCTGAGTTTTCTTTCCCTGGGAAAATGGAAAAAGGATGTGCCCAGGGACCCCTGGCCCTGGGCTAGGGCCTCACTGCAAAGAATCCTTATATCGAAGGATGGACCCCACACCGAAGTTGTCCCCAGCTCAAACTTGTGCTGCCCTGATAGACGCAAGGGAGCCCTACAAACTGACATCAGGAACCTGGACTGCTGAGTTTTCTTTCCCAGGGAAAATGGAGAAAGGATGTGCCCAGGGGCCCCTGGCCCTGACTGCAAAAAATCCTTATATCGAAGGATGGACCCCAGACCAAAGTTGTCCCCACCTCAAACTTGTGCTGCCCTGATAGACCCAAGGGAGCCCTACAAACTGACATCAGGAACCTGGACTGCTGAGTTTTCTTTCCCAGGGAAAATGGAAAAAGGATGTGCCCAGGGGCCCCTGGCCCTGACTGCAAAAAATCCTTATATCGAAGGATGGACCCCAGACCGAAGTTGTCCCCACCTCAAACTTGTGCTGCCCTGATAGACCCAAGGGAGCCCTACAAACTGACATCAGGAACCTGGACTGCTGAGTTTTCTTTCCGAGGGAAAATGGAAAAAGGATGTGCCCAGGGGCCCCTGGCCCTGACTGCAAAAAATCCTTATATCGAAGGATGGACCCCACACCGAAGTTGTCCCCACCTCAAACTTGTGCTGCCCTGATAGACCCAAGGGAGCCCTACAAACTGACATCAGGAACCTGGACTGCTGAGTTTTCTTTCCCAGGGAAAATGGAAAAAGGATGTGCCCAGGGGCCCCTGGCCCTGACTGCAAAAAATCCTTATATCGAAGGATGGACCCCACACCGAAGTTGTCCCCACCTCAAACTTGTGCTGCCCTGATAGACCCAAGGGAGCCCTACAAACTGACATCAGGAACCTGGACTGCTGAGTTTTCTTTCCGAGGGAAAATGGAAAAAGGATGTGCCCAGGGGCCCCTGGCCCTGGGCTGGGGCCTCACAGCAAAGAATCCTTATATCGAAGGATGGACCCCACACCGAAGTTGTCCCCACCTTAAAATTGTGCTGCCCTGATAGACCCAAGGGAGCCCTACAAACTGACATCAGGAACCTGGACTGCTGAGTTTTCTTTCCCAGGGAAAATGGAAAAAGGATGTGCCCAGGGGCCCCTGGCCCTGACTGCAAAAAATCCTTATATCGAAGGATGGACCCCACACCGAAGTTGTCCCCACCTCAAACTTGTGCTGCCCTGATAGACCCAAGGGAGCCCTACAAACTGACATCAGGAACCTGGACTGCTGAGTTTTCTTTCCCAGGGAAAATGGAAAAAGGATGTGCCCAGGGGCCCCTGGCCCTGACTGCAAAAAATCCTTATATCGAAGGATGGACCCCACACCGAAGTTGTCCCCAGCTCAAACTTGTGCTGCCCTGATAGACCCAAGGGAGCCCTACAAACTGACATCAGGAACCTGGACTGCTGAGTTTTCTTTCCCAGGGAAAATGGAAAAAGGATGTGCCCAGGGGCCCCTGGCCCTGACTGCAAAGAATCCTTATATCGAAGGATGGACCCCACACCGAAGTTGTCCCCACCTCAAACTTGTGCTGCCCTGATAGACCCAAGGGAGCCCTACAAACTGACATCAGGAACCTGGACTGCTGAGTTTTCTTTCCCAGGGAAAATGGAAAAAGGATGTGCCCTGGGGCCCCTGGCCCTGACTGCAAAAAATCCTTATATCGAAGGATGGACCCCACACCGAAGTTGTCCCCACCTCAAACTTGTGCTGCCCTGATAGACCCAAGGGAGCCCTACAAACTGACATCAGGAACCTGGACTGCTGAGTTTTCTTTCCCAGGGAAAATGGAAAAAGGATGTGCCCAGGGGCCCCTGGCCCTGGGCTGGGGCCTCACTGCAAAGAATCCTTATATCGAAGGATGGACCCCACACCGAAGTTGTCCCCACCTCAAACTTGTGCTGCCCTGATAGACCCAAGGGAGCCCTACAAACTGACATCAGGAACCTGGACTGCTGAGTTTTCTTTCCCAGGGAAAATGGAAAAGGATGTGCCCAGGGGCCCCTGGCCCTGACTGCAAAGAATCCTTATATCGAAGGATGGACCCCACACCGAAGTTGTCCCCACCTCAAACTTGTGCTGCCCTGATAGACCCAAGGGAGCCCTACAAACTGACATCAGGAACCTGGACTGCTGAGTTTTCTTTCCCAGGGAAAATGGGAAAAGGGTGTGCCCAGGGGCCCCTGGCCCTGACTGCAAAAAATCCTTATATCGAAGGATGGACCCCAGACCGAAGTTGTCCCCACCTCAAACTTGTGCTGCCCTGATAGACCCAAGGGAGCCCTACAAACTGACATCAGGAACCTGGACTGCTGAGTTTTCTTTCCCAGGGAAAATGGAAAAGGATGTGCCCAGGGGCCCCTGGCCCTGACTGCAAAAAATCCTTATATCGAAGGATGGACCCCAGACCGAAGTTGTCCCCACCTCAAACTTGTGCTGCCCTGATAGACCCAAGGGAGCCCTACAAACTGACATCAGGAACCTGGACTGCTGAGTTTTCTTTCCCAGGGAAAATGGAAGAAGGATGTGCCCAGGGGCCCCTGGCCCTGGGCTGGGGCCTCACTGCAAAGAATCCTTATATCGAAGGATGGACCCCACACCGAAGTTGTCCCCACCTTAAAATTGTGCTGCCCTGATAGACCCAAGGGAGCCCTACAAACTGACATCAGGAACCTGGACTGCTGAGTTTTCTTTCCCAGGGAAAATGGAAAAAGGATGTGCCCAGGGGCCCCTGGCCCTGACTGCAAAAAATCCTTATATCGAAGGATGGACCCCACACCGAAGTTGTCCCCTCCTCAAACTTGTGCTGCCCTGATAGATTCAAGGGAGCCCTACAAACTGACATCAGGAACCTGGACTGCTGAGTTTTCTTTCCCAGGGAAAATGGAAAAAGGATGTGCCCAGGGGCCCCTGGCCCTGACTGCAAAGTATCCTTATATCGAAGGATGGACCCCACACCGAAGTTGTCCCCTCCTCAAACTTGTGCTGCCCTGATAGACCCAAGGGAGCCCTACAAACTGACATCAGGAACCTGGACTGCTGAGTTTTCTTTCCCAGGGAAAATGGAAAAAGGATGTGCCCAGGGGCCCCTGGCCCTGACTGCAAAAAATCCTTATATCGAAGGATGGACCCCACACCGAAGTTGTCCCCACCTCAAACTTGTGCTGCCCTGATAGATTCAAGGGAGCCCTACAAACTGACATCAGGAACCTGGACTGCTGAGTTTTCTTTCCCAGGGAAAATGGGAAAAGGGTGTGCCCAGGGGCCCCTGGCCCTGACTGCAAAAAATCCTTATATCGAAGGATGGACCCCACACCGAAGTTGTCCCCACCTCAAACTTGTGCTGCCCTGATAGACCCAAGGGAGCCCTACAAACTGACATCAGGAACCTGGACTGCTGAGTTTTCTTTCCCAGGGAAAATGGAAAAAGGATGTGCCCAGGGGCCCCTGGCCCTGGGCTGGGGCCTCACTGCAAAGAATCCTTATATCGAAGGATGGACCCCACACCGAAGTTGTCCCCACCTCAAACTTGTGCTGCCCTGATAGACCCAAGGGAGCCCTACAAACTGACATCAGGAACCTGGACTGCTGAGTTTTCTTTCCCAGGGAAAATGGAAAAGGATGTGCCCAGGGGCCCCTGGCCCTGACTGCAAAGAATCCTTATATCGAAGGATGGACCCCACACCGAAGTTGTCCCCACCTCAAACTTGTGCTGCCCTGATAGACCCAAGGGAGCCCTACAAACTGACATCAGGAACCTGGACTGCTGAGTTTTCTTTCCCAGGGAAAATGGGAAAAGGGTGTGCCCAGGGGCCCCTGGCCCTGACTGCAAAAAATCCTTATATCGAAGGATGGACCCCAGACCGAAGTTGTCCCCACCTCAAACTTGTGCTGCCCTGATAGACCCAAGGGAGCCCTACAAACTGACATCAGGAACCTGGACTGCTGAGTTTTCTTTCCCAGGGAAAATGGCCGAAGGATGTGCCCAGGGGCCCCTGGCCCTGACTGCAAAAAATCCTTATATCGAAGGATGGACCCCACACCGAAGTTGTCTCCACCTCAAACCTGTGCTGCCCTGATAGACCCAAGGGAGCCCTACAAACTCACATCAGGAACCTGGACTGCTGAGTTTTCTTTCCCAGGGAAAATGGAAAAAGGATGTGCCCAGGGACCCCTGGCCCTGGGCTGGAGCCTCACTGCAAAGAATCCTTATATCGAAGGATGGACCCCACACCGAAGTTGTCCCCACCTCAAACTTGTGCTGCCCTGATAGACGCAAGGGAGCCCTACAAACTGACATCAGGAACCTGGACTGCTGAGTTTTCTTTCCCAGGGAAAATGGAGAAAGGATGTGCCCAGGGGCCCCTGGCCCTGACTGCAAAAAATCCTTATATCGAAGGATGGACCCCACACCGAAGTTGTCCCCACCTCAAACTTGTGCTGCCCTGATAGACCCAAGGGAGCCCTACAAACTGACATCAGGAACCTGGACTGCTGAGTTTTCTTTCCCAGGGAAAATGGAAAAAGGATGTGCCCAGGGGCCCCTGGCCCTGACTGCAAAAAATCCTTATATCGAAGGATGGACCCCACACCGAAGTTGTCCCCACCTGAAACTTGTGCTGCCCTGATAGATTCAAGGGAGCCCTACAAACTGACATCAGGAACCTGGACTGCTGAGTTTTCTTTCCCAGGGAAAATGGAAAAAGGATGTGCCCAGGGGCCCCTGGCCCTGACTGCAAAGAATCCTTATATCGAAGGATGGACCCCACACCGAAGTTGTCCCCACCTCAAACTTGTGCTGCCCTGATAGACCCAAGGGAGCCCTACAAACTGACATCAGGAACCTGGACTGCTGAGTTTTCTTTCCCAGGGAAAATGGAAAAAGGATGTGCCCAGGGGCCCCTGGCCCTGACTGCAAAAAATCCTTATATCGAAGGATGGACCCCACACCGAAGTTGTCCCCACCTCAAACTTGTGCTGCCCTGATAGACCCAAGGGAGCCCTACAAACTGACATCAGGAACCTGGACTGCTGAGTTTTCTTTCCCAGGGAAAATGGAAAAAGGATGTGCCCAGGGGCCCCTGGCCCTGACTGCAAAATATCCTTATATCGAAGGATGGACCCCACACCGAAGTTGTCCCCACCTCAAACTTGTGCTGCCCTGATAGACCCAAGGGAGCCCTACAAACTGACATCAGGAACCTGGACTGCTGAGTTTTCTTTCCCAGGGAAAATGGCCGAAGGTTGTGCCCAGGGGCCCCTGGCCCTGACTGCAAAAAATCCTTATATCGAAGGATGGACCCCACACCGAAGTTGTCTCCACCTCAAACCTGTGCTGCCCTGATAGACCCAAGGGAGCCCTACAAACTGACATCAGGAAACTGGACTGCTGAGTTTTCTTTCCCAGGGAAAATGGAAAAAGGATGTGCCCAGGGACCCCTGGCCCTGGGCTAGGGCCTCACTGCAAAGAATCCTTATATCGAAGGATGGACCCCACACCGAAGTTGTCCCCAGCTCAAACTTGTGCTGCCCTGATAGACGCAAGGGAGCCCTACAAACTGACATCAGGAACCTGGACTGCTGAGTTTTCTTTCCCAGGGAAAATGGAGAAAGGATGTGCCCAGGGGCCCCTGGCCCTGACTGCAAAAAATCCTTATATCGAAGGATGGACCCCACACCGAAGTTGTCCCCACCTCAAACTTGTGCTGCCCTGATAGACCCAAGGGAGCCCTACAAACTGACATCAGGAACCTGGACTGCTGAGTTTTCTTTCCCAGGGAAAATGGAAAAAGGATGTGCCCAGGGGCCCCTGGCCCTGACTGCAAAAAATCCTTATATCGAAGGATGGACCCCACACCGAAGTTGTCCCCACCTCAAACTTGTGCTGCCCTGATAGACCCAAGGGAGCCCTACAAACTGACATCAGGAACCTGGACTGCTGAGTTTTCTTTCCCAGGGAAAATGGAAAAAGGATGTGCCCAGGGGCCCCTGGCCCTGACTGCAAAAAATCCTTATATCGAAGGATGGACCCCACACCGAAGTTGTCCCCACCTCAAACTTGTGCTGCCCTGATAGACCCAAGGGAGCCCTACAAACTGACATCAGGAACCTGGACTGCTGAGTTTTCTTTCCGAGGGAAAATGGAAAAAGGATGTGCCCAGGGGCCCCTGGCCCTGACTGCAAAAAATCCTTATATCGAAGGATGGACCCCACACCGAAGTTGTCCCCAGCTCAAACTTGTGCTGCCCTGATAGACCCAAGGGAGCCCTACAAACTGACATCAGGAACCTGGACTGCTGAGTTTTCTTTCCGAGGGAAAATGGAAAAAGGATGTGCCCAGGGGCCCCTGGCCCTGGGCTGGGGCCTCACTGCAAAGAATCCTTATATCGAAGGATGGACCCCACACCGAAGTTGTCCCCACCTTAAAATTGTGCTGCCCTGATAGACCCAAGGGAGCCCTACAAACTGACATCAGGAACCTGGACTGCTGAGTTTTCTTTCCCAGGGAAAATGGAAAAAGGATGTGCCCAGGGGCCCCTGGCCCTGACTGCAAAAAATCCTTATATCGAAGGATGGACCCCACACCGAAGTTGTCCCCACCTCAAACTTGTGCTGCCCTGATAGACCCAAGGGAGCCCTACAAACTGACATCAGGAACCTGGACTGCTGAGTTTTCTTTCCCAGGGAAAATGGAAAAAGGATGTGCCCAGGGGCCCCTGGCCCTGACTGCAAAAAATCCTTATATCGAAGGATGGACCCCACACCGAAGTTGTCCCCAGCTCAAACTTGTGCTGCCCTGATAGACCCAAGGGAGCCCTACAAACTGACATCAGGAACCTGGACTGCTGAGTTTTCTTTCCCAGGGAAAATGGCCGAAGGATGTGCCCAGGGGCCCCTGGCCCTGACTGCAAAGAATCCTTATATCGAAGGATGGACCCCACACCGAAGTTGTCCCCACCTCAAACTTGTGCTGCCCTGATAGACCCAAGGGAGCCCTACAAACTGACATCAGGAACCTGGACTGCTGAGTTTTCTTTCCCAGGGAAAATGGAAAAAGGATGTGCCCTGGGGCCCCTGGCCCTGACTGCAAAAAATCCTTATATCGAAGGATGGACCCCACACCGAAGTTGTCCCCACCTCAAACTTGTGCTGCCCTGATAGACCCAAGGGAGCCCTACAAACTGACATCAGGAACCTGGACTGCTGAGTTTTCTTTCCCAGGGAAAATGGAAAAAGGATGTGCCCAGGGGCCCCTGGCCCTGGGCTGGGGCCTCACTGCAAAGAATCCTTATATCGAAGGATGGACCCCACACCGAAGTTGTCCCCACCTCAAACTTGTGCTGCCCTGATAGACCCAAGGGAGCCCTACAAACTGACATCAGGAACCTGGACTGCTGAGTTTTCTTTCCCAGGGAAAATGGAAAAGGATGTGCCTAGGGGCCCCTGGCCCTGACTGCAAAGAATCCTTATATCGAAGGATGGACCCCACACCGAAGTTGTCCCCACCTCAAACTTGTGCTGCCCTGATAGACCCAAGGGAGCCCTACAAACTGACATCAGGAACCTGGACTGCTGAGTTTTCTTTCCCAGGGAAAATGGCCGAAGGTTGTGCCCAGGGGCCCCTGGCCCTGACTGCAAAAAATCCTTATATCGAAGGATGGACCCCACACCGAAGTTGTCTCCACCTCAAACCTGTGCTGCCCTGATAGACCCAAGGGAGCCCTACAAACTGACATCAGGAAACTGGACTGCTGAGTTTTCTTTCCCAGGGAAAATGGAAAAAGGATGTGCCCAGGGACCCCTGGCCCTGGGCTAGGGCCTCACTGCAAAGAATCCTTATATCGAAGGATGGACCCCACACCGAAGTTGTCCCCACCTCAAACTTGTGCTGCCCTGATAGACGCAAGGGAGCCCTACAAACTGACATCAGGAACCTGGACTGCTGAGTTTTCTTTCCCAGGGAAAATGGAAAAAGGATGTGCCCAGGGGCCCCTGGCCCTGACTGCAAAAAATCCTTATATCGAAGGATGGACCCCAGACCGAAGTTGTCCCCACCTCAAACTTGTGCTGCCCTGATAGACCCAAGGGAGCCCTACAAACTGACATCAGGAACCTGGACTGCTGAGTTTTCTTTCCCAGGGAAAATGGAAAAAGGATGTGCCCAGGGGCCCCTGGCCCTGACTGCAAAAAATCCTTATATCGAAGGATGGACCCCACACCGAAGTTGTCCCCACCTCAAACTTGTGCTGCCCTGATAGACCCAAGGGAGCCCTACAAACTGACATCAGGAACCTGGACTGCTGAGTTTTCTTTCCCAGGGAAAATGGAAAAAGGATGTGCCCAGGGGCCCCTGGCCCTGACTGCAAAAAATCCTTATATCGAAGGATGGACCCCACACCGAAGTTGTCCCCACCTCAAACTTGTGCTGCCCTGATAGACCCAAGGGAGCCCTACAAACTGACATCAGGAACCTGGACTGCTGAGTTTTCTTTCCCAGGGAAAATGGAAAAAGGATGTGCCCAGGGGCCCCTGGCCCTGACTGCAAAAAATCCTTATATCGAAGGATGGACCCCACACCGAAGTTGTCCCCACCTCAAACTTGTGCTGCCCTGATAGACCCAAGGGAGCCCTACAAACTGACATCAGGAACCTGGACTGCTGAGTTTTCTTTCCCAGGGAAAATGGAAAAAGGATGTGCCCAGGGGCCCCTGGCCCTGGGCTGGGGCCTCACTGCAAAGAATCCTTATATCGAAGGATGGACCCCACACCGAAGTTGTCCCCACCTTAAAATTGTGCTGCCCTGATAGACCCAAGGGAGCCCTACAAACTGACATCAGGAACCTGGACTGCTGAGTTTTCTTTCCCAGGGAAAATGGAAAAAGGATGTGCCCAGGGGCCCCTGGCCCTGACTGCAAAAAATCCTTATATCGAAGGATGGACCCCACACCGAAGTTGTCCCCACCTCAAACTTGTGCTGCCCTGATAGACCCAAGGGAGCCCTACAAACTGACATCAGGAACCTGGACTGCTGAGTTTTCTTTCCCAGGGAAAATGGAAAAAGGATGTGCCCAGGGGCCCCTGGCCCTGACTGCAAAAAATCCTTATATCGAAGGATGGACCCCACACCGAAGTTGTCCCCACCTCAAACTTGTGCTGCCCTGATAGATTCAAGGGAGCCCTACAAACTGACATCAGGAACCTGGACTGCTGAGTTTTCTTTCCCAGGGAAAATGGGAAAAGGGTGTGCCCAGGGGCCCCTGGCCCTGACTGCAAAAAATCCTTATATCGAAGGATGGACCCCACACCGAAGTTGTCCCCACCTCAAACTTGTGCTGCCCTGATAGACCCAAGGGAGCCCTACAAACTGACATCAGGAAACTGGACTGCTGAGTTTTCTTTCCCAGGGAAAATGGAAAAAGGATGTGCCCAGGGGCCCCTGGCCCTGGGCTGGGGCCTCACTGCAAAGAATCCTTATATCGAAGGATGGACCCCACACCGAAGTTGTCCCCACCTCAAACTTGTGCTGCCCTGATAGACGCAAGGGAGCCCTACAAACTGACATCAGGAACCTGGACTGCTGAGTTTTCTTTCCCAGGGAAAATGGAAAAAGGATGTGCCCAGGGGCCCCTGGCCCTGACTGCAAAATATCCTTATATCGAAGGATGGACCCCACACCGAAGTTGTCCCCACCTCAAACTTGTGCTGCCCTGATAGACCCAAGGGAGCCCTACAAACTGACATCAGGAACCTGGACTGCTGAGTTTTCTTTCCCAGGGAAAATGGCCGAAGGTTGTGCCCAGGGGCCCCTGGCCCTGACTGCAAAAAATCCTTATATCGAAGGATGGACCCCACACCGAAGTTGTCTCCACCTCAAACCTGTGCTGCCCTGATAGACCCAAGGGAGCCCTACAAACTGACATCAGGAAACTGGACTGCTGAGTTTTCTTTCCCAGGGAAAATGGAAAAAGGATGTGCCCAGGGACCCCTGGCCCTGGGCTAGGGCCTCACTGCAAAGAATCCTTATATCGAAGGATGGACCCCACACCGAAGTTGTCCCCAGCTCAAACTTGTGCTGCCCTGATAGACGCAAGGGAGCCCTACAAACTGACATCAGGAACCTGGACTGCTGAGTTTTCTTTCCCAGGGAAAATGGAGAAAGGATGTGCCCAGGGGCCCCTGGCCCTGACTGCAAAAAATCCTTATATCGAAGGATGGACCCCAGACCAAAGTTGTCCCCACCTCAAACTTGTGCTGCCCTGATAGACCCAAGGGAGCCCTACAAACTGACATCAGGAACCTGGACTGCTGAGTTTTCTTTCCCAGGGAAAATGGAAAAAGGATGTGCCCAGGGGCCCCTGGCCCTGACTGCAAAAAATCCTTATATCGAAGGATGGACCCCAGACCGAAGTTGTCCCCACCTCAAACTTGTGCTGCCCTGATAGACCCAAGGGAGCCCTACAAACTGACATCAGGAACCTGGACTGCTGAGTTTTCTTTCCGAGGGAAAATGGAAAAAGGATGTGCCCAGGGGCCCCTGGCCCTGACTGCAAAAAATCCTTATATCGAAGGATGGACCCCACACCGAAGTTGTCCCCACCTCAAACTTGTGCTGCCCTGATAGACCCAAGGGAGCCCTACAAACTGACATCAGGAACCTGGACTGCTGAGTTTTCTTTCCCAGGGAAAATGGAAAAAGGATGTGCCCAGGGGCCCCTGGCCCTGACTGCAAAAAATCCTTATATCGAAGGATGGACCCCACACCGAAGTTGTCCCCACCTCAAACTTGTGCTGCCCTGATAGACCCAAGGGAGCCCTACAAACTGACATCAGGAACCTGGACTGCTGAGTTTTCTTTCCGAGGGAAAATGGAAAAAGGATGTGCCCAGGGGCCCCTGGCCCTGGGCTGGGGCCTCACAGCAAAGAATCCTTATATCGAAGGATGGACCCCACACCGAAGTTGTCCCCACCTTAAAATTGTGCTGCCCTGATAGACCCAAGGGAGCCCTACAAACTGACATCAGGAACCTGGACTGCTGAGTTTTCTTTCCCAGGGAAAATGGAAAAAGGATGTGCCCAGGGGCCCCTGGCCCTGACTGCAAAAAATCCTTATATCGAAGGATGGACCCCACACCGAAGTTGTCCCCACCTCAAACTTGTGCTGCCCTGATAGACCCAAGGGAGCCCTACAAACTGACATCAGGAACCTGGACTGCTGAGTTTTCTTTCCCAGGGAAAATGGAAAAAGGATGTGCCCAGGGGCCCCTGGCCCTGACTGCAAAAAATCCTTATATCGAAGGATGGACCCCACACCGAAGTTGTCCCCAGCTCAAACTTGTGCTGCCCTGATAGACCCAAGGGAGCCCTACAAACTGACATCAGGAACCTGGACTGCTGAGTTTTCTTTCCCAGGGAAAATGGAAAAAGGATGTGCCCAGGGGCCCCTGGCCCTGACTGCAAAGAATCCTTATATCGAAGGATGGACCCCACACCGAAGTTGTCCCCACCTCAAACTTGTGCTGCCCTGATAGACCCAAGGGAGCCCTACAAACTGACATCAGGAACCTGGACTGCTGAGTTTTCTTTCCCAGGGAAAATGGAAAAAGGATGTGCCCTGGGGCCCCTGGCCCTGACTGCAAAAAATCCTTATATCGAAGGATGGACCCCACACCGAAGTTGTCCCCACCTCAAACTTGTGCTGCCCTGATAGACCCAAGGGAGCCCTACAAACTGACATCAGGAACCTGGACTGCTGAGTTTTCTTTCCCAGGGAAAATGGAAAAAGGATGTGCCCAGGGGCCCCTGGCCCTGGGCTGGGGCCTCACTGCAAAGAATCCTTATATCGAAGGATGGACCCCACACCGAAGTTGTCCCCACCTCAAACTTGTGCTGCCCTGATAGACCCAAGGGAGCCCTACAAACTGACATCAGGAACCTGGACTGCTGAGTTTTCTTTCCCAGGGAAAATGGAAAAGGATGTGCCCAGGGGCCCCTGGCCCTGACTGCAAAGAATCCTTATATCGAAGGATGGACCCCACACCGAAGTTGTCCCCACCTCAAACTTGTGCTGCCCTGATAGACCCAAGGGAGCCCTACAAACTGACATCAGGAACCTGGACTGCTGAGTTTTCTTTCCCAGGGAAAATGGGAAAAGGGTGTGCCCAGGGGCCCCTGGCCCTGACTGCAAAAAATCCTTATATCGAAGGATGGACCCCAGACCGAAGTTGTCCCCACCTCAAACTTGTGCTGCCCTGATAGACCCAAGGGAGCCCTACAAACTGACATCAGGAACCTGGACTGCTGAGTTTTCTTTCCCAGGGAAAATGGAAAAGGATGTGCCCAGGGGCCCCTGGCCCTGACTGCAAAAAATCCTTATATCGAAGGATGGACCCCAGACCGAAGTTGTCCCCACCTCAAACTTGTGCTGCCCTGATAGACCCAAGGGAGCCCTACAAACTGACATCAGGAACCTGGACTGCTGAGTTTTCTTTCCCAGGGAAAATGGAAGAAGGATGTGCCCAGGGGCCCCTGGCCCTGGGCTGGGGCCTCACTGCAAAGAATCCTTATATCGAAGGATGGACCCCACACCGAAGTTGTCCCCACCTTAAAATTGTGCTGCCCTGATAGACCCAAGGGAGCCCTACAAACTGACATCAGGAACCTGGACTGCTGAGTTTTCTTTCCCAGGGAAAATGGAAAAAGGATGTGCCCAGGGGCCCCTGGCCCTGACTGCAAAAAATCCTTATATCGAAGGATGGACCCCACACCGAAGTTGTCCCCTCCTCAAACTTGTGCTGCCCTGATAGATTCAAGGGAGCCCTACAAACTGACATCAGGAACCTGGACTGCTGAGTTTTCTTTCCCAGGGAAAATGGAAAAAGGATGTGCCCAGGGGCCCCTGGCCCTGACTGCAAAGTATCCTTATATCGAAGGATGGACCCCACACCGAAGTTGTCCCCTCCTCAAACTTGTGCTGCCCTGATAGACCCAAGGGAGCCCTACAAACTGACATCAGGAACCTGGACTGCTGAGTTTTCTTTCCCAGGGAAAATGGAAAAAGGATGTGCCCAGGGGCCCCTGGCCCTGACTGCAAAAAATCCTTATATCGAAGGATGGACCCCACACCGAAGTTGTCCCCACCTCAAACTTGTGCTGCCCTGATAGATTCAAGGGAGCCCTACAAACTGACATCAGGAACCTGGACTGCTGAGTTTTCTTTCCCAGGGAAAATGGGAAAAGGGTGTGCCCAGGGGCCCCTGGCCCTGACTGCAAAAAATCCTTATATCGAAGGATGGACCCCACACCGAAGTTGTCCCCACCTCAAACTTGTGCTGCCCTGATAGACCCAAGGGAGCCCTACAAACTGACATCAGGAACCTGGACTGCTGAGTTTTCTTTCCCAGGGAAAATGGAAAAAGGATGTGCCCAGGGGCCCCTGGCCCTGGGCTGGGGCCTCACTGCAAAGAATCCTTATATCGAAGGATGGACCCCACACCGAAGTTGTCCCCACCTCAAACTTGTGCTGCCCTGATAGACCCAAGGGAGCCCTACAAACTGACATCAGGAACCTGGACTGCTGAGTTTTCTTTCCCAGGGAAAATGGAAAAGGATGTGCCCAGGGGCCCCTGGCCCTGACTGCAAAGAATCCTTATATCGAAGGATGGACCCCACACCGAAGTTGTCCCCACCTCAAACTTGTGCTGCCCTGATAGACCCAAGGGAGCCCTACAAACTGACATCAGGAACCTGGACTGCTGAGTTTTCTTTCCCAGGGAAAATGGGAAAAGGGTGTGCCCAGGGGCCCCTGGCCCTGACTGCAAAAAATCCTTATATCGAAGGATGGACCCCAGACCGAAGTTGTCCCCACCTCAAACTTGTGCTGCCCTGATAGACCCAAGGGAGCCCTACAAACTGACATCAGGAACCTGGACTGCTGAGTTTTCTTTCCCAGGGAAAATGGCCGAAGGATGTGCCCAGGGGCCCCTGGCCCTGACTGCAAAAAATCCTTATATCGAAGGATGGACCCCACACCGAAGTTGTCTCCACCTCAAACCTGTGCTGCCCTGATAGACCCAAGGGAGCCCTACAAACTCACATCAGGAACCTGGACTGCTGAGTTTTCTTTCCCAGGGAAAATGGAAAAAGGATGTGCCCAGGGACCCCTGGCCCTGGGCTGGAGCCTCACTGCAAAGAATCCTTATATCGAAGGATGGACCCCACACCGAAGTTGTCCCCACCTCAAACTTGTGCTGCCCTGATAGACGCAAGGGAGCCCTACAAACTGACATCAGGAACCTGGACTGCTGAGTTTTCTTTCCCAGGGAAAATGGAGAAAGGATGTGCCCAGGGGCCCCTGGCCCTGACTGCAAAAAATCCTTATATCGAAGGATGGACCCCACACCGAAGTTGTCCCCACCTCAAACTTGTGCTGCCCTGATAGACCCAAGGGAGCCCTACAAACTGACATCAGGAACCTGGACTGCTGAGTTTTCTTTCCCAGGGAAAATGGAAAAAGGATGTGCCCAGGGGCCCCTGGCCCTGACTGCAAAAAATCCTTATATCGAAGGATGGACCCCACACCGAAGTTGTCCCCACCTGAAACTTGTGCTGCCCTGATAGATTCAAGGGAGCCCTACAAACTGACATCAGGAACCTGGACTGCTGAGTTTTCTTTCCCAGGGAAAATGGAAAAAGGATGTGCCCAGGGGCCCCTGGCCCTGACTGCAAAGAATCCTTATATCGAAGGATGGACCCCACACCGAAGTTGTCCCCACCTCAAACTTGTGCTGCCCTGATAGACCCAAGGGAGCCCTACAAACTGACATCAGGAACCTGGACTGCTGAGTTTTCTTTCCCAGGGAAAATGGAAAAAGGATGTGCCCAGGGGCCCCTGGCCCTGACTGCAAAAAATCCTTATATCGAAGGATGGACCCCACACCGAAGTTGTCCCCACCTCAAACTTGTGCTGCCCTGATAGACCCAAGGGAGCCCTACAAACTGACATCAGGAACCTGGACTGCTGAGTTTTCTTTCCCAGGGAAAATGGAAAAAGGATGTGCCCAGGGGCCCCTGGCCCTGACTGCAAAATATCCTTATATCGAAGGATGGACCCCACACCGAAGTTGTCCCCACCTCAAACTTGTGCTGCCCTGATAGACCCAAGGGAGCCCTACAAACTGACATCAGGAACCTGGACTGCTGAGTTTTCTTTCCCAGGGAAAATGGCCGAAGGTTGTGCCCAGGGGCCCCTGGCCCTGACTGCAAAAAATCCTTATATCGAAGGATGGACCCCACACCGAAGTTGTCTCCACCTCAAACCTGTGCTGCCCTGATAGACCCAAGGGAGCCCTACAAACTGACATCAGGAAACTGGACTGCTGAGTTTTCTTTCCCAGGGAAAATGGAAAAAGGATGTGCCCAGGGACCCCTGGCCCTGGGCTAGGGCCTCACTGCAAAGAATCCTTATATCGAAGGATGGACCCCACACCGAAGTTGTCCCCAGCTCAAACTTGTGCTGCCCTGATAGACGCAAGGGAGCCCTACAAACTGACATCAGGAACCTGGACTGCTGAGTTTTCTTTCCCAGGGAAAATGGAGAAAGGATGTGCCCAGGGGCCCCTGGCCCTGACTGCAAAAAATCCTTATATCGAAGGATGGACCCCACACCGAAGTTGTCCCCACCTCAAACTTGTGCTGCCCTGATAGACCCAAGGGAGCCCTACAAACTGACATCAGGAACCTGGACTGCTGAGTTTTCTTTCCCAGGGAAAATGGAAAAAGGATGTGCCCAGGGGCCCCTGGCCCTGACTGCAAAAAATCCTTATATCGAAGGATGGACCCCACACCGAAGTTGTCCCCACCTCAAACTTGTGCTGCCCTGATAGACCCAAGGGAGCCCTACAAACTGACATCAGGAACCTGGACTGCTGAGTTTTCTTTCCCAGGGAAAATGGAAAAAGGATGTGCCCAGGGGCCCCTGGCCCTGACTGCAAAAAATCCTTATATCGAAGGATGGACCCCACACCGAAGTTGTCCCCACCTCAAACTTGTGCTGCCCTGATAGACCCAAGGGAGCCCTACAAACTGACATCAGGAACCTGGACTGCTGAGTTTTCTTTCCGAGGGAAAATGGAAAAAGGATGTGCCCAGGGGCCCCTGGCCCTGACTGCAAAAAATCCTTATATCGAAGGATGGACCCCACACCGAAGTTGTCCCCAGCTCAAACTTGTGCTGCCCTGATAGACCCAAGGGAGCCCTACAAACTGACATCAGGAACCTGGACTGCTGAGTTTTCTTTCCGAGGGAAAATGGAAAAAGGATGTGCCCAGGGGCCCCTGGCCCTGGGCTGGGGCCTCACTGCAAAGAATCCTTATATCGAAGGATGGACCCCACACCGAAGTTGTCCCCACCTTAAAATTGTGCTGCCCTGATAGACCCAAGGGAGCCCTACAAACTGACATCAGGAACCTGGACTGCTGAGTTTTCTTTCCCAGGGAAAATGGAAAAAGGATGTGCCCAGGGGCCCCTGGCCCTGACTGCAAAAAATCCTTATATCGAAGGATGGACCCCACACCGAAGTTGTCCCCACCTCAAACTTGTGCTGCCCTGATAGACCCAAGGGAGCCCTACAAACTGACATCAGGAACCTGGACTGCTGAGTTTTCTTTCCCAGGGAAAATGGAAAAAGGATGTGCCCAGGGGCCCCTGGCCCTGACTGCAAAAAATCCTTATATCGAAGGATGGACCCCACACCGAAGTTGTCCCCAGCTCAAACTTGTGCTGCCCTGATAGACCCAAGGGAGCCCTACAAACTGACATCAGGAACCTGGACTGCTGAGTTTTCTTTCCCAGGGAAAATGGCCGAAGGATGTGCCCAGGGGCCCCTGGCCCTGACTGCAAAGAATCCTTATATCGAAGGATGGACCCCACACCGAAGTTGTCCCCACCTCAAACTTGTGCTGCCCTGATAGACCCAAGGGAGCCCTACAAACTGACATCAGGAACCTGGACTGCTGAGTTTTCTTTCCCAGGGAAAATGGAAAAAGGATGTGCCCTGGGGCCCCTGGCCCTGACTGCAAAAAATCCTTATATCGAAGGATGGACCCCACACCGAAGTTGTCCCCACCTCAAACTTGTGCTGCCCTGATAGACCCAAGGGAGCCCTACAAACTGACATCAGGAACCTGGACTGCTGAGTTTTCTTTCCCAGGGAAAATGGAAAAAGGATGTGCCCAGGGGCCCCTGGCCCTGGGCTGGGGCCTCACTGCAAAGAATCCTTATATCGAAGGATGGACCCCACACCGAAGTTGTCCCCACCTCAAACTTGTGCTGCCCTGATAGACCCAAGGGAGCCCTACAAACTGACATCAGGAACCTGGACTGCTGAGTTTTCTTTCCCAGGGAAAATGGAAAAGGATGTGCCCAGGGGCCCCTGGCCCTGACTGCAAAGAATCCTTATATCGAAGGATGGACCCCACACCGAAGTTGTCCCCACCTCAAACTTGTGCTGCCCTGATAGACCCAAGGGAGCCCTACAAACTGACATCAGGAACCTGGACTGCTGAGTTTTCTTTCCCAGGGAAAATGGAAAAAGGATGTGCCCAGGGGCCCCTGGCCCTGACTGCAAAAAATCCTTATATCGAAGGATGGACCCCAGACCGAAGTTGTCCCCACCTCAAACTTGTGCTGCCCTGATAGACCCAAGGGAGCCCTACAAACTGACATCAGGAACCTGGACTGCTGAGTTTTCTTTCCCAGGGAAAATGGAAAAAGGATGTGCCCAGGGGCCCCTGGCCCTGACTGCAAAAAATCCTTATATCGAAGGATGGACCCCACACCGAAGTTGTCCCCACCTCAAACCTGTGCTGCCCTGATAGACCCAAGGGAGCCCTACAAACTGACATCAGGAACCTGGACTGCTGAGTTTTCTTTCCCAGGGAAAATGGAAAAAGGATGTGCCCAGGGACCCCTGGCCCTGGGCTGGAGCCTCACTGCAAAGAATCCTTATATCGAAGGATGGACCCCACACCGAAGTTGTCCCCACCTCAAACTTGTGCTGCCCTGATAGACGCAAGGGAGCCCTACAAACTGACATCAGGAACCTGGACTGCTGAGTTTTCTTTCCCAGGGAAAATGGAAAAAGGATGTGCCCAGGGGCCCCTGGCCCTGGGCTGGGGCCTCACTGCAAAGAATCCTTATATCGAAGGATGGACCCCACACCGAAGTTGTCCCCACCTTAAAATTGTGCTGCCCTGATAGACCCAAGGGAGCCCTACAAACTGACATCAGGAACCTGGACTGCTGAGTTTTCTTTCCCAGGGAAAATGGAAAAAGGATGTGCCCAGGGGCCCCTGGCCCTGACTGCAAAAAATCCTTATATCGAAGGATGGACCCCACACCGAAGTTGTCCCCACCTCAAACTTGTGCTGCCCTGATAGATTCAAGGGAGCCCTACAAACTGACATCAGGAACCTGGACTGCTGAGTTTTCTTTCCCAGGGAAAATGGAAAAAGGGTGTGCCCAGGGGCCCCTGGCCCTGACTGCAAAAAATCCTTATATCGAAGGATGGACCCCACACCGAAGTTGTCCCCACCTCAAACTTGTGCTGCCCTGATAGACCCAAGGGAGCCCTACAAACTGACATCAGGAACCTGGACTGCTGAGTTTTCTTTCCTAGGGAAAATGGAAAAAGGATGTGCCCAGGGGCCCCTGGCCCTGACTGCAAAAAATCCTTATATCGAAGGATGGACCCCAGACCAAAGTTGTCCCCACCTCAAACTTGTGCTGCCCTGATAGACCCAAGGGAGCCCTACAAACTGACATCAGGAACCTGGACTGCTGAGTTTTCTTTCCCAGGGAAAATGGAAAAAGGATGTGCCCAGGGGCCCCTGGCACTGGGCTGGGGCCTCACTGCAAAGAATCCTTATATCGAAGGATGGACCCCACACCGAAGTTGTCCCCACCTCAAACTTGTGCTGCCCTGATAGACCCAAGGGAGCCCTACAAACTGACATCAGGAACCTGGACTGCTGAGTTTTCTTTCCCAGGGAAAATGGAAAAAGGATGTGCCCAGGGGCCCCTGGCCCTGACTGCAAAGAATCCTTATATCGAAGGATGGACCCCACACCGAAGTTGTCCCCACCTCAAACTTGTGCTGCCCTGATAGACCCAAGGGAGCCCTACAAACTGACATCAGGAACCTGGACTGCTGAGTTTTCTTTCCCAGGGAAAATGGCCGAAGGATGTGCCCAGGGGCCCCTGGCCCTGACTGCAAAAAATCCTTATATCGAAGGATGGACCCCACACCGAAGTTGTCCCCACCTCAAACTTGTGCTGCCCTGATAGACCCAAGGGAACCCTACAAACTGACATCAGGAAACTGGACTGCTGAGTTTTCTTTCCCAGGGAAAATGGAAAAAGGGTGTGCCCAGGGTTCCCTAGCCCTGGGCTGGGGCCTCACTACAAAAAATCCTTATATCGAAGGATGGACCCCACACCGAAGTTGTCCCCACCTCAAACTTGTGCTGCCCTGATAGACCCAAGGGAGCCCTACAAACTGACATCAGGAACCTGGACTGCTGAGTTTTCTTTCCCAGGGAAAATGGAAAAAGGATGTGCCCAGGGGCCCCTGGCCCTGACTGCAAAAAATCCTTATATCGAAGGATGGACCCCACACCGAAGTTGTCCCCACCTCAAACTTGTGCTGCCCTGATAGACCCAAGGGAGCCCTACAAACTGACATCAGGAACCTGGACTGCTGAGTTTTCTTTCCCAGGGAAAATGGAAAAAGGATGTGCCCAGGGGCCCCTGGCCCTGGGCTGGGGCCTCACTGCAAAGAATCCTTATATCGAAGGATGGACCCCACACCGAAGTTGTCCCCACCTCAAACTTGTGCTGCCCTGATAGACCCAAGGGAACTCTACAAACTGACATCAGGAAACTGGACTGCTGAGTTTTCTTTCCCAGGGAAAATGGAAGAAGGATGTGCCCAGGGGCCCCTGGCCCTGGGCCCCGGGGCCGCACTGAAAAGAATCCTTATATCGAAGGATGGACCCCAGACCGAAGTTGTCCCCACCTCAAACTTGTGCTGCCCTGATAGACCCAAGGGAGCCCTACAAACTGACATCAGGAACCTGGACTGCTGAGTTTTCTTTCCCAGGGAAAATGGAAAAAGGATGTGCCCAGGGGCCCCTGGCCCTGACTGCAAAAAATCCTTATATCGAAGGATGGACCCCACACCGAAGTTGTCCCCACCTCAAACTTGTGCTGCCCTGATAGACCCAAGGGAGCCCTACAAACTGACATCAGGAACCTGGACTGCTGAGTTTTCTTTCCTAGGGAAAATGGAAAAAGGATGTGCCCAGGGGCCCCTGGCCCTGGGCTGGGGCCTCACTGCAAAGAATCCTTATATCGAAGGATGGACCCCACACCGAAGTTGTCCCCACCTCAAACTTGTGCTGCCCTGATAGACCCAAGGGAGCCCTACAAACTGACATCAGGAACCTGGACTGCTGAGTTTTCTTTCCCAGGGAAAATGGAAAAAGGATGTGCCCAGAGGCCCCTGGCCCTGGGCGGGGGCCTCACTGCAAAGAATCCTTATATCGAAGGATGGACCCCACACCGAAGTTGTCCCCACCTCAAACTTGTGCTGCCCTGATAGACCCAAGGGAGCCCTACAAACTGACATCAGGAACCTGGACTGCTGAGTTTTCTTTCCTAGGGAAAATGGAAAAAGGTTGTGCCGTGGGGCCCCTGGCCCTGACTGCAAAAAATCCTTATATCGAAGGATGGACCCCACACCAAAGTTGTCCCCACCTCAAACTTGTGCTGCCCTGATAGACCCAAGGGAGCCCTACAAACTGACATCAGGAACCTGGACTGCTGAGTTTTCTTTCCCAGGGAAAATGGAAAAAGGATGTGCCCAGGGGCCCCTGGCCCTGGGCTGGGGCCTCACTGCAAAGAATCCTTATATCGAAGGATGGACCCCAGACCGAAGTTGTCCCCACCTCAAACTTGTGCTGCCCTGATAGACCCAAGGGAGCCCTACAAACTGACATCAGGAACCTGGACTGCTGAGTTTTCTTTCCCAGGGAAAATGGAAAAAGTATGTGCCCAGGGGCCCCTGGCCCTGACTGCAAAAAATCCTTATATCGAAGGATGGACCCCACACCGAAGTTGTCTCCACCTCAAACCTGTGCTGCCCTGATAGACCCAAGGGAGCCCTACAAACTGACATCAGGAACCTGGACTGCTGAGTTTTCTTTCCCAGGGAAAATGGAAAAAGGATGTGCCCAGGGACCCCTGGCCCTGGGCTGGAGCCTCACTGCAAAGAATCCTTATATCGAAGGATGGACCCCACACCGAAGTTGTCCCCACCTCAATCTTGTGCTGCCCTGATAGACGCAAGGGAGCCCTACAAACTGACATCAGGAACCTGGACTGCTGAGTTTTCTTTCCCAGGGAAAATGGAAAAAGGATGTGCCCAGGGGCCCCTGGCCCTGACTGCAAAAAATCCTTATATCGAAGGATGGACCCCACACCGAAGTTGTCCCCACCTCAAACTTGTGCTGCCCTGATAGACCCAAGGGAGCCCTACAAACTGACATCAGGAACCTGGAGTGCTGAGTTTTCTTTCCCAGGGAAAATGGAAAAAGGATGTGCCCAGGGGCCCCTGGCCCTGACTGCAAAAAATCCTTATATCGAAGGATGGACCCCACACCGAAGTTGTCCCCACCTCAAACTTGTGCTGCCCTGATACACCCAAGGGAGCCCTACAAACTGACATCAGGAACCTGGACTGCTGAGTTTTCTTTCCCAGGGAAAATGGAAGAAGGATGTGCCCAGGGGCCCCTGGCCCTGGGCTGGGGCCTCACTGCAAAGAATCCTTATATCGAAGGATGGACCCCACACCGAAGTTGTCCCCACCTTAAAATTGTGCTGCCCTGATAGACCCAAGGGAGCCCTACAAACTGACATCAGGAACCTGGACTGCTGAGTTTTCTTTCCCAGGGAAAATGGAAAAAGGATGTGCCCAGGGGCCCCTGGCCCTGACTGCAAAAAATCCTTATATCGAAGGATGGACCCCACACCGAAGTTGTCCCCACCTCAAACTTGTGCTGCCCTGATAGACCCAAGGGAGCCCTACAAACTGACATCAGGAACCTGGACTGCTGAGTTTTCTTTCCTAGGGAAAATGGAAAAAGGATGTGCCCAGGGGCCCCTGGCCCTGACTGCAAAAAATCCTTATATCGAAGGATGGACCCCACACCGAAGTTGTCCCCACCTCAAACTTGTGCTGCCCTGATAGACCCAAGGGAGCCCTACAAACTGACATCAGGAACCTGGACTGCTGAGTTTTCTTTCCCAGGGAAAATGGAAAAAGGATGTGCCCAGGGGCCCCTGGCACTGGGCTGGGGCCTCACTGCAAAGAATCCTTATATCGAAGGATGGACCCCACACCGAAGTTGTCCCCACCTCAAACTTGTGCTGCCCTGATAGACCCAAGGGAGCCCTACAAACTGACATCAGGAACCTGGACTGCTGAGTTTTCTTTCCCAGGGAAAATGGAAAAAGGATGTGCCCAGGGGCCCCTGGCCCTGACTGCAAAGAATCCTTATATCGAAGGATGGACCCCACACCGAAGTTGTCCCCACCTCAAACTTGTGCTGCCCTGATAGACCCAAGGGAGCCCTACAAACTGACATCAGGAACCTGGACTGCTGAGTTTTCTTTCCCAGGGAAAATGGCCGAAGGATGTGCCCAGGGGCCCCTGGCCCTGACTGCAAAAAATCCTTATATCGAAGGATGGACCCCACACCGAAGTTGTCCCCACCTCAAACTTGTGCTGCCCTGATAGACCCAAGGGAGCCCTACAAACTGACATCAGGAACCTGGACTGCTGAGTTTTCTTTCCCAGGGAAAATGGAAAAAGGATGTGCCCAGGGGCCCCTGGCCCTGACTGCAAAAAATCCTTATATCGAAGGATGGACCCCACACCGAAGTTGTCCCCACCTCAAACTTGTGCTGCCCTGATAGACCCAAGGGAACCCTACAAACTGACATCAGGAAACTGGACTGCTGAGTTTTCTTTCCCAGGGAAAATGGAAAAAGGGTGTGCCCAGGGTTCCCTAGCCCTGGGCTGGGGCCTCACTACAAAAAATCCTTATATCGAAGGATGGACCCCACACCGAAGTTGTCCCCACCTCAAACTTGTGCTGCCCTGATAGACCCAAGGGAGCCCTACAAACTGACATCAGGAACCTGGACTGCTGAGTTTTCTTTCCCAGGGAAAATGGAAAAAGGATGTGCCCAGGGGCCCCTGGCCCTGACTGCAAAAAATCCTTATATCGAAGGATGGACCCCACACCGAAGTTGTCCCCACCTCAAACTTGTGCTGCCCTGATAGACCCAAGGGAGCCCTACAAACTGACATCAGGAACCTGGACTGCTGAGTTTTCTTTCCCAGGGAAAATGGAAAAAGGATGTGCCCAGAGGCCCCTGGCCCTGGGCGGGGGCCTCACTGCAAAGAATCCTTATATCGAAGGATGGACCCCACACCGAAGTTGTCCCCACCTCAAACTTGTGCTGCCCTGATAGACCCAAGGGAGCCCTACAAACTGACATCAGGAACCTGGACTGCTGAGTTTTCTTTCCTAGGGAAAATGGAAAAAGGTTGTGCCGTGGGGCCCCTGGCCCTGACTGCAAAAAATCCTTATATCGAAGGATGGACCCCACACCAAAGTTGTCCCCACCTCAAACTTGTGCTGCCCTGATAGACCCAAGGGAGCCCTACAAACTGACATCAGGAACCTGGACTGCTGAGTTTTCTTTCCCAGGGAAAATGGAAAAAGGATGTGCCCAGGGGCCCCTGGCACTGGGCTGGGGCCTCACTGCAAAGAATCCTTATATCGAAGGATGGACCCCACACCGAAGTTGTCCCCACCTCAAACTTGTGCTGCCCTGATAGACCCAAGGGAGCCCTACAAACTGACATCAGGAACCTGGACTGCTGAGTTTTCTTTCCCAGGGAAAATGGAAAAAGGATGTGCCCAGGGGCCCCTGGCCCTGACTGCAAAGAATCCTTTTATCGAAGGATGGACCCCACACCGAAGTTGTCCCCACCTCAAACTTGTGCTGCCCTGATAGACCCAAGGGAGCCCTACAAACTGACATCAGGAACCTGGACTGCTGAGTTTTCTTTCCCAGGGAAAATGGCCGAAGGATGTGCCCAGGGGCCCCTGGCCCTGACTGCAAAAAATCCTTATATCGAAGGATGGACCCCACACCGAAGTTGTCCCCACCTCAAACTTGTGCTGCCCTGATAGACCCAAGGGAGCCCTACAAACTGACATCAGGAACCTGGACTGCTGAGTTTTCTTTCCCAGGGAAAATGGAAAAAGGATGTGCCCAGGGGCCCCTGGCCCTGACTGCAAAAAATCCTTATATCGAAGGATGGACCCCACACCGAAGTTGTCCCCACCTCAAACTTGTGCTGCCCTGATAGACCCAAGGGAGCCCTACAAACTGACATCAGGAACCTGGACTGCTGAGTTTTCTTTCCCAGGGAAAATGGAAAAAGGATGTGCCCAGGGGCCCCTGGCCCTGGGCTGGGGCCTCACTGCAAAGAATCCTTATATCGAAGGATGGACCCCACACCGAAGTTGTCCCCACCTCAAACTTGTGCTGCCCTGATAGACCCAAGGGAACTCTACAAACTGACATCAGGAAACTGGACTGCTGAGTTTTCTTTCCCAGGGAAAATGGAAAAAGGATGTGCCCAGGGGCCCCTGGCCCTGGGCCCCGGGGCCGCACTGAAAAGAATCCTTATATCGAAGGATGGACCCCAGACCGAAGTTGTCCCCACCTCAAACTTGTGCTGCCCTGATAGACCCAAGGGAGCCCTACAAACTGACATCAGGAACCTGGACTGCTGAGTTTTCTTTCCCAGGGAAAATGGAAAAAGGATGTGCCCAGGGGCCCCTGGCCCTGACTGCAAAAAATCCTTATATCGAAGGATGGACCCCACACCGAAGTTGTCCCCACCTCAAACTTGTGCTGCCCTGATAGACCCAAGGGAACCCTACAAACTGACATCAGGAACCTGGACTGCTGAGTTTTCTTTCCCAGGGAAAATGGAAAAAGGATGTGCCCAGGGGCCCCAGGCCCTGACTGCAAAGAATCCTTATATCGAAGGATGGACCCCACACCGAAGTTGTCCCCACCTCAAACTTGTGCTGCCCTGATAGACCCAAGGGAGCCCTACAAACTGACATCAGGAACCTGGACTGCTGAGTTTTCTTTCCCAGGGAAAATGGAAAAAGGATGTGCCCAGGGGTCCCTGGCCCTGACTGCAAAAAATCCTTATATCGAAGGATGGACCCCAGACTGAAGTTGTCCCCACCTCAAACTTGTGCTGCCCTGATAGACCCAAGGGAACCCTACAAACTGACATCAGGAAACTGGACTGCTGAGTTTTCTTTCCCAGGGAAAATGGAAAAAGGGTGTGCCCAGGGTTCCCTAGACCTGGGCTGGGGCCTCACTACAAAAAATCCTTATATCGAAGGATGGACCCCACACCGAAGTTGTCCCCACCTCAAACTTGTGCTGCCCTGATAGACCCAAGGGAGCCCTACAAACTGACATCAGGAACCTGGACTGCTGAGTTTTCTTTCCCAGGGAAAATGGAAAAAGGATGTGCCCAGGGGCCCCTGGCCCTGACTGCAAAAAATCCTTATATCGAAGGATGGACCCCACACCGAAGTTGTCCCCACCTCAAACTTGTGCTGCCCTGATAGACCCAAGGGAACCCTACAAACTGACATCAGGAACCTGGACTGCTGAGTTTTCTTTCCCAGGGAAAATGGAAAAAGGATGTGCCCAGGGTTCCCTAGCCCTGGGTTGGGGCCTCACTACAAAAAATCCTTATATCGAAGGATGGACCCCACACCGAAGTTGTCCCCACCTCAAACTTGTGCTGCCCTGATAGACCCAAGGGAGCCCTACAAACTGACATCAGGAACCTGGACTTCTGAGTTTTCTTTCCCAGGGAAAATGGAAAAAGGATGTGCCCAGGGGCCCCTGGCCCTGGGCTGGGGCCTCACTGCAAAGAATCCTTATATCGAAGGATGGACCCCACACCGAAGTTGTCCCCACCTCAAACTTGTGCTGCCCTGAAAGACCCAAGGGAACTCTACAAACTGACATCAGGAAACTGGACTGCTGAGTTTTCTTTCCCAGGGAAAATGGAAAAAGGATGTCCCCAGGGGCCCCTGGCCCTGGGCCCCGGGGCCGCACTGCAAAGAATCCTTATATCGAAGGATGGACCCCACACCGAAGTTGTCCCCACCTCAAACTTGTGCTGCCCTGATAGACCCAAGGGAGCCCTACAAACTGACATCAGGAACCTGGACTGCTGAGTTTTCTTTCCCAGGGAAAATGGAAAAAGGATGTGCCCAGGGGCCCCTGGCCCTGACTGCAAAAAATCCTTATATCGAAGGATGGACCCCACACCGAAGTTGTCCCCACCTCAAACTTGTGCTGCCCTGATAGATTCAAGGGAGCCCTACAAACTGACATCAGGAACCTGGACTGCTGAGTTTTCTTTCCCAGGGAAAATGGAAAAAGGATGTGCCCAGGGGCCCCTGGCCCTGACTGCAAAGAATCCTTATATCGAAGGATGGACCCCACACCGAAGTTGTCCCCACCTCAAATTTGTGCTGCCCTGATAGACCCAAGGGAGCCCTACAAACTGACATCAGGAACCTGGACTGCTGAGTTTTCTTTCCCAGGGAAAATGGAAAAAGGATGTGCCCAGGGGCCCCTGGCCCTGACTGCAAAAAATCCTTATATCGAAGGATGGACCCCACACCGAAGTTGTCCCCACCTCAAACTTGTGCTGCCCTGATAGACCCAAGGGAGCCCTACAAACTGACATCAGGAACCTGGACTGCTGAGTTTTCTTTCCTAGGGAAAATGGAAAAAGGATGTGCCCAGGGGCCCCTGGCCCTGACTGCAAAAAATCCTTATATCGAAGGATGGACCCCACACCGAAGTTGTCCCCACCTCAAACTTGTGCTGCCCTGATAGACCCAAGGGAGCCCTACAAACTGACATCAGGAACCTGGACTGCTGAGTTTTCTTTCCCAGGGAAAATGGAAAAAGGATGTGCCCAGGGGCCCCTGGCACTGGGCTGGGGCCTCACTGCAAAGAATCCTTATATCGAAGGATGGACCCCACACCGAAGTTGTCCCCACCTCAAACTTGTGCTGCCCTGATAGACCCAAGGGAGCCCTACAAACTGACATCAGGAACCTGGACTGCTGAGTTTTCTTTCCCAGGGAAAATGGAAAAAGGATGTGCCCAGGGGCCCCTGGCCCTGACTGCAAAGAATCCTTATATCGAAGGATGGACCCCACACCGAAGTTGTCCCCACCTCAAACTTGTGCTGCCCTGATAGACCCAAGGGAGCCCTACAAACTGACATCAGGAACCTGGACTGCTGAGTTTTCTTTCCCAGGGAAAATGGCCGAAGGATGTGCCCAGGGGCCCCTGGCCCTGACTGCAAAAAATCCTTATATCGAAGGATGGACCCCACACCGAAGTTGTCCCCACCTCAAACTTGTGCTGCCCTGATAGACCCAAGGGAGCCCTACAAACTGACATCAGGAACCTGGACTGCTGAGTTTTCTTTCCCAGGGAAAATGGAAAAAGGATGTGCCCAGGGGCCCCTGGCCCTGACTGCAAAAAATCCTTATATCGAAGGATGGACCCCACACCGAAGTTGTCCCCACCTCAAACTTGTGCTGCCCTGATAGACCCAAGGGAGCCCTACAAACTGACATCAGGAACCTGGACTGCTGAGTTTTCTTTCCCAGGGAAAATGGAAAAAGGATGTGCCCAGGGGCCCCTGGCCCTGGGCTGGGGCCTCACTGCAAAGAATCCTTATATCGAAGGATGGACCCCACACCGAAGTTGTCCCCACCTCAAACTTGTGCTGCCCTGATAGACCCAAGGGAACTCTACAAACTGACATCAGGAAACTGGACTGCTGAGTTTTCTTTCCCAGGGAAAACGGAAAAAGGATGTGCCCAGGGGCCCCTGGCCCTGGGCCCCGGGGCCGCACTGAAAAGAATCCTTATATCGAAGGATGGACCCCACACCGAAGTTGTCCCCACCTCAAACTTGTGCTGCCCTGATAGACCCAAGGGAGCCCTACAAACTGACATCAGGAACCTGGACTGCTGAGTTTTCTTTCCCAGGGAAAATGGAAAAAGGATGTGCCCAGGGGCCCCTGGCCCTGACTGCAAAAAATCCTTATATCGAAGGATGGACCCCACACCGAAGTTGTCCCCACCTCAAACTTGTGCTGCCCTGATAGACCCAAGGGAGCCCTACAAACTGACATCAGGAACCTGGACTGCTGAGTTTTCTTTCCTAGGGAAAATGGAAAAAGGATGTGCCCAGGGGCCCCTGGCCCTGGGCTGGGGCCTCACTGCAAAGAATCCTTATATCGAAGGATGGACCCCACACCGAAGTTGTCCCCACCTCAAACTTGTGCTGCCCTGATAGACCCAAGGGAGCCCTACAAACTGACATCAGGAACCTGGACTGCTGAGTTTTCTTTCCCAGGGAAAATGGAAAAAGGATGTGCCCAGAGGCCCCTGGCCCTGGGCGGGGGCCTCACTGCAAAGAATCCTTATATCGAAGGATGGACCCCACACCGAAGTTGTCCCCACCTCAAACTTGTGCTGCCCTGATAGACCCAAGGGAGCCCTACAAACTGACATCAGGAACCTGGACTGCTGAGTTTTCTTTCCTAGGGAAAATGGAAAAAGGGTGTGCCGTGGGGCCCCTGGCCCTGACTGCAAAAAATCCTTATATCGAAGGATGGACCCCACACCGAAGTTGTCCCCACCTCAAACTTGTGCTGCCCTGATAGACCCAAGGGAGCCCTACAAACTGACATCAGGAACCTGGACTGCTGAGTTTTCTTTCCCAGGGAAAATGGAAAAAGGATGTGCCCAGGGGCCCCTGGCCCTGGGCTGGGGCCTCACTGCAAAGAATCCTTATATCGAAGGATGGACCCCACACCGAAGTTGTCCCCACCTCAAACTTGTGCTGCCCTGATAGACCCAAGGGAGCCCTACAAACTGACATCAGGAACCTGGACTGCTGAGTTTTCTTTCCCAGGGAAAATGGAAAAAGGATGTGCCCAGGGGCCCCTGGCCCTGACTGCAAAAAATCCTTATATCGAAGGATGGACCCCACACCGAAGTTGTCCCCACCTCAAACTTGTGCTGCCCTGATAGACCCAAGGGAGCCCTACAAACTGACATCAGGAACCTGGACTGCTGAGTTTTCTTTCCCAGGGAAAATGGGAAAAGGATGTGCCCAGGGGCCCCTGGCCCTGACTGCAAAAAATCCTTATATCGAAGGATGGACCCCAGACCGAAGTTGTCCCCACCTCAAACTTGTGCTGCCCTGATAGACCCAAGGGAGCCCTACAAACTGACATCAGGAACCTGGACTGCTGAGTTTTCTTTCCCAGGGAAAATGGAAAAAGGATGTGCCCAGGGGCCCCTGGCCCTGGGCCCCGGGGCCGCACTGCAAAGAATCCTTATATCGAAGGATGGACCCCAGACCGAAGTTGTCCCCACCTCAAACTTGTGCTGCCCTGATAGACCCAAGGGAGCCCTACAAACTGACATCAGGAACCTGGACTGCTGAGTTTTCTTTCCCAGGGAAAATGGAAAAAGGATGTGCCCAGGGGCCCCTGGCCCTGACTGCAAAAAATCCTTATATCGAAGGATGGACCCCACACCGAAGTTGTCCCCACCTCAAACTTGTGCTGCCCTGATAGACCCAAGGGAGCCCTACAAACTGACATCAGGAACCTGGACTGCTGAGTTTTCTTTCCCAGGGAAAATAGAAAAAGGATGTGCCCAGGGGCCCCTGGCCCTGACTGCAAAAAATCCTTATATCGAAGGATGGACCCCACACCGAAGTTGTCCCCACCTCAAACTTGTGCTGCCCTGATAGACCCAAGGGAGCCCTACAAACTGACATCAGGAACCTGGACTGCTGAGTTTTCTTTCCCAGGGAAAATGGAAAAAGGATGTGCCCAGGGGCCCCTGGCCCTGACTGCAAAAAATCCTTATATCGAAGGATGGACCCCACACCGAAGTTGTCCCCACCTCAAACTTGTGCTGCCCTGATAGACCCAAGGGAACCCTACAAACTGACATCAGGAACCTGGACTGCTGAGTTTTCTTTCCCAGGGAAAATGGAAAAAGGATGTGCCCAGGGGCCCCAGGCCCTGACTGCAAAGAATCCTTATATCGAAGGATGGACCCCACACCGAAGTTGTCCCCACCTCAAACTAGTGCTGCCCTGATAGACCCAAGGGAGCCCTACAAACTGACATCAGGAACCTGGACTGCTGAGTTTTCTTTCCCAGGGAAAATGGAAAAAGGATGTGCCCAGGGGCCCCTGGCCCTGACTGCAAAAAATCCTTATATCGAAGGATGGACCCCATACTGAAGTTGTCCCCACCTCAAAATTGTGCTGCCCTGATAGACCCAAGGGAACCCTACAAACTGACATCAGGAAACTGGACTGCTGAGTTTTCTTTCCCAGGGAAAATGGAAAAAGGGTGTGCCCAGGGTTCCCTAGACCTGGGCTGGGGCCTCACTACAAAAAATCCTTATATCGAAGGATGGACCCCACACCGAAGTTGTCCCCACCTCAAACTTGTGCTGCCCTGATAGACCCAAGGGAGCCCTACAAACTGACATCAGGAACCTGGACTGCTGAGTTTTCTTTCCCAGGGAAAATGGAAAAAGGATGTGCCCAGGGGCCCCTGGCCCTGACTGCAAAAAATCCTTATATCGAAGGATGGACCCCACACCGAAGTTGTCCCCACCTCAAACTTGTGCTGCCCTGATAGACCCAAGGGAACCCTACAAACTGACATCAGGAACCTGGACTGCTGAGTTTTCTTTCCCAGGGAAAATGGAAAAAGGATGTGCCCAGGGTTCCCTAGCCCTGGGCTGGGGCCTCACTACAAAAAATCCTTATATCGAAGGATGGACCCCACACCGAAGTTGTCCCCACCTCAAACTTGTGCTGCCCTGATAGACCCAAGGGAGCCCTACAAACTGACATCAGGAACCTGGACTGCTGAGTTTTCTTTCCCAGGGAAAATGGAAAAAGGATGTGCCCAGGGGCCCCTGGCCCTGACTGCAAAAAATCCTTATATCGAAGGATGGACCCCACACCGAAGTTGTCCCCACCTCAAACTTGTGCTGCCCTGATAGACCCAAGGGAGCCCTACAAACTGACATCAGGAACCTGGACTGCTGAGTTTTCTTTCCCAGGGAAAATGGAAAAAGGATGTGCCCAGGGGCCCCTGGCCCTGACTGCAAAAAGTCCTTATATCGAAGGATGGACCCCACACCGAAGTTGTCCCCACCTCAAACTTGTGCTGCCCTGATAGACCCAAGGGAACTCTACAAACTGACATCAGGAAACTGGACTGCTGAGTTTTCTTTCCCAGGGAAAATGGAAAAAGGATGTGCCCAGGGGCCCCTGGCCCTGGGCCCCGGGGCCGCACTGAAAAGAATCCTTATATCGAAGGATGGACCCCACACCGAAGTTGTCCCCACCTCAAACTTGTGCTGCCCTGATAGACCCAAGGGAGCCCTACAAACTGACATCAGGAACCTGGACTGCTGAGTTTTCTTTCCCAGGGAAAATGGAAAAAGGATGTGCCCAGGGGCCCCTGGCCCTGACTGCAAAAAATCCTTATATCGAAGGATGGACCCCACACCGAAGTTGTCCCCACCTCAAACTTGTGCTGCCCTGATAGACCCAAGGGAGCCCTACAAACTGACATCAGGAACCTGGACTGCTGAGTTTTCTTTCCTAGGGAAAATGGAAAAAGGATGTGCCCAGGGGCCCCTGTCCCTGGGCTGGGGCCTCACTGCAAAGAATCCTTATATCGAAGGATGGACCCCAGACCGAAGTTGTCCCCACCTCAAACTTGTGCTGCCCTGATAGACCCAAGGGAGCCCTACAAACTGACATCAGGAACCTGGACTGCTGAGTTTTCTTTCCCAGGGAAAATGGAAAAAGGATGTGCCCAGGGGCCCCTGGCCCTGGGCGGGGGCCTCACTACAAAGAATCCTGATATCGAAGGATGGACCCCACACCGAAGTTGTCCCCACCTCAAACTTGTGCTGCCCTGATAGACCCAAGGGAGCCCTACAAATTGACATCAGGAACCTGGACTGCTGAGTTTTCTTTCCCAGGGAAAATGGAAAAAGGATGTGCCCAGGGGCCCCTGGCCCTGACTGCAAAAAATCCTTATATCGAAGGATGGACCCCACACCGAAGTTGTCCCCACCTCAAACTTGTGCTGCCCTGATAGACCCAAGGGAGCCCTACAAACTGACATCAGGAACCTGGACTGCTGAGTTTTCTTTCCTAGGGAAAATGGAAAAAGGGTGTGCCATGGGGCCCCTGGCCCTGACTGCAAAAAATCCTTATATCGAAGGATGGACCCCACACCGAAGTTGTCCCCACCTCAAACTTGTGCTGCCCTGATAGACCCAAGGGAGCCCTACAAACTGACATCAGGAACCTGGACTGCTGAGTTTTCTTTCCCAGGGAAAATGGGAAAAGGATGTGCCCAGGGGCCCCTGGCCCTGACTGCAAAAAATCCTTATATCGAAGGATGGACCCCACACCGAAGTTGTCCCCACCTCAAACTTGTGCTGCCCTGATAGACCCAAGGGAGCCCTACAAACTGACATCAGGAACCTGGACTGCTGAGTTTTCTTTCCCAGGGAAAATGGGAAAAGGATGTGCCCAGGGGCCCCTGGCCCTGACTGCAAAAAATCCTTATATCGAAGGATGGACCCCAGACCGAAGTTGTCCCCACCTCAAACTTGTGCTGCCCTGATAGACCCAAGGGAGCCCTACAAACTGACATCAGGAACCTGGACTGCTGAGTTTTCTTTCCCAGGGAAAATGGAAAAAGGATGTGCCCAGGGGCCCCTGGCACTGGGCTGGGGCCTCACTGCAAAGAATCCTTATATCGAAGGATGGACCCCACACCGAAGTTGTCCCCACCTCAAACTTGTGCTGCCCTGATAGACCCAAGGGAGCCCTACAAACTGACATCAGGAACCTGGACTGCTGAGTTTTCTTTCCCAGGGAAAATGGCCGAAGGATGTGCCCAGGGGCCCCTGGCCCTGACTGCAAAAAATCCTTATATCGAAGGATGGACCCCACACCGAAGTTGTCCCCACCTCAAACTTGTGCTGCCCTGATAGACCCAAGGGAGCCCTACAAACTGACATCAGGAACCTGGACTGCTGAGTTTTCTTTCCCAGGGAAAATAGAAAAAGGATGTGCCCAGGGGCCCCTGGCCCTGACTGCAAAAAATCCTTATATCGAAGGATGGACCCCACACCGAAGTTGTCCCCACCTCAAACTTGTGCTGCCCTGATAGACCCAAGGGAGCCCTACAAACTGACATCAGGAACCTGGACTGCTGAGTTTTCTTTCCCAGGGAAAATGGAAAAAGGATGTGCCCAGGGGCCCCTGGCCCTGACTGCAAAAAATCCTTATATCGAAGGATGGACCCCACACCGAAGTTGTCCCCACCTCAAACTTGTGCTGCCCTGATAGACCCAAGGGAACCCTACAAACTGACATCAGGAACCTGGACTGCTGAGTTTTCTTTCCCAGGGAAAATGGAAAAAGGATGTGCCCAGGGGCCCCAGGCCCTGACTGCAAAGAATCCTTATATCGAAGGATGGACCCCACACCGAAGTTGTCCCCACCTCAAACTAGTGCTGCCCTGATAGACCCAAGGGAGCCCTACAAACTGACATCAGGAACCTGGACTGCTGAGTTTTCTTTCCCAGGGAAAATGGAAAAAGGATGTGCCCAGGGGCCCCTGGCCCTGACTGCAAAAAATCCTTATATCGAAGGATGGACCCCAGACTGAAGTTGTCCCCACCTCAAAATTGTGCTGCCCTGATAGACCCAAGGGAACCCTACAAACTGACATCAGGAAACTGGACTGCTGAGTTTTCTTTCCCAGGGAAAATGGAAAAAGGGTGTGCCCAGGGTTCCCTAGCCCTGGGCTGGGGCCTCACTACAAAAAATCCTTATATCGAAGGATGGACCCCACACCGAAGTTGTCCCCACCTCAAACTTGTGCTGCCCTGATAGACCCAAGGGAGCCCTACAAACTGACATCAGGAACCTGGACTGCTGAGTTTTCTTTCCCAGGGAAAATGGAAAAAGGATGTGCCCAGGGGCCCCTGGCCCTGACTGCAAAAAATCCTTATATCGAAGGATGGACCCCAGACCGAAGTTGTCCCCACCTCAAATTTGTGCTGCCCTGATAGACCCAAGGGAACCCTACAAACTGACATCAGGAACCTGGACTGCTGAGTTTTCTTTCCCAGGGAAAATGGAAAAAGGATGTGCCCAGGGTTCCCTAGCCCTGGGCTGGGGCCTCACTACAAAAAATCCTTATATCGAAGGATGGACCCCACACCGAAGTTGTCCCCACCTCAAACTTGTGCTGCCCTGATAGACCCAAGGGAGCCCTACAAACTGACATCAGGAACCTGGACTGCTGAGTTTTCTTTCCCAGGGAAAATGGAAAAAGGATGTGCCCAGGGGCCCCTGGCCCTGACTGCAAAAAATCCTTATATCGAAGGATGGACCCCACACCGAAGTTGTCCCCACCTCAAACTTGTGCTGCCCTGATAGACCCAAGGGAGCCCTACAAACTGACATCAGGAACCTGGACTGCTGAGTTTTCTTTCCCAGGGAAAATGGAAAAAGGATGTGCCCAGGGGCCCCTGGCCCTGGGCTGGGGCCTCACTGCAAAGAATCCTTATATCGAAGGATGGACCCCACACCGAAGTTGTCCCCACCTCAAACTTGTGCTGCCCTGATAGACCCAAGGGAACTCTACAAACTGACATCAGGAAAGTGGACTGCTGAGTTTTCTTTCCCAGGGAAAATGGAAAAAGGATGTGCCCAGGGGCCCCTGGCCCTGGGCCCCGGGGCCGCACTGAAAAGAATCCTTATATCGAAGGATGGACCCCACACCGAAGTTGTCCCCACCTCAAACTTGTGCTGCCCTGATAGACCCAAGGGAGCCCTACAAACTGACATCAGGAACCTGGACTGCTGAGTTTTCTTTCCCAGGGAAAATGGAAAAAGGATGTGCCCAGGGGCCCCTGGCCCTGACTGCAAAAAATCCTTATATCGAAGGATGGACCCCACACCGAAGTTGTCCCCACCTCAAACTTGTGCTGCCCTGATAGACCCAAGGGAGCCCTACAAACTGACATCAGGAACCTGGACTGCTGAGTTTTCTTTCCTAGGGAAAATGGAAAAAGGATGTGCCCAGGGGCCCCTGTCCCTGGGCTGGGGCCTCACTGCAAAGAATCCTTATATCGAAGGATGGACCCCAGACCGAAGTTGTCCCCACCTCAAACTTGTGCTGCCCTGATAGACCCAAGGGAGCCCTACAAACTGACATCAGGAACCTGGACTGCTGAGTTTTCTTTCCCAGGGAAAATGGAAAAAGGATGTGCCCAGGGGCCCCTGGCCCTGGGCGGGGGCCTCACTACAAAGAATCCTGATATCGAAGGATGGACCCCACACCGAAGTTGTCCCCACCTCAAACTTGTGCTGCCCTGATAGACCCAAGGGAGCCCTACAAATTGACATCAGGAACCTGGACTGCTGAGTTTTCTTTCCCAGGGAAAATGGAAAAAGGATGTGCCCAGGGGCCCCTGGCCCTGACTGCAAAAAATCCTTATATCGAAGGATGGACCCCACACCGAAGTTGTCCCCACCTCAAACTTGTGCTGCCCTGATAGACCCAAGGGAGCCCTACAAACTGACATCAGGAACCTGGACTGCTGAGTTTTCTTTCCTAGGGAAAATGGAAAAAGGGTGTGCCATGGGGCCCCTGGCCCTGACTGCAAAAAATCCTTATATCGAAGGATGGACCCCACACCGAAGTTGTCCCCACCTCAAACTTGTGCTGCCCTGATAGACCCAAGGGAGCCCTACAAACTGACATCAGGAAACTGGACTGCTGAGTTTTCTTTCCCAGGGAAAATGGAAAAAGGGTGTGCCCAGGGTTCCCTAGCCCTGGGCTGGGGCCTCACTACAAAAAATCCTTATATCGAAGGATGGACCCCACACCGAAGTTGTCCCCACCTCAAACTTGTGCTGCCCTGATAGACCCAAGGGAGCCCTACAAACTGACATCAGGAACCTGGACTGCTGAGTTTTCTTTCCCAGGGAAAATGGAAAAAGGATGTGCCCAGGGGCCCCTGGCCCTGACTGCAAAAAATCCTTATATCGAAGGATGGACCCCAGACCGAAGTTGTCCCCACCTCAAATTTGTGCTGCCCTGATAGACCCAAGGGAACCCTACAAACTGACATCAGGAACCTGGACTGCTGAGTTTTCTTTCCCAGGGAAAATGGAAAAAGGGTGTGCCCAGGGTTCCCTAGCCCTGGGCTGGGGCCTCACTACAAAAAATCCTTATATCGAAGGATGGACCCCACACCGAAGTTGTCCCCACCTCAAACTTGTGCTGCCCTGATAGACCCAAGGGAGCCCTACAAACTGACATCAGGAACCTGGACTGCTGAGTTTTCTTTCCCAGGGAAAATGGAAAAAGGATGTGCCCAGGGGCCCCTGGCCCTGACTGCAAAAAATCCTTATATCGAAGGATGGACCCCACACCGAAGTTGTCCCCACCTCAAACTTGTGCTGCCCTGATAGACCCAAGGGAGCCCTACAAACTGACATCAGGAACCTGGACTGCTGAGTTTTCTTTCCCAGGGAAAATGGAAAAAGGATGTGCCCAGGGGCCCCTGGCCCTGGGCTGGGGCCTCACTGCAAAGAATCCTTATATCGAAGGATGGACCCCACACCGAAGTTGTCCCCACCTCAAACTTGTGCTGCCCTGATAGACCCAAGGGAGCTCTACAAACTGACATCAGGAACCTGGACTGCTGAGTTTTCTTTCCCAGGGAAAATGGAAAAAGGATGTGCCCAGGGGCCCCTGGCCCTGGGCCCCGGGGCCGCACTGAAAAGAATCCTTATATCGAAGGATGGACCCCACACCGAAGTTGTCCCCACCTCAAACTTGTGCTGCCCTGATAGACCCAAGGGAGCCCTACAAACTGACATCAGGAACCTGGACTGCTGAGTTTTCTTTCCCAGGGAAAATGGAAAAAGGATGTGCCCAGGGGCCCCTGGCCCTGACTGCAAAAAATCCTTATATCGAAGGATGGACCCCACACCGAAGTTGTCCCCACCTCAAACTTGTGCTGCCCTGATAGACCCAAGGGAGCCCTACAAACTGACATCAGGAACCTGGACTGCTGAGTTTTCTTTCCTAGGGAAAATGGAAAAAGGATGTGCCCAGGGGCCCCTGGCCCTGGGCTGGGGCCTCACTGCAAAGAATCCTTATATCGAAGGATGGACCCCACACCGAAGTTGTCCCCACCTCAAACTTGTGCTGCCCTGATAAACCCAAGGGAGCCCTACAAACTGACATCAGGAACCTGGACTGCTGAGTTTTCTTTCCCAGGGAAAATGGAAAAAGGATGTGCCCAGGGGCCCCTGGCCCTGGGCGGGAGCCTCACTACAAAGAATCCAGATATCGAAGGATGGACCCCACACCGAAGTTGTCCCCACCTCAAACTTGTGCTGCCCTGATACACCCAAGGGAGCCCTACAAATTGACATCAGGAACCTGGACTGCTGAGTTTTCTTTCCCAGGGAAAATGGAAAAAGGATGTGCCCAGGGGCCCCTGGCCCTGGGCTGGGGCCTCACTGCAAAGAATCCTTATATCGAAGGATGGACCCCACACCGAAGTTGTCCCCACCTCAAACTTGTGCTGCCCTGATAGACCCAAGGGAGCCCTACAAACTGACATCAGGAACCTGGACTGCTGAGTTTTCTTTCCCAGGGAAAATGGAAAAAGGATGTGCCCAGGGGCCCCAGGCCCTGACTGCAAAGAATCCTTATATCGAAGGATGGACCCCACACCGAAGTTGTCCCCACCTCAAACTTGTGCTGCCCTGATAGACCCAAGGGAGCCCTACAAACTGACATCAGGAACCTGGACTGCTGAGTTTTCTTTCCCAGGGAAAATGGAAGAAGGATGTGGCCAGGGGCCCCTGGCCCTGGGCTGGGGCCTCACTGCAAAGAATCCTTATATCGAAGGATGGACCCCACACCGAAGTTGTCCCCACCTTAAAATTGTGCTGACCTGATAGACCCAAGGGAGCCCTACAAACTGACATCAGGAACCTGGACTGCTGAGTTTTCTTTCCCAGGGAAAATGGAAAAAGGATGTGCCCAGGGGCCCCTGGCCCTGACTGCAAAAAATCCTTACATCGAAGGATGGACCCCACACCGAAGTTGTCCCCACCTCAAACTTGTGCTGCCCTGATAGATTCAAGGGAGCCCTACAAACTGACATCAGGAACCTGGACTGCTGAGTTTTCTTTCCCAGGGAAAATGGAAAAAGGATGTGCCCAGGGGCCCCTGGCCCTGACTGCAAAGAATCCTTATATCGAAGGATGGACCCCACACCGAAGTTGTCCCCACCTCAAACTTGTGCTGCCCTGATAGACCCAAGGGAGCCCTACAAACTGACATCAGGAACCTGGACTGCTGAGTTTTCTTTCCCAGGGAAAATGGAAAAAGGATGTGCCCAGGGGCCCCTGGCCCTGACTGCAAAAAATCCTTATATCGAAGGATGGACCCCACACCGAAGTTGTCCCCACCTCAAACTTGTGCTGCCCTGATAGACCCAAGGGAGCCCTACAAACTGACATCAGGAACCTGGACTGCTGAGTTTTCTTTCCTAGGGAAAATGGAAAAAGGGTGTGCCCAGGGGCCCCTGGCCCTGACTGCAAAAAATCCTTATATCGAAGGATGGACCCCACACCGAAGTTGTCCCCACCTCAAACTTGTGCTGCCCTGATAGACCCAAGGGAACCCTACAAACTGACATCAGGAACCTGGACTGCTGAGTTTTCTTTCCCAGGGAAAATGGAAAAAGGATGTGCCCAGGGGCCCCTGGCCCTGGGCTGGGGCCTCACTGCAAAGAATCCTTATATCGAAGGATGGACCCCACACTGAAGTTGTCCCCACCTCAAACTTGTGCTGCCCTGATAGACCCAAGGGAGCCCTACAAACTGACATCAGGAACCTGGACTGCTGAGTTTTCTTTCCCAGGGAAAATGGAAAAAGGATGTGCCCAGGGGCCCCTGGCCCTGACTGCAAAAAATCCTTATATCGAAGGATGGACCCCACACCGAAGTTGTCCCCACCTCAAACTTGTGCTGCCCTGATAGACCCAAGGGAGCCCTACAAACTGACATCAGGAACCTGGACTGCTGAGTTTTCTTTCCTAGGGAAAATGGAAAAAGGATGTGCCCAGGGGCCCCTGTCCCTGGGCTGGGGCCTCACTGCAAAGAATCCTTATATCGAAGGATGGACCCCAGACCGAAGTTGTCCCCACCTCAAACTTGTGCTGCCCTGATAGACCCAAGGGAGCCCTACAAACTGACATCAGGAACCTGGACTGCTGAGTTTTCTTTCCCAGGGAAAATGGAAAAAGGATGTGCCCAGGGGCCCCTGGCCCTGGGCGGGGGCCTCACTACAAAGAATCCTGATATCGAAGGATGGACCCCACACCGAAGTTGTCCCCACCTCAAACTTGTGCTGCCCTGATAGACCCAAGGGAGCCCTACAAATTGACATCAGGAACCTGGACTGCTGAGTTTTCTTTCCCAGGGAAAATGGAAAAAGGATGTGCCCAGGGGCCCCTGGCCCTGACTGCAAAAAATCCTTATATCGAAGGATGGACCCCACACCGAAGTTGTCCCCACCTCAAACTTGTGCTGCCCTGATAGACCCAAGGGAGCCCTACAAACTGACATCAGGAACCTGGACTGCTGAGTTTTCTTTCCTAGGGAAAATGGAAAAAGGGTGTGCCATGGGGCCCCTGGCCCTGACTGCAAAAAATCCTTATATCGAAGGATGGACCCCACACCGAAGTTGTCCCCACCTCAAACTTGTGCTGCCCTGATAGACCCAAGGGAGCCCTACAAACTGACATCAGGAAACTGGACTGCTGAGTTTTCTTTCCCAGGGAAAATGGAAAAAGGGTGTGCCCAGGGTTCCCTAGCCCTGGGCTGGGGCCTCACTACAAAAAATCCTTATATCGAAGGATGGACCCCACACCGAAGTTGTCCCCACCTCAAACTTGTGCTGCCCTGATAGACCCAAGGGAGCCCTACAAACTGACATCAGGAACCTGGACTGCTGAGTTTTCTTTCCCAGGGAAAATGGAAAAAGGATGTGCCCAGGGGCCCCTGGCCCTGACTGCAAAAAATCCTTATATCGAAGGATGGACCCCAGACCGAAGTTGTCCCCACCTCAAATTTGTGCTGCCCTGATAGACCCAAGGGAACCCTACAAACTGACATCAGGAACCTGGACTGCTGAGTTTTCTTTCCCAGGGAAAATGGAAAAAGGGTGTGCCCAGGGTTCCCTAGCCCTGGGCTGGGGCCTCACTACAAAAAATCCTTATATCGAAGGATGGACCCCACACCGAAGTTGTCCCCACCTCAAACTTGTGCTGCCCTGATAGACCCAAGGGAGCCCTACAAACTGACATCAGGAACCTGGACTGCTGAGTTTTCTTTCCCAGGGAAAATGGAAAAAGGATGTGCCCAGGGGCCCCTGGCCCTGACTGCAAAAAATCCTTATATCGAAGGATGGACCCCACACCGAAGTTGTCCCCACCTCAAACTTGTGCTGCCCTGATAGACCCAAGGGAGCCCTACAAACTGACATCAGGAACCTGGACTGCTGAGTTTTCTTTCCCAGGGAAAATGGAAAAAGGATGTGCCCAGGGGCCCCTGGCCCTGGGCTGGGGCCTCACTGCAAAGAATCCTTATATCGAAGGATGGACCCCACACCGAAGTTGTCCCCACCTCAAACTTGTGCTGCCCTGATAGACCCAAGGGAGCTCTACAAACTGACATCAGGAACCTGGACTGCTGAGTTTTCTTTCCCAGGGAAAATGGAAAAAGGATGTGCCCAGGGGCCCCTGGCCCTGGGCCCCGGGGCCGCACTGAAAAGAATCCTTATATCGAAGGATGGACCCCACACCGAAGTTGTCCCCACCTCAAACTTGTGCTGCCCTGATAGACCCAAGGGAGCCCTACAAACTGACATCAGGAACCTGGACTGCTGAGTTTTCTTTCCCAGGGAAAATGGAAAAAGGATGTGCCCAGGGGCCCCTGGCCCTGACTGCAAAAAATCCTTATATCGAAGGATGGACCCCACACCGAAGTTGTCCCCACCTCAAACTTGTGCTGCCCTGATAGACCCAAGGGAGCCCTACAAACTGACATCAGGAACCTGGACTGCTGAGTTTTCTTTCCTAGGGAAAATGGAAAAAGGATGTGCCCAGGGGCCCCTGGCCCTGGGCTGGGGCCTCACTGCAAAGAATCCTTATATCGAAGGATGGACCCCACACCGAAGTTGTCCCCACCTCAAACTTGTGCTGCCCTGATAAACCCAAGGGAGCCCTACAAACTGACATCAGGAACCTGGACTGCTGAGTTTTCTTTCCCAGGGAAAATGGAAAAAGGATGTGCCCAGGGGCCCCTGGCCCTGGGCGGGAGCCTCACTACAAAGAATCCAGATATCGAAGGATGGACCCCACACCGAAGTTGTCCCCACCTCAAACTTGTGCTGCCCTGATACACCCAAGGGAGCCCTACAAATTGACATCAGGAACCTGGACTGCTGAGTTTTCTTTCCCAGGGAAAATGGAAAAAGGATGTGCCCAGGGGCCCCTGGCCCTGGGCTGGGGCCTCACTGCAAAGAATCCTTATATCGAAGGATGGACCCCACACCGAAGTTGTCCCCACCTCAAACTTGTGCTGCCCTGATAGACCCAAGGGAGCCCTACAAACTGACATCAGGAACCTGGACTGCTGAGTTTTCTTTCCCAGGGAAAATGGAAAAAGGATGTGCCCAGGGGCCCCAGGCCCTGACTGCAAAGAATCCTTATATCGAAGGATGGACCCCACACCGAAGTTGTCCCCACCTCAAACTTGTGCTGCCCTGATAGACCCAAGGGAGCCCTACAAACTGACATCAGGAACCTGGACTGCTGAGTTTTCTTTCCCAGGGAAAATGGAAGAAGGATGTGGCCAGGGGCCCCTGGCCCTGGGCTGGGGCCTCACTGCAAAGAATCCTTATATCGAAGGATGGACCCCACACCGAAGTTGTCCCCACCTTAAAATTGTGCTGACCTGATAGACCCAAGGGAGCCCTACAAACTGACATCAGGAACCTGGACTGCTGAGTTTTCTTTCCCAGGGAAAATGGAAAAAGGATGTGCCCAGGGGCCCCTGGCCCTGACTGCAAAAAATCCTTACATCGAAGGATGGACCCCACACCGAAGTTGTCCCCACCTCAAACTTGTGCTGCCCTGATAGATTCAAGGGAGCCCTACAAACTGACATCAGGAACCTGGACTGCTGAGTTTTCTTTCCCAGGGAAAATGGAAAAAGGATGTGCCCAGGGGCCCCTGGCCCTGACTGCAAAGAATCCTTATATCGAAGGATGGACCCCACACCGAAGTTGTCCCCACCTCAAACTTGTGCTGCCCTGATAGACCCAAGGGAGCCCTACAAACTGACATCAGGAACCTGGACTGCTGAGTTTTCTTTCCCAGGGAAAATGGAAAAAGGATGTGCCCAGGGGCCCCTGGCCCTGACTGCAAAAAATCCTTATATCGAAGGATGGACCCCACACCGAAGTTGTCCCCACCTCAAACTTGTGCTGCCCTGATAGACCCAAGGGAGCCCTACAAACTGACATCAGGAACCTGGACTGCTGAGTTTTCTTTCCTAGGGAAAATGGAAAAAGGGTGTGCCCAGGGGCCCCTGGCCCTGACTGCAAAAAATCCTTATATCGAAGGATGGACCCCACACCGAAGTTGTCCCCACCTCAAACTTGTGCTGCCCTGATAGACCCAAGGGAACCCTACAAACTGACATCAGGAACCTGGACTGCTGAGTTTTCTTTCCCAGGGAAAATGGAAAAAGGATGTGCCCAGGGGCCCCTGGCCCTGGGCTGGGGCCTCACTGCAAAGAATCCTTATATCGAAGGATGGACCCCACACTGAAGTTGTCCCCACCTCAAACTTGTGCTGCCCTGATAGACCCAAGGGAGCCCTACAAACTGACATCAGGAACCTGGACTGCTGAGTTTTCTTTCCCAGGGAAAATGGAAAAAGGATGTGCCCAGGGGCCCCTGGCCCTGACTGCAAAAAATCCTTATATCGAAGGATGGACCCCACACCGAAGTTGTCCCCACCTCAAACTTGTGCTGCCCTGATAGACCCAAGGGAGCCCTACAAACTGACATCAGGAACCTGGACTGCTGAGTTTTCTTTCCCAGGGAAAATGGGAAAAGGATGTGCCCAGGGGCCCCTGGCCCTGACTGCAAAAAATCCTTTTATCGAAGGATGGACCCCACACCGAAGTTGTCCCCACCTCAAACTTGTGCTGCCCTGATAGACCCAAGGGAGCCCTACAAACTGACATCAGGAACCTGGACTGCTGAGTTTTCTTTCCCAGGGAAAATGGAAAAAGGATGTGCCCAGGGGCCCCTGGCCCTGGGCTGGGGCCTCACTGCAAAAAATCCTTATATCGAAGGATGGACCCCACACCGAAGTTGTCCCCACCTCAAACTTGTGCTGCCCTGATAGACCCAAGGGAACCCTACAAACTGACATCAGGAACCTGGACTGCTGAGTTTTCTTTCCCAGGGAAAATGGAAAAAGGATGTGCCCAGGGGCCCCAGGCCCTGACTGCAAAGAATCCTTATATCGAAGGATGGACCCCACACCGAAGTTGTCCCCACCTCAAACTTGTGCTGCCCTGATAGACCCAAGGGAGCCCTACAAACTGACATCAGGAACCTGGACTGCTGAGTTTTCTTTCCCAGGGAAAATGGAAGAAGGATGTGGCCAGGGGCCCCTGGCCCTGGGCTGGGGCCTCACTGCAAAGAATCCTTATATCGAAGGATGGACCCCACACCGAAGTTGTCCCCACCTTAAAATTGTGCTGACCTGATAGACCCAAGGGAGCCCTACAAACTGACATCAGGAACCTGGACTGCTGAGTTTTCTTTCCCAGGGAAAATGGAAAAAGGATGTGCCCAGGGGCCCCTGGCCCTGACTGCAAAAAATCCTTACATCGAAGGATGGACCCCACACCGAAGTTGTCCCCACCTCAAACTTGTGCTGCCCTGATAGATTCAAGGGAGCCCTACAAACTGACATCAGGAACCTGGACTGCTGAGTTTTCTTTCCCAGGGAAAATGGAAAAAGGATGTGCCCAGGGGCCCCTGGCCCTGACTGCAAAGAATCCTTATATCGAAGGATGGACCCCACACCGAAGTTGTCCCCACCTCAAACTTGTGCTGCCCTGATAGACCCAAGGGAGCCCTACAAACTGACATCAGGAACCTGGACTGCTGAGTTTTCTTTCCCAGGGAAAATGGAAAAAGGATGTGCCCAGGGGCCCCTGGCCCTGACTGCAAAAAATCCTTATATCGAAGGATGGACCCCACACCGAAGTTGTCCCCACCTCAAACTTGTGCTGCCCTGATAGACCCAAGGGAGCCCTACAAACTGACATCAGGAACCTGGACTGCTGAGTTTTCTTTCCTAGGGAAAATGGAAAAAGGGTGTGCCCAGGGGCCCCTGGCCCTGACTGCAAAAAATCCTTATATCGAAGGATGGACCCCACACCGAAGTTGTCCCCACCTCAAACTTGTGCTGCCCTGATAGACCCAAGGGAACCCTACAAACTGACATCAGGAACCTGGACTGCTGAGTTTTCTTTCCCAGGGAAAATGGAAAAAGGATGTGCCCAGGGGCCCCTGGCCCTGGGCTGGGGCCTCACTGCAAAGAATCCTTATATCGAAGGATGGACCCCACACTGAAGTTGTCCCCACCTCAAACTTGTGCTGCCCTGATAGACCCAAGGGAGCCCTACAAACTGACATCAGGAACCTGGACTGCTGAGTTTTCTTTCCCAGGGAAAATGGAAAAAGGATGTGCCCAGGGGCCCCTGGCCCTGACTGCAAAAAATCCTTATATCGAAGGATGGACCCCACACCGAAGTTGTCCCCACCTCAAACTTGTGCTGCCCTGATAGACCCAAGGGAGCCCTACAAACTGACATCAGGAACCTGGACTGCTGAGTTTTCTTTCCCAGGGAAAATGGAAAAAGGATGTGCCCAGGGGCCCCTGGCCCTGACTGCAAAAAATCCTTTTATCGAAGGATGGACCCCACACCGAAGTTGTCCCCACCTCAAACTTGTGCTGCCCTGATAGACCCAAGGGAGCCCTACAAACTGACATCAGGAACCTGGACTGCTGAGTTTTCTTTCCCAGGGAAAATGGAAAAAGGATGTGCCCAGGGGCCCCTGGCCCTGGGCTGGGGCCTCACTGCAAAAAATCCTTATATCGAAGGATGGACCCCACACCGAAGTTGTCTCCACCTCAAACTTGTGCTGCCCTGATAGACCCAAGGGAGCCCTACAAACTGACATCAGGAACCTGGACTGCTGAGTTTTCTTTCCCAGGGAAAATGGGAAAAGGATGTGCCCAGGGGCCCCTGGCCCTGACTGCAAAAAATCCTTTTATCGAAGGATGGACCCCACACCGAAGTTGTCCCCACCTCAAACTTGTGCTGCCCTGATAGACCCAAGGGAGCCCTACAAACTGACATCAGGAACCTGGACTGCTGAGTTTTCTTTCCCAGGGAAAATGGAAAAAGGATGTGCCCAGGGGCCCCTGGCCCTGACTGCAAAGAATCCTTATATCGAAGGATGGACCCCACACCGAAGTTGTCCCCACCTCAAACTTGTGCTGCCCTGATAGACCCAAGGGAGCCCTACAAACTGACATCAGGAACCTGGACTGCTGAGTTTTCTTTCCTAGGGAAAATGGAAAAAGGATGTGCCCAGGGGCCCCTGGCCCTGACTGCAAAAAATCCTTATATCGAAGGATGGACCCCACACCGAAGTTGTCCCCACCTCAAACTTGTGCTGCCCTGATAGACCCAAGGGAGCCCTACAAACTGACATCAGGAACCTGGACTGCTGAGTTTTCTTTCCCAGGGAAAATGGAAAAAGGATGTGCCCAGGGGCCCCTGGCCCTGGGCCCCGGGGCCGCACTGAAAAGAATCCTTATATCGAAGGATGGACCCCACACCGAAGTTGTCCCCACCTCAAACTTGTGCTGCCCTGATAGACCCAAGGGAGCCCTACAAACTGACATCAGGAACCTGGACTGCTGAGTTTTCTTTCCCAGGGAAAATGGAAAAAGGATGTGCCCAGGGGCCCCTGGCCCTGACTGCAAAAAATCCTTATATCGAAGGATGGACCCCACACCGAAGTTGTCCCCACCTCAAACTTGTGCTGCCCTGATAGACCCAAGGGAGCCCTACAAACTGACATCAGGAACCTGGACTGCTGAGTTTTCTTTCCCAGGGAAAATGGAAAAAGGATGTGCCCAGGGGCCCCTGGCCCTGACTGCAAAAAATCCTTATATCGAAGGATGGACCCCACACCGAAGTTGTCCCCACCTCAAACTTGTGCTGCCCTGATAGACCCAAGGGAGCCCTACAAACTGACATCAGGAACCTGGACTGCTGAGTTTTCTTTCCCAGGGAAAATGGAAAAAGGATGTGCCCAGGGGCCCCTTGCCCTGGGCTGGGGCCTCACTGCAAAAAATCCTTATATCGAAGGATGGACCCCAGACCGAAGTTGTCCCCACCTCAAACTTGTGCTGCCCTGATAGACCCAAGGGAGCCCTACAAACTGACATCAGGAACCTGGACTGCTGAGTTTTCTTTCCCAGGGAAAATGGAAAAAGGATGTGCCCAGGGGCCCCTGGCCCTGGGCTGGGGCCTCACTGCAAAAAATCCTTATATCGAAGGATGGACCCCAGACCGAAGTTGTCCCCACCTCAAACTTGTGCTGCCCTGATAGACCCAAGGGAGCCCTACAAACTGACATCAGGAACCTGGACTGCTGAGTTTTCTTTCCCAGGGAAAATGGAAAAAGGATGTGCCCAGGGGCCCCTGGCCCTGACTGCAAAGAATCCTTATATCGAAGGATGGACCCCACACCGAAGTTGTCCCCACCTCAAACTTGTGCTGCCCTGATAGACCCAAGGGAGCCCTACAAACTGACATCAGGAACCTGGACTGCTGAGTTTTCTTTCCCAGGGAAAATGGAGAAAGGATGTGCCCAGGGGCCCCTGGCCCTGACTGCAAAAAATCCTTATATCGAAGGATGGACCCCACACCGAAGTTGTCCCCACCTCAAACTTGTGCTGCCCTGATAGACCCAAGGGAACCCTACAAACTGACATCAGGAACCTGGACTGCTGAGTTTTCTTTCCCAGGGAACATGGAAAAAGGATGTGCCCAGGGGCCCCTGGCCCTGGGCTGGGGCCTCACTGCAAAGAATCCTTATATCGAAGGATGGACCCCACACCGAAGTTGTCCCCACCTCAAACTTGTGCTGCCCTGATAGACCCAAGGGAACTCTACAAACTGACATCAGGAAACTGGACTGCTGAGTTTTCTTTCCCAGGGAAAATGGAAAAAGGATGTCCCCAGGGGCCCCTTGCCCTGGGCCCCGGGGCCGCACTGAAAAGAATCCTTATATCGAAGGATGGACCCCAGACCGAAGTTGTCCCCACCTCAAACTTGTGCTGCCCTGATAGACCCATGGGAGCCCTACAAACTGACATCAGGAACCTGGACTGCTGAGTTTTCTTTCCCAGGGAAAATGGAAAAAGGATGTGCCCAGGGGCCCCTGGCCCTGACTGCAAAAAATCCTTATATCGAAGGATGGACCCCAGACCGAACTTGTCCCCACCTCAAACTTGTGCTGCCCTGATAGACCCAAGGGAGCCCTACAAACTGACATCAGGAACCTGGACTGCTGAGTTTTCTTTCCTAGGGAAAATGGAAAAAGGATGTGCCCAGGGGCCCCTGGCCCTGGGCTGGGGCCTCACTGCAAAGAATCCTTATATCGAAGGATGGACCCCACACCGAAGTTGTCCCCACCTCAAACTTGTGCTGCCCTGATAGACCCAAGGGAGCCCTACAAACTGACATCAGGAACCTGGACTGCTGAGTTTTCTTTCCCAGGGAAAATGGAAAAAGGATGTGCCCAGGGGACCCTGGCCCTGGGCGGGAGCCTCACTACAAAGAATCCTGATATCGAAGGATGGACCCCACACCGAAGTTGTCCCCACCTCAAACTTGTGCTGCCCTGATAGACCCAAGGGAGCCCTACAAACTGACATCAGGAACCTGGACTGCTGAGTTTTCTTTCCCAGGGAAAATGGAAAAAGGATGTACCCAGGGGCCCCTGGCCCTGGGCTGGGGCCTCACTGCAAAGAATCCTTATATCGAAGGATGGACCCCACACCGAAGTTGTCCCCACCTCAAACTTGTGCTGCCCTGATAGACCCAAGGGAGCCCTACAAACTGACATCAGGAACCTGGACTGCTGAGTTTTCTTTCCCAGGGAAAATGGAAAAAGGATGTTCCCAGGGGCCCCAGGCCCTGACTGCAATAAAATCCTTATATCGAAGGATGGACCCCACACCGAAGTTGTCCCCACCTCAAACTTGTGCTGCCCTGATAGACCCAAGGGAGCCCTACAAACTGACATCAGGAACCTGGACTGCTGAGTTTTCTTTCCCAGGGAAAATGGAAGAAGGATGTGCCCAGGGGCCCCTGGCCCTGGGCTGGGGCCTCACTGCAAAGAATCCTTATATCGAAGGATGGACCCCACACCGAAGTTGTCCCCACCTTAAAATTGTGCTGCCCTGATAGACCCAAGGGAGCCCTACAAACTGACATCAGGAACCTGGACTGCTGAGTTTTCTTTCCCAGGGAAAATGGAAAAAGGATGTGCCCAGGGGCCCCTGGCCCTGACTGCAAAAAATCCTTATATCGAAGGATGGACCCCACACCGAAGTTGTCCCCACCTCAAACTTGTGCTGCCCTGATAGATTCAAGGGAGCCCTACAAACTGACATCAGGAACCTGGACTGCTGAGTTTTCTTTCCCAGGGAAAATGGAAAAAGGATGTGCCCAGGGGCCCCTGGCCCTGACTGCAAAGAATCCTTATATCGAAGGATGGACCCCACACCGAAGTTGTCCCCACCTCAAACTTGTGCTGCCCTGATAGACCCAAGGGAGCCCTACAAACTGACATCAGGAACCTGGACTGCTGAGTTTTCTTTCCCAGGGAAAATGGAAGAAGGATGTGCCCAGGGGCCCCTGGCCCTGACTGCAAAGAATCCTGATATCGAAGGATGGACCCCACACCGAAGTTGTCCCCACCTCAAACTTGTGCTGCCCTGATAGACCCATGGGAGCCCTACAAACTGACATCAGGAACCTGGACTGCTGAATTTTCTTTCCTAGGGAAAATGGAAAAAGGGTGTGCCATGGGGCCCCTGGCCCTGACTGCAAAAAATCCTTATATCGAAGGATGGACCCCACACCGAAGTTGTCCCCACCTCAAACTTGTGCTGCCCTGATAGACCCAAGGGAGCCCTACAAACTGACATCAGGAACCTGGACTGCTGAGTTTTCTTTCCCAGGGAAAATGGAAAAAGGATGTGCCCAGGGGCCCCTGGCCCTGGGCTGGGACCTCACTGCAAAGAATCCTTATATCGAAGGATGGACCCCACACCGAAGTTGTCCCCACCTCAAACTTGTGCTGCCCTGATAGACCCAAGGGAGCCCTACAAACTGACATCAGGAACCTGGACTGCTGAGTTTTCTTTCCCAGGGAAAATGGAAAAAGGATGTGCCCAGGGGCCCCTGGCACTGGGCTGGGGCCTCACTGCAAAGAATCCTTATATCGAAGGATGGACCCCACACCGAAGTTGTCCCCACCTCAAACTTGTGCTGCCCTGATAGACCCAAGGGAGCCCTACAAACTGACATCAGGAACCTGGACTGCTGAGTTTTCTTTCCCAGGGAAAATGGAAAAAGGATGTGCCCAGGGGCCCCTGGCCCTGACTGCAAAGAATCCTTATATCGAAGGATGGACCCCACACCGAAGTTGTCCCCACCTCAAACTTGTGCTGCCCTGATAGACCCAAGGGAGCCCTACAAACTGACATCAGGAACCTGGACTGCTGAGTTTTCTTTCCCAGGGAAAATGGAAAAAGGATGTGCCCAGGGGCCCCTGGAGCTGACTGCAAAGAATCCTTATATCGAAGGATGGACCCCACACCGAAGTTGTCCCCACCTCAAACTTGTGCTGCCCTGATAGACCCAAGGGAGCCCTACAAACTGACATCAGGAACCTGGACTGCTGAGTTTTCTTTCCCAGGGAAAATGGAAAAAGGATGTGCCCAGGGGCCCCTGGCCCTGACTGCAAAAAATCCTTATATCGAAGGATGGACCCCAGACCGAAGTTGTCCCCACCTCAAACTTGTGCTGCCCTGATAGACCCAAGGGAACCCTACAAACTGACATCAGGAAACTGGACTGCTGAGTTTTCTTTCCCAGGGAAAATGGAAAAAGGGTGTGCCCAGGGTTCCCTAGCCCTGGGCTGGGGCCTCACTACAAAAAATCCTTATATCGAAGGATGGACCCCACACCGAAGTTGTCCCCACCTCAAACTTGTGCTGCCCTGATAGACCCAAGGGAGCCCTACAAACTGACATCAGGAACCTGGACTGCTGAGTTTTCTTTCCCAGGGAAAATGGAAAAAGGATGTGCCCAGGGGCCCCTGGCCCTGACTGCAAAAAATCCTTATATCGAAGGATGGACCCCACACCGAAGTTGTCCCCACCTCAAACTTGTGCTGCCCTGATAGACCCAAGGGAGCCCTACAAACTGACATCAGGAACCTGGACTGCTGAGTTTTCTTTCCCAGGGAAAATGGAAAAAGGATGTGCCCAGGGGCCCCTGGCCCTGGGCTGGGGCCTCACTGCAAAGAATCCTTATATCGAAGGATGGACCCCACACCGAAGTTGTCCCCACCTCAAACTTGTGCTGCCCTGATAGACCCAAGGGAACTCTACAAACTGACATCAGGAAACTGGACTGCTGAGTTTTCTTTCCCAGGGAAAATGGAAAAAGGATGTGCCCAGGGGCCCCTGGCCCTGGGCCCCTGGCCCTGACTGCAAAAAATCCTTATATCGAAGGATGGACCCCACACCGAAGTTGTCCCCACCTCAAACTTGTGCTGCCCTGATAGACCCAAGGGAGCCCTACAAACTGACATCAGGAACCTGGACTGCTGAGTTTTCTTTCCCAGGGAAAATGGAAAAAGGATGTGCCCAGGGGCCCCTGGCCCTGACTGCAAAAAATCCTTATATCGAAGGATGGACCCCACACCGAAGTTGTCCCCACCTCAAACTTGTGCTGCCCTGATAGACCCAAGGGAGCCCTACAAACTGACATCAGGAACCTGGACTGCTGTGTTTTCTTTCCCAGGGAAAATGGAAAAAGGATGTGCCCAGGGGCCCCTGGCCCTGGGCTGGGGCCTCACTGCAAAGAATCCTTATATCGAAGGATGGACCCCACACCGAAGTTGTCCCCACCTCAAACTTGTGCTGCCCTGATAGACCCAAGGGAGCCCTACAAACTGACATCAGGAACCTGGACTGCTGAGTTTTCTTTCCCAGGGAAAATGGAAAAAGGATGTGCCCAGGGGCCCCTGGCCCTGGGCTGGGGCCTCACTGCAAAGAATCCTTATATCGAAGGATGGACCCCACACCGAAGTTGTCCCCACCTCAAACTTGTGCTGCCCTGATAGACCCAAGGGAGCCCTACAAACTGACATCAGGAACCTGGACTGCTGAGTTTTCTTTCCCAGGGAAAATGGAAAAAGGATGTGCCCAGGGGCCCCTGGCCCTGACTGCAAAAAATCCTTATATCGAAGGATGGACCCCACACCGAAGTTGTCCCCACCTCAAACTTGTGCTGCCCTGATAGACCCAAGGGAGCCCTACAAACTGACATCAGGAACCTGGACTGCTGAGTTTTCTTTCCCAGGGAAAATGGGAAAAGGATGTGCCCAGGGGCCCCTGGCCCTGACTGCAAAAAATCCTTATATCGAAGGATGGACCCCAGACCGAAGTTGTCCCCACCTCAAACTTGTGCTGCCCTGATAGACCCAAGGGAGCCCTACAAACTGACATCAGGAACCTGGACTGCTGAGTTTTCTTTCCCAGGGAAAATGGAAAAAGGATGTGCCCAGGGGCCCCTGGCACTGGGCTGGGGCCTCACTGCAAAGAATCCTTATATCGAAGGATGGACCCCACACCGAAGTTGTCCCCACCTCAAACTTGTGCTGCCCTGATAGACCCAAGGGAGCCCTACAAACTGACATCAGGAACCTGGACTGCTGAGTTTTCTTTCCCAGGGAAAATGGAAAAAGGATGTGCCCAGGGGCCCCTGGCCCTGACTGCAAAGAATCCTTATATCGAAGGATGGACCCCACACCGAAGTTGTCCCCACCTCAAACTTGTGCTGCCCTGATAGACCCAAGGGAGCCCTACAAACTGACATCAGGAACCTGGACTGCTGAGTTTTCTTTCCCAGGGAAAATGGAAAAAGGATGTGCCCAGGGGCCCCTGGCCCTGACTGCAAAGAATCCTTATATCGAAGGATGGACCCCACACCGAAGTTGTCCCCACCTCAAACTTGTGCTGCCCTGATAGACCCAAGGGAGCCCTACAAACTGACATCAGGAACCTGGACTGCTGAGTTTTCTTTCCCAGGGAAAATGGAAAAAGGATGTGCCCAGGGGCCCCTGGCCCTGACTGCAAAGAATCCTGATATCGAAGGATGGACCCCACACCGAAGTTGTCCCCACCTCAAACTTGTGCTGCCCTGATAGACCCAAGGGAGCCCCACAAACTGACATCAGGAACCTGGACTGCTGAATTTTCTTTCCTAGGGAAAATGGAAAAAGGGTGTGCCATGGGGCCCCTGGCCCTGACTGCAAAAAATCCTTATATCGAAGGATGGACCCCACACCGAAGTTGTCCCCACCTCAAACTTGTGCTGCCCTGATAGACCCAAGGGAGCCCTACAAACTGACATCAGGAACCTGGACTGCTGAGTTTTCTTTCCCAGGGAAAATGGAAAAAGGATGTGCCCAGGGGCCCCTGGCCCTGGGCTGGGGCCTCACTGCAAAGAATCCTTATATCGAAGGATGGACCCCACACCGAAGTTGTCCCCACCTCAAACTTGTGCTGCCCTGATAGACCCAAGGGAGCCCTACAAACTGACATCAGGAACCTGGACTGCTGAGTTTTCTTTCCCAGGGAAAATGGAAAAAGGATGTGCCCAGGGGCCCCTGGCACTGGGCTGGGGCCTCACTGCAAAGAATCCTTATATCGAAGGATGGACCCCACACCGAAGTTGTCCCCACCTCAAACTTGTGCTGCCCTGATAGACCCAAGGGAGCCCTACAAACTGACATCAGGAACCTGGACTGCTGAGTTTTCTTTCCCAGGGAAAATGGAAAAAGGATGTGCCCAGGGGCCCCTGGCCCTGACTGCAAAGAATCCTTATATCGAAGGATGGACCCCACACCGAAGTTGTCCCCACCTCAAACTTGTGCTGCCCTGATAGACCCAAGGGAGCCCTACAAACTGACATCAGGAACCTGGACTGCTGAGTTTTCTTTCCCAGGGAAAATGGAAAAAGGATGTGCCCAGGGGCCCCTGGAGCTGACTGCAAAAAATCCTTATATCGAAGGATGGACCCCACACCGAAGTTGTCCCCACCTCAAACTTGTGCTGCCCTGATAGACCCAAGGGAGCCCTACAAACTGACATCAGGAACCTGGACTGCTGAGTTTTCTTTCCCAGGGAAAATGGCCGAAGGATGTGCCCAGGGGCCCCTGGCCCTGACTGCAAAAAATCCTTATATCGAAGGATGGACCCCAGACCGAAGTTGTCCCCACCTCAAACTTGTGCTGCCCTGATAGACCCAAGGGAACCCTACAAACTGACATCAGGAAACTGGACTGCTGAATTTTCTTTCCCAGGGAAAATGGAAAAAGGTTGTGCCCAGGGTTCCCTAGCCCTGGGCTGGGGCCTCACTACAAAAAATCCTTATATCGAAGGATGGACCCCACACCGAAGTTGTCCCCACCTCAAACTTGTGCTGCCCTGATAGACCCAAGGGAGCCCTACAAACTGACATCAGGAACCTGGACTGCTGAGTTTTCTTTCCCAGGGAAAATGGAAAAAGGATGTGCCCAGGGGCCCCTGGCCCTGACTGCAAAAAATCCTTATATCGAAGGATGGACCCCACACCGAAGTTGTCCCCACCTCAAACTTGTGCTGCCCTGATAGACCCAAGGGAGCCCTACAAACTGACATCAGGAACCTGGACTGCTGAGTTTTCTTTCCCAGGGAAAATGGAAAAAGGATGTGCCCAGAGGCCCCTGGCCCTGGGCGGGGGCCTCACTGCAAAGAATCCTTATATCGAAGGATGGACCCCACACCGAAGTTGTCCCCACCTCAAACTTGTGCTGCCCTGATTGACCCAAGGGAGCCCTACAAACTGACATCAGGAACCTGGACTGCTGAGTTTTCTTTCCTAGGGAAAATGGAAAAAGGGTGTGCCGTGGGACCCCTGGCCCTGACTGCAAAAAATCCTTATATCGAAGGATGGACCCCACACCGAAGTTGTCCCCACCTCAAACTTGTGCTGCCCTGATAGACCCAAGGGAGCCCTACAAACTGACATCAGGAACCTGGACTGCTGAGTTTTCTTTCCCAGGGAAAATGGAAAAAGGATGTGCCCAGGGGCCCCTGGCCCTGGGCTGGGGCCTCACTGCAAAGAATCCTTATATCGAAGGATGGACCCCACACCGAAGTTGTCCCCACCTCAAACTTGTGCTGCCCTGATAGACCCAAGGGAGCCCTACAAACTGACATCAGGAACCTGGACTGCTGAGTTTTCTTTCCCAGGGAAAATGGAAAAAGGATGTGCCCAGGGGCCCCTGGCCCTGACTGCAAAAAATCCTTATATCGAAGGATGGACCCCACACCGAAGTTGTCCCCACCTCAAACTTGTGCTGCCCTGATAGACCCAAGGGAGCCCTACAAACTGACATCAGGAACCTGGACTGCTGAGTTTTCTTTCCCAGGGAAAATGGGAAAAGGATGTGCCCAGGGGCCCCTGGAGCTGACTGCAAAAAATCCTTATATCGAAGGATGGACCCCACACCGAAGTTGTCCCCACCTCAAACTTGTGCTGCCCTGATAGACCCAAGGGAGCCCTACAAACTGACATCAGGAACCTGGACTGCTGAGTTTTCTTTCCCAGGGAAAATGGAAAAAGGATGTGCCCAGGGGCCCCTGGCACTGGGCTGGGGCCTCACTGCAAAGAATCCTTATATCGAAGGATGGACCCCACACCGAAGTTGTCCCCACCTCAAACTTGTGCTGCCCTGATAGACCCAAGGGAGCCCTACAAACTGACATCAGGAACCTGGACTGCTGAGTTTTCTTTCCCAGGGAAAATGGAAAAAGGATGTGCCCAGGGGCCCCTGGCCCTGACTGCAAAGAATCCTGATATCGAAGGATGGACCCCACACCGAAGTTGTCCCCACCTCAAACTTGTGCTGCCCTGATAGACCCAAGGGAGCCCCACAAACTGACATCAGGAACCTGGACTGCTGAATTTTCTTTCCTAGGGAAAATGGAAAAAGGGTGTGCCATGGGGCCCCTGGCCCTGACTGCAAAAAATCCTTATATCGAAGGATGGACCCCACACCGAAGTTGTCCCCACCTCAAACTTGTGCTGCCCTGATAGACCCAAGGGAGCCCTACAAACTGACATCAGGAACCTGGACTGCTGAGTTTTCTTTCCCAGGGAAAATGGAAAAAGGATGTGCCCAGGGGCCCCTGGCCCTGGGCTGGGGCCTCACTGCAAAGAATCCTTATATCGAAGGATGGACCCCACACCGAAGTTGTCCCCACCTCAAACTTGTGCTGCCCTGATAGACCCAAGGGAGCCCTACAAACTGACATCAGGAACCTGGACTGCTGAGTTTTCTTTCCCAGGGAAAATGGAAAAAGGATGTGCCCAGGGGCCCCTGGCACTGGGCTGGGGCCTCACTGCAAAGAATCCTTATATCGAAGGATGGACCCCACACCGAAGTTGTCCCCACCTCAAACTTGTGCTGCCCTGATAGACCCAAGGGAGCCCTACAAACTGACATCAGGAACCTGGACTGCTGAGTTTTCTTTCCCAGGGAAAATGGAAAAAGGATGTGCCCAGGGGCCCCTGGCCCTGACTGCAAAGAATCCTTATATCGAAGGATGGACCCCACACCGAAGTTGTCCCCACCTCAAACTTGTGCTGCCCTGATAGACCCAAGGGAGCCCTACAAACTGACATCAGGAACCTGGACTGCTGAGTTTTCTTTCCCAGGGAAAATGGAAAAAGGATGTGCCCAGGGGCCCCTGGAGCTGACTGCAAAAAATCCTTATATCGAAGGATGGACCCCACACCGAAGTTGTCCCCACCTCAAACTTGTGCTGCCCTGATAGACCCAAGGGAGCCCTACAAACTGACATCAGGAACCTGGACTGCTGAGTTTTCTTTCCCAGGGAAAATGGCCGAAGGATGTGCCCAGGGGCCCCTGGCCCTGACTGCAAAAAATCCTTATATCGAAGGATGGACCCCAGACCGAAGTTGTCCCCACCTCAAACTTGTGCTGCCCTGATAGACCCAAGGGAACCCTACAAACTGACATCAGGAAACTGGACTGCTGAATTTTCTTTCCCAGGGAAAATGGAAAAAGGTTGTGCCCAGGGTTCCCTAGCCCTGGGCTGGGGCCTCACTACAAAAAATCCTTATATCGAAGGATGGACCCCACACCGAAGTTGTCCCCACCTCAAACTTGTGCTGCCCTGATAGACCCAAGGGAGCCCTACAAACTGACATCAGGAACCTGGACTGCTGAGTTTTCTTTCCCAGGGAAAATGGAAAAAGGATGTGCCCAGGGGCCCCTGGCCCTGACTGCAAAAAATCCTTATATCGAAGGATGGACCCCACACCGAAGTTGTCCCCACCTCAAACTTGTGCTGCCCTGATAGACCCAAGGGAGCCCTACAAACTGACATCAGGAACCTGGACTGCTGAGTTTTCTTTCCCAGGGAAAATGGAAAAAGGATGTGCCCAGAGGCCCCTGGCCCTGGGCGGGGGCCTCACTGCAAAGAATCCTTATATCGAAGGATGGACCCCACACCGAAGTTGTCCCCACCTCAAACTTGTGCTGCCCTGATTGACCCAAGGGAGCCCTACAAACTGACATCAGGAACCTGGACTGCTGAGTTTTCTTTCCTAGGGAAAATGGAAAAAGGGTGTGCCGTGGGACCCCTGGCCCTGACTGCAAAAAATCCTTATATCGAAGGATGGACCCCACACCGAAGTTGTCCCCACCTCAAACTTGTGCTGCCCTGATAGACCCAAGGGAGCCCTACAAACTGACATCAGGAACCTGGACTGCTGAGTTTTCTTTCCCAGGGAAAATGGAAAAAGGATGTGCCCAGGGGCCCCTGGCCCTGGGCTGGGGCCTCACTGCAAAGAATCCTTATATCGAAGGATGGACCCCACACCGAAGTTGTCCCCACCTCAAACTTGTGCTGCCCTGATAGACCCAAGGGAGCCCTACAAACTGACATCAGGAACCTGGACTGCTGAGTTTTCTTTCCCAGGGAAAATGGAAAAAGGATGTGCCCAGGGGCCCCTGGCCCTGACTGCAAAAAATCCTTATATCGAAGGATGGACCCCACACCGAAGTTGTCCCCACCTCAAACTTGTGCTGCCCTGATAGACCCAAGGGAGCCCTACAAACTGACATCAGGAACCTGGACTGCTGAGTTTTCTTTCCCAGGGAAAATGGGAAAAGGATGTGCCCAGGGGCCCCTGGAGCTGACTGCAAAAAATCCTTATATCGAAGGATGGACCCCACACCGAAGTTGTCCCCACCTCAAACTTGTGCTGCCCTGATAGACCCAAGGGAGCCCTACAAACTGACATCAGGAACCTGGACTGCTGAGTTTTCTTTCCCAGGGAAAATGGAAAAAGGATGTGCCCAGGGGCCCCTGGCACTGGGCTGGGGCCTCACTGCAAAGAATCCTTATATCGAAGGATGGACCCCACACCGAAGTTGTCCCCACCTCAAACTTGTGCTGCCCTGATAGACCCAAGGGAGCCCTACAAACTGACATCAGGAACCTGGACTGCTGAGTTTTCTTTCCCAGGGAAAATGGAAAAAGGATGTGCCCAGGGGCCCCTGGCCCTGACTGCAAAGAATCCTTATATCGAAGGATGGACCCCACACCGAAGTTGTCCCCACCTCAAACTTGTGCTGCCCTGATAGACCCAAGGGAGCCCTACAAACTGACATCAGGAACCTGGACTGCTGAGTTTTCTTTCCCAGGGAAAATGGAAAAAGGATGTGCCCAGGGGCCCCTGGCCCTGACTGCAAAGAATCCTTATATCGAAGGATGGACCCCACACCGAAGTTGTCCCCAGCTCAAACTTGTGCTGCCCTGATAGACCCAAGGGAGCCCTACAAACTGACATCAGGAACCTGGACTGCTGAGTTTTCTTTCCCAGGGAAAATGGAAAAAGGATGTGCCCAGGGGCCCCTGGCCCTGACTGCAAAAAATCCTTATATCGAAGGATGGACCCCAGACCGAAGTTGTCCCCACCTCAAACTTGTGCTGCCCTGATAGACCCAAGGGAACCCTACAAACTGACATCAGGAAACTGGACTGCTGAGTTTTCTTTCCCAGGGAAAATGGAAAAAGGATGTGCCCAGGGTTCCCTAGCCCTGGGCTTGGGCCTCACTACAAAAAATCCTTATATCGAAGGATGGACCCCACACCGAAGTTGTCCCCACCTCAAACTTGTGCTGCCCTGATAGACCCAAGGGAGCCCTACAAACTGACATCAGGAACCTGGACTGCTGAGTTTTCTTTCCCAGGGAAAATGGAAAAAGGATGTGCCCAGGGGCCCCTGGCCCTGACTGCAAAAAATCCTTATATCGAAGGATGGACCCCACACCGAAGTTGTCCCCACCTCAAACTTGTGCTGCCCTGATAGACCCAAGGGAGCCCTACAAACTGACATCAGGAACCTGGACTGCTGAGTTTTCTTTCCCAGGGAAAATGGAAAAAGGATGTGCCCAGGGGCCCCTGGCCCTGGGCTGGGGCCTCACTGCAAAGAATCCTTATATCGAAGGATGGACCCCACACCGAAGTTGTCCCCACCTCAAACTTGTGCTGCCCTGATAGACCCAAGGGAACTCTACAAACTGACATCAGGAAACTGGACTGCTGAGTTTTCTTTCCCAGGGAAAATGGAAAAAGGATGTGCCCAGGGGCCCCTGGCCCTGGGCCCCGGGGCCGCACTTAAAAGAATCCTTATATCGAAGGATGGACCCCAGACCGAAGTTGTCCCCACCTCAAACTTGTGCTGCCCTGATAGACCCAAGGGAGCCCTACAAACTGACATCAGGAACCTGGACTGCTGAGTTTTCTTTCCTAGGGAAAATGGAAAAAGGATGTGCCCAGGGGCCCCTGGCCCTGGGCTGGGGCCTCACTGCAAAGAATCCTTATATCGAAGGATGGACCCCACACCGAAGTTGTCCCCACCTCAAACTTGTGCTGCCCTGATAGACCCAAGGGAGCCCTACAAACTGACATCAGGAACCTGGACTGCTGAGTTTTCTTTCCCAGGGAAAATGGAAAAAGGATGTGCCCAGGGGCCCCTGGCCCTGGGCTGGGGACTCACTGCAAAGAATCCTTATATCGAAGGATGGACCCCACACCGAAGTTGTCCCCACCTCAAACTTGTGCTGCCCTGATAGACCCAAGGGAGCCCTACAAATTGACATCAGGAACCTGGACTGCTGAGTTTTCTTTCCCAGGGAAAATGGAAAAAGGATGTGCCCAGGGGCCCCTGGCCCTGGGCTGGGGACTCACTGCAAAGAATCCTTATATCGAAGGATGGACCCCACACCGAAGTTGTCCCCACCTCAAACTTGTGCTGCCCTGATAGACCCAAGGGAACCCTACAAACTGACATCAGGAACCTGGACTGCTGAGTTTTCTTTCCCAGGGAAAATGGAAAAAGGATGTGCCCAGGGGCCCCAGGCCCTGACTGCAAAGAATCCTTATATCGAAGGATGGACCCCACACCGAAGTTGTCCCCACCTCAAACTTGTGCTGCCCTGATAGACCCAAGGGAGCCCTACAAACTGACATCAGGAACCTGGACTGCTGAGTTTTCTTTCCCAGGGAAAATGGAAAAAGGATGTGCCCAGGGGCCCCTGGCCCTGACTGCAAAAAATCCTTATATCGAAGGATGGACCCCAGACTGAAGTTGTCCCCACCTCAAACTTGTGCTGCCCTGATAGACCCAAGGGAACCCTACAAACTGACATCAGGATACTGGACTGCTGAGTTTTCTTTCCCAGGGAAAATGGAAAAAGGGTGTGCCCAGGGTTCCCTAGACCTGGGCTGGGGCCTCACTACAAAAAATCCTTATATCGAAGGATGGACCCCACACCGAAGTTGTCCCCACCTCAAACTTGTGCTGCCCTGATAGACCCAAGGGAGCCCTACAAACTGACATCAGGAACCTGGACTGCTGAGTTTTCTTTCCCAGGGAAAATGGAAAAAGGATGTGCCCAGGGGCCCCTGGCCCTGACTGCAAAAAATCCTTATATCGAAGGATGGACCCCACACGAAGTTGAACCCACCTCAAACTTGTGCTGCCCTGATAGACCCAAGGGAACCCTACAAACTGACATCAGGAACCTGGACTGCTGAGTTTTCTTTCCCAGGGAAAATGGAAAAAGGGTGTGCCCAGGGTTCCCTAGCCCTGGGCTGGGGCCTCACTACAAAAAATCCTTATATCGAAGGATGGACCCCACACCGAAGTTGTCCCCACCTCAAACTTGTGCTGCCCTGATAGACCCAAGGGAGCCCTACAAACTGACATCAGGAACCTGGACTGCTGAGTTTTCTTTCCCAGGGAAAATGGAAAAAGGATGTGCCCAGGGGCCCCTGGCCCTGACTGCAAAAAATCCTTATATCGAAGGATGGACCCCACACCGAAGTTGTCCCCACCTCAAACTTGTGCTGCCCTGATAGACCCAAGGGAGCCCTACAAACTGACATCAGGAACCTGGACTGCTGAGTTTTCTTTCCCAGGGAAAATGGAAAAAGGATGTGCCCAGGGGCCCCTGGCCCTGGGCTGGGGCCTCACTGCAAAGAATCCTTATATCGAAGGATGGACCCCACACCGAAGTTGTCCCCACCTCAAACTTGTGCTGCCCTGATAGACCCAAGGGAACTCTACAAACTGACATCAGGAAACTGGACTGCTGAGTTTTCTTTCCCAGGGAAAATGGAAAAAGGATGTCCCCAGGGGCCCCTGGCCCTGGGCCCCGGGGCCGCACTGAAAAGAATCCTTATATCGAAGGATGGACCCCACACCGAAGTTGTCCCCACCTCAAACTTGTGCTGCCCTGATAGACCCAAGGGAGCCCTACAAACTGACATCAGGAACCTGGACTGCTGAGTTTTCTTTCCCAGGGAAAATGGAAAAAGGATGTGCCCAGGGGCCCCTGGCCCTGACTGCAAAAAATCCTTATATCGAAGGATGGACCCCACACCGAAGTTGTCCCCACCTCAAACTTGTGCTGCCCTGATAGACCCAAGGGAGCCCTACAAACTGACATCAGGAACCTGGACTGCTGAGTTTTCTTTCCTAGGGAAAATGGAAAAAGGATGTGCCCAGGGGCCCCTGGCCCTGGGCTGGGGCCTCACTGCAAAGAATCCTTATATCGAAGGATGGACCCCACACCGAAGTTGTCCCCACCTCAAACTTGTGCTGCCCTGATAGACCCAAGGGAGCCCTACAAACTGACATCAGGAACCTGGACTGCTGAGTTTTCTTTCCCAGGGAAAATGGAAAAAGGATGTGCCCAGCGGCCCCTGGCCCTGGGCGGGGGCCTCACTACAAAGAATCCTGATATCGAAGGATGGACCCCAGACCGAAGTTGTCCCCACCTCAAACTTGTGCTGCCCTGATAGACCCAAGGGAGCCCTACAAACTGACATCAGGAACCTGGACTGCTGAGTTTTCTTTCCCAGGGAAAATGGAAAAAGGATGTGCCCAGAGGCCCCTGGCCCTGGGCGGGGGCCTCACTGCAAAGAATCCTTATATCGAAGGATGGACCCCACACCGAAGTTGTCCCCACCTCAAACTTGTGCTGCCCTGATAGACCCAAGGGAGCCCTACAAATTGACATCAGGAACCTGGACTGCTGAGTTTTCTTTCCCAGGGAAAATGGAAAAAGGATGTGCCCAGGGGCCCCTGGCCCTGGGCTGGGGACTCACTGCAAAGAATCCTTATATCGAAGGATGGACCCCACACCGAAGTTGTCCCCACCTCAAACTTGTGCTACCCTGATAGACCCAAGGGAACCCTACAAACTGACATCAGGAACCTGGACTGCTGAATTTTCTTTCCCAGGGAAAATGGAAAAAGGATGTGCCCAGGGGCCCCAGGCCCTGACTGCAAAAAATCCTTATATCGAAGGATGGACCCCAGACTGAAGTTGTCCCCACCTCAAACTTGTGCTGCCCTGATAGACCCAAGGGAACCCTACAAACTGACATCAGGAAACTGGACTGCTGAGTTTTCTTTCCCAGGGAAAATGGAAAAAGGGTGTGCCCAGGGTTCCCTAGCCCTGGGCTGGGGCCTCACTACAAAAAATCCTTATATCGAAGGATGGACCCCACACCGAAGTTGTCCCCACCTCAAACTTGTGCTGCCCTGATAGACCCAAGGGAGCCCTACAAACTGACATCAGGAACCTGGACTGCTGAGTTTTCTTTCCCAGGGAAAATGGAAAAAGGATGTGCCCAGGGGCCCCTGGCCCTGACTGCAAAAAATCCTTATATCGAAGGATGGACCCCACACCGAAGTTGTCCCCACCTCAAACTTGTGCTGCCCTGATAGACCCAAGGGAGCCCTACAAACTGACATCAGGAACCTGGACTGCTGAGTTTTCTTTCCTAGGGAAAATGGAAAAAGGATGTGCCCAGGGGCCCCTGGCCCTGGGCTGGGGCCTCACTGCAAAGAATCCTTATATCGAAGGATGGACCCCACACCGAAGTTGTCCCCACCTCAAACTTGTGCTGCCCTGATAGACCCAAGGGAGCCCTACAAACTGACATCAGGAACCTGGACTGCTGAGTTTTCTTTCCCAGGGAAAATGGAAAAAGGATGTGCCCAGGGGCCCCTGGCCCTGGGCTGGGGACTCACTGCAAAGAATCCTTATATCGAAGGATGGACCCCACACCGAAGTTGTCCCCACCTCAAACTTGTGCTGCCCTGATAGACCCAAGGGAGCCCTACAAATTGACATCAGGAACCTGGACTGCTGAGTTTTCTTTCCCAGGGAAAATGGAAAAAGGATGTGCCCAGGGGCCCCTGGCCCTGGGCTGGGGACTCACTGCAAAGAATCCTTATATCGAAGGATGGACCCCACACCGAAGTTGTCCCCACCTCAAACTTGTGCTGCCCTGATAGACCCAAGGGAACCCTACAAACTGACATCAGGAACCTGGACTGCTGAGTTTTCTTTCCCAGGGAAAATGGAAAAAGGATGTGCCCAGGGGCCCCAGGCCCTGACTGCAAAGAATCCTTATATCGAAGGATGGACCCCACACCGAAGTTGTCCCCACCTCAAACTTGTGCTGCCCTGATAGACCCAAGGGAGCCCTACAAACTGACATCAGGAACCTGGACTGCTGAGTTTTCTTTCCCAGGGAAAATGGAAAAAGGATGTGCCCAGGGGCCCCTGGCCCTGACTGCAAAAAATCCTTATATCGAAGGATGGACCCCAGACTGAAGTTGTCCCCACCTCAAACTTGTGCTGCCCTGATAGACCCAAGGGAACCCTACAAACTGACATCAGGATACTGGACTGCTGAGTTTTCTTTCCCAGGGAAAATGGAAAAAGGGTGTGCCCAGGGTTCCCTAGACCTGGGCTGGGGCCTCACTACAAAAAATCCTTATATCGAAGGATGGACCCCACACCGAAGTTGTCCCCACCTCAAACTTGTGCTGCCCTGATAGACCCAAGGGAGCCCTACAAACTGACATCAGGAACCTGGACTGCTGAGTTTTCTTTCCCAGGGAAAATGGAAAAAGGATGTGCCCAGGGGCCCCTGGCCCTGACTGCAAAAAATCCTTATATCGAAGGATGGACCCCACACGAAGTTGAACCCACCTCAAACTTGTGCTGCCCTGATAGACCCAAGGGAACCCTACAAACTGACATCAGGAACCTGGACTGCTGAGTTTTCTTTCCCAGGGAAAATGGAAAAAGGGTGTGCCCAGGGTTCCCTAGCCCTGGGCTGGGGCCTCACTACAAAAAATCCTTATATCGAAGGATGGACCCCACACCGAAGTTGTCCCCACCTCAAACTTGTGCTGCCCTGATAGACCCAAGGGAGCCCTACAAACTGACATCAGGAACCTGGACTGCTGAGTTTTCTTTCCCAGGGAAAATGGAAAAAGGATGTGCCCAGGGGCCCCTGGCCCTGACTGCAAAAAATCCTTATATCGAAGGATGGACCCCACACCGAAGTTGTCCCCACCTCAAACTTGTGCTGCCCTGATAGACCCAAGGGAGCCCTACAAACTGACATGAGGAACCTGGACTGCTGAGTTTTCTTTCCCAGGGAAAATGGAAAAAGGATGTGCCCAGGGGCCCCTGGCCCTGGGCTGGGGCCTCACTGCAAAGAATCCTTATATCGAAGGATGGACCCCACACCGAAGTTGTCCCCACCTCAAACTTGTGCTGCCCTGATAGACCCAAGGGAACTCTACAAACTGACATCAGGAAACTGGACTGCTGAGTTTTCTTTCCCAGGGAAAATGGAAAAAGGATGTCCCCAGGGGCCCCTGGCCCTGGGCCCCGGGGCCGCACTGAAAAGAATCCTTATATCGAAGGATGGACCCCACACCGAAGTTGTCCCCACCTCAAACTTGTGCTGCCCTGATAGACCCAAGGGAGCCCTACAAACTGACATCAGAAACCTGGACTGCTGAGTTTTCTTTCCCAGGGAAAATGGAAAAAGGATGTGCCCAGGGGCCCCTGGCCCTGACTGCAAAAAATCCTTATATCGAAGGATGGACCCCACACCGAAGTTGTCCCCACCTCAAACTTGTGCTGCCCTGATAGACCCAAGGGAGCCCTACAAACTGACATCAGGAACCTGGACTGCTGAGTTTTCTTTCCTAGGGAAAATGGAAAAAGGATGTGCCCAGGGGCCCCTGGCCCTGGGCTGGGGCCTCACTGCAAAGAATCCTTATATCGAAGGATGGACCCCACACCGAAGTTGTCCCCACCTCAAACTTGTGCTGCCCTGATAGACCCAAGGGAGCCCTACAAACTGACATCAGGAACCTGGACTGCTGAGTTTTCTTTCCCAGGGAAAATGGAAAAAGGATGTGCCCAGCGGCCCCTGGCCCTGGGCGGGGGCCTCACTACAAAGAATCCTGATATCGAAGGATGGACCCCAGACCGAAGTTGTCCCCACCTCAAACTTGTGCTGCCCTGATAGACCCAAGGGAGCCCTACAAACTGACATCAGGAACCTGGACTGCTGAGTTTTCTTTCCCAGGGAAAATGGAAAAAGGATGTGCCCAGAGGCCCCTGGCCCTGGGCGGGGGCCTCACTGCAAAGAATCCTTATATCGAAGGATGGACCCCACACCGAAGTTGTCCCCACCTCAAACTTGTGCTGCCCTGATAGACCCAAGGGAGCCCTACAAATTGACATCAGGAACCTGGACTGCTGAGTTTTCTTTCCCAGGGAAAATGGAAAAAGGATGTGCCCAGGGGCCCCTGGCCCTGGGCTGGGGACTCACTGCAAAGAATCCTTATATCGAAGGATGGACCCCACACCGAAGTTGTCCCCACCTCAAACTTGTGCTACCCTGATAGACCCAAGGGAACCCTACAAACTGACATCAGGAACCTGGACTGCTGAATTTTCTTTCCCAGGGAAAATGGAAAAAGGATGTGCCCAGGGGCCCCAGGCCCTGACTGCAAAAAATCCTTATATCGAAGGATGGACCCCAGACTGAAGTTGTCCCCACCTCAAACTTGTGCTGCCCTGATAGACCCAAGGGAACCCTACAAACTGACATCAGGAAACTGGACTGCTGAGTTTTCTTTCCCAGGGAAAATGGAAAAAGGGTGTGCCCAGGGTTCCCTAGCCCTGGGCTGGGGCCTCACTACAAAAAATCCTTATATCGAAGGATGGACCCCACACCGAAGTTGTCCCCACCTCAAACTTGTGCTGCCCTGATAGACCCAAGGGAGCCCTACAAACTGACATCAGGAACCTGGACTGCTGAGTTTTCTTTCCCAGGGAAAATGGAAAAAGGATGTGCCCAGGGGCCCCTGGCCCTGACTGCAAAAAATCCTTATATCGAAGGATGGACCCCACACCGAAGTTGTCCCCACCTCAAACTTGTGCTGCCCTGATAGACCCAAGGGAACCCTACAAACTGACATCAGGAACCTGGACTGCTGAGTTTTCTTTCCCAGGGAAAATGGAAAAAGGGTGTGCCCAGGGTTCCCTAGCCCTGGGCTGGGGCCTCACTACAAAAAATCCTTATATCGAAGGATGGACCCCACACCGAAGTTGTCCCCACCTCAAACTTGTGCTGCCCTGATAGACCCAAGGGAGCCCTACAAACTGACATCAGGAACCTGGACTGCTGAGTTTTCTTTCCCAGGGAAAATGGAAAAAGGATGTGCCCAGGGGCCCCTGGCCCTGACTGCAAAAAATCCTTATATCGAAGGATGGACCCCACACCGAAGTTGTCCCCACCTCAAACTTGTGCTGCCCTGATAGACCCAAGGGAGCCCTACAAACTGACATCAGGAACCTGGACTGCTGAGTTTTCTTTCCCAGGGAAAATGGAAAAAGGATGTGCCCAGGGGCCCCTGGCCCTGGGCTGGGGCCTCACTGCAAAGAATCCTTATATCGAAGGATGGACCCCACACCGAAGTTGTCCCCACCTCAAACTTGTGCTGCCCTGATAGACCCAAGGGAACTCTACAAACTGACATCAGGAAACTGGACTGCTGAGTTTTCTTTCCCAGGGAAAATGGAAAAAGGATGTCCCCAGGGGCCCCTGGCCCTGGGCCCCCGGGCCGCACTGAAAAGAATCCTTATATCGAAGGATGGACCCCAGACCGAAGTTGTCCCCACCTCAAACTTGTGCTGCCCTGATAGACCCAAGGGAGCCCTACAAACTGACATCAGGAACCTGGACTGCTGAGTTTTCTTTCCCAGGGAAAATGGAAAAAGGATGTGCCCAGGGGCCCCTGGCCCTGACTGCAAAAAATCCTTATATCGAAGGATGGACCCCACACCGAAGTTGTCCCCACCTCAAACTTGTGCTGCCCTGATAGACCCAAGGGAGCCCTACAAACTGACATCAGGAACCTGGACTGCTGAGTTTTCTTTCCTAGGGAAAATGGAAAAAGGATGTGCCCAGGGGCCCCTGGCCCTGGGCTGGGGCCTCACTGCAAAGAATCCTTATATCGAAGGATGGACCCCACACCGAAGTTGTCCCCACCTCAAACTTGTGCTGCCCTGATAGACCCAAGGGAGCCCTACAAACTGACATCAGGAACCTGGACTGCTGAGTTTTCTTTCCCAGGGAAAATGGAAAAAGGATGTGCCCAGGGGCCCCTGGCCCTGGGCGGGGGCCTCACTACAAAGAATCCTGATATCGAAGGATGGACCCCACACCGAAGTTGTCCCCACCTCAAACTTGTGCTGCCCTGATAGACCCAAGGGAGCCCTACAAATTGACATCAGGAACCTGGACTGCTGAGTTTTCTTTCCCAGGGAAAATGGAAAAAGGATGTGCCCAGGGGCCCCTGGCCCTGGGCTGGGGCCTCACTGCAAAGAATCCTTATATCGAAGGATGGACCCCACACCGAAGTTGTCCCCACCTCAAACTTGTGCTGCCCTGATAGACCCAAGGGAGCCCTACAAACTGACATCAGGAACCTGGACTGCTGAGTTTTCTTTCCCAGGGAAAATGGAAAAAGGATGTGCCCAGGGGCCCCAGGCCCTGACTGCAAAGAATCCTTATATCGAAGGATGGACCCCACACCGAAGTTGTCCCCACCTCAAACTTGTGCTGCCCTGATAGACCCAAGGGAGCCCTACAAACTGACATCAGGAACCTGGACTGCTGAGTTTTCTTTCCCAGGGAAAATGGAAGAAGGATGTGCCCAGGGGCCCCTGGCCCTGGGCTGGGGCCTCACTGCAAAGAATCCTTATATCGAAGGATGGACCCCACACCGAAGTTGTCCCCACCTCAAACTTGTGCTGCCCTGATAGACCCAAGGGAGCCCTACAAACTGACATCAGGAACCTGGACTGCTGAGTTTTCTTTCCCAGGGAAAATGGAAAAAGGATGTGCCCAGGGGCCCCTGGCCCTGACTGCAAAAAATCCTTATATCGAAGGATGGACCCCACACCGAAGTTGTCCCCACCTCAAACTTGTGCTGCCCTGATAGATTCAAGGGAGCCCTACAAACTGACATCAGGAACCTGGACTGCTGAGTTTTCTTTCCCAGGGAAAATGGAAAAAGGATGTGCCCAGGGGCCCCTGGCCCTGACTGCAAAAAATCCTTATATCGAAGGATGGACCCCAGACCGAAGTTGTCCCCACCTCAAACTTGTGCTGCCCTGATAGACCCAAGGGAGCCCTACAAACTGACATCAGGAACCTGGACTGCTGAGTTTTCTTTCCCAGGGAAAATGGAAAAAGGATGTGCCCAGGGGCCCCTGGCCCTGACTGCAAAAAATCCTTATATCGAAGGATGGACCCCACACCGAAGTTGTCCCCACCTCAAACTTGTGCTGCCCTGATAGACCCAAGGGAGCCCTACAAACTGACATCAGGAACCTGGACTGCTGAGTTTTCTTTCCTAGGGAAAATGGAAAAAGGGTGTGCCATGGGGCCCCTGGCCCTGACTGCAAAAAATCCTTATATCGAAGGATGGACCCCACACCGAAGTTGTCCCCACCTCAAACTTGTGCTGCCCTGATAGACCCAAGGGAACCCTACAAACTGACATCAGGAACCTGGACTGCTGAGTTTTCTTTCCCAGGGAAAATGGAAAAAGGATGTGCCCAGGGGCCCCTGGCCCTGGGCTGGGGCCTCACTGCAAAGAATCCTTATATCGAAGGATGGACCCCACACCGAAGTTGTCCCCACCTCAAACTTGTGCTGCCCTGATAGACCCAAGGGAGCCCTACAAACTGACATCAGGAACCTGGACTGCTGAGTTTTCTTTCCCAGGGAAAATGGAAAAAGGATGTGCCCAGGGGCCCCTGGCCCTGGGCGGGGGCCTCACTACAAAGAATCCTGATATCGAAGGATGGACCCCACACCGAAGTTGTCCCCACCTCAAACTTGTGCTGCCCTGATAGACCCAAGGGAGCCCTACAAATTGACATCAGGAACCTGGACTGCTGAGTTTTCTTTCCCAGGGAAAATGGAAAAAGGATGTGCCCAGGGGCCCCTGGCCCTGGGCTGGGGCCTCACTGCAAAGAATCCTTATATCGAAGGATGGACCCCACACCGAAGTTGTCCCCACCTCAAACTTGTGCTGCCCTGATAGACCCAAGGGAGCCCTACAAACTGACATCAGGAACCTGGACTGCTGAGTTTTCTTTCCCAGGGAAAATGGAAAAAGGATGTGCCCAGGGGCCCCTGGCCCTGACTGCAAAGAATCCTTATATCGAAGGATGGACCCCACACCGAAGTTGTCCCCACCTCAAACTTGTGCTGCCCTGATAGACCCAAGGGAGCCCTACAAACTGACATCAGGAACCTGGACTGCTGAGTTTTCTTTCCCAGGGAAAATGGAAAAAGGATGTGCCCAGGGGCCCCTGGCCCTGACTGCAAAGAATCCTTATATCGAAGGATGGACCCCACACCGAAGTTGTCCCCACCTCAAACTTGTGCTGCCCTGATAGACCCAAGGGAGCCCTACAAACTGACATCAGGAACCTGGACTGCTGAGTTTTCTTTCCCAGGGAAAATGGAAAAAGGATGTGCCCAGGGGCCCCTGGCCCTGACTGCAAAAAATCCTTATATCGAAGGATGGACCCCACACCGAAGTTGTCCCCACCTCAAACTTGTGCTGCCCTGATAGACCCAAGGGAGCCCTACAAACTGACATCAGGAACCTGGACTGCTGAGTTTTCTTTCCTAGGGAAAATGGAAAAAGGGTGTGCCATGGGGCCCCTGGCCCTGACTGCAAAAAATCCTTATATCGAAGGATGGACCCCACACCGAAGTTGTCCCCACCTCAAACTTGTGCTGCCCTGATAGACCCAAGGGAACCCTACAAACTGACATCAGGAACCTGGACTGCTGAGTTTTCTTTCCCAGGGAAAATGGAAAAAGGATGTGCCCAGGGGCCCCTGGCCCTGGGCTGGGGCCTCACTGCAAAGAATCCTTATATCGAAGGATGGACCCCACACCGAAGTTGTCCCCACCTCAAACTTGTGCTGCCCTGATAGACCCAAGGGAGCCCTACAAACTGACATCAGGAACCTGGACTGCTGAGTTTTCTTTCCCAGGGAAAATGGAAAAAGGATGTGCCCAGGGGCCCCTGGCCCTGACTGCAAAAAATCCTTATATCGAAGGATGGACCCCACACCGAAGTTGTCCCCACCTCAAACTTGTGCTGCCCTGATAGACCCAAGGGAGCCCTACAAACTGACATCAGGAACCTGGACTGCTGAGTTTTCTTTCCCAGGGAAAATGGAAAAAGGATGTGCCCAGGGGCCCCTGGCCCTGGGCTGGGGCCTCACTGCAAAGAATCCTTATATCGAAGGATGGACCCCACACCGAAGTTGTCCCCACCTCAAACTTGTGCTGCCCTGATAGACCCAAGGGAACTCTACAAACTGACATCAGGAAACTGGACTGCTGAGTTTTCTTTCCCAGGGAAAATGGAAAAAGGATGTGCCCAGGGGCCCCTGGCCCTGGGCCCCGGGGCCGCACTGAAAAGAATCCTTATATCGAAGGATGGACCCCACACCGAAGTTGTCCCCACCTCAAACTTGTGCTGCCCTGATAGACCCAAGGGAGCCCTACAAACTGACATCAGGAACCTGGACTGCTGAGTTTTCTTTCCTAGGGAAAATGGAAAAAGGATGTGCCCAGGGGCCCCTGGCCCTGGGCTGGGGCCTCACTGCAAAGAATCCTTATATCGAAGGATGGACCCCACACCGAAGTTGTCCCCACCTCAAACTTGTGCTGCCCTGATAGACCCAAGGGAGCCCTACAAACTGACATCAGGAACCTGGACTGCTGAGTTTTCTTTCCCAGGGAAAATGGAAAAAGGATGTGCCCAGGGGCCCCTGGCCCTGGGCTGGGGACTCACTGCAAAGAATCCTTATATCGAAGGATGGACCCCACACCGAAGTTGTCCCCACCTCAAACTTGTGCTGCCCTGATAGACCCAAGGGAGCCCTACAAATTGACATCAGGAACCTGGACTGCTGAGTTTTCTTTCCCAGGGAAAATGGAAAAAGGATGTGCCCAGGGGCCCCTGGCCCTGGGCTGGGGACTCACTGCAAAGAATCCTTATATCGAAGGATGGACCCCACACCGAAGTTGTCCCCACCTCAAACTTGTGCTGCCCTGATAGACCCAAGGGAACCCTACAAACTGACATCAGGAACCTGGACTGCTGAGTTTTCTTTCCCAGGGAAAATGGAAAAAGGATGTGCCCAGGGGCCCCAGGCCCTGACTGCAAAGAATCCTTATATCGAAGGATGGACCCCACACCGAAGTTGTCCCCACCTCAAACTTGTGCTGCCCTGATAGACCCAAGGGAGCCCTACAAACTGACATCAGGAACCTGGACTGCTGAGTTTTCTTTCCCAGGGAAAATGGAAAAAGGATGTGCCCAGGGGCCCCTGGCCCTGACTGCAAAAAATCCTTATATCGAAGGATGGACCCCAGACTGAAGTTGTCCCCACCTCAAACTTGTGCTGCCCTGATAGACCCAAGGGAACCCTACAAACTGACATCAGGAAACTGGACTGCTGAGTTTTCTTTCCCAGGGAAAATGGAAAAAGGGTGTGCCCAGGGTTCCCTAGACCTGGGCTGGGGCCTCACTACAAAAAATCCTTATATCGAAGGATGGACCCCACACCGAAGTTGTCCCCACCTCAAACTTGTGCTGCCCTGATAGACCCAAGGGAGCCCTACAAACTGACATCAGGAACCTGGACTGCTGAGTTTTCTTTCCCAGGGAAAATGGAAAAAGGATGTGCCCAGGGGCCCCTGGCCCTGACTGCAAAAAATCCTTATATCGAAGGATGGACCCCACACGAAGTTGTCCCCACCTCAAACTTGTGCTGCCCTGATAGACCCAAGGGAACCCTACAAACTGACATCAGGAACCTGGACTGCTGAGTTTTCTTTCCCAGGGAAAATGGAAAAAGGGTGTGCCCAGGGTTCCCTAGCCCTGGGCTGGGGCCTCACTACAAAAAATCCTTATATCGAAGGATGGACCCCACACCGAAGTTGTCCCCACCTCAAACTTGTGCTGCCCTGATAGACCCAAGGGAGCCCTACAAACTGACATCAGGAACCTGGACTGCTGAGTTTTCTTTCCCAGGGAAAATGGAAAAAGGATGTGCCCAGGGGCCCCTGGCCCTGACTGCAAAAAATCCTTATATCGAAGGATGGACCCCACACCAAAGTTGTCCCCACCTCAAACTTGTGCTGCCCTGATAGACCCAAGGGAGCCCTACAAACTGACATCAGGAACCTGGACTGCTGAGTTTTCTTTCCCAGGGAAAATGGAAAAAGGATGTGCCCAGGGGCCCCTGGCCCTGGGCTGGGGCCTCACTGCAAAGAATCCTTATATCGAAGGATGGACCCCACACCGAAGTTGTCCCCACCTCAAACTTGTGCTGCCCTGATAGACCCAAGGGAACTCTACAAACTGACATCAGGAAACTGGACTGCTGAGTTTTCTTTCCCAGGGAAAATGGAAAAAGGATGTCCCCAGGGGCCCCTGGCCCTGGGCCCCGGGGCCGCACTGAAAAGAATCCTTATATCGAAGGATGGACCCCACACCGAAGTTGTCCCCACCTTAAAATTGTGCTGCCCTGATAGACCCAAGGGAGCCCTACAAACTGACATCAGGAACCTGGACTGCTGAGTTTTCTTTCCCAGGGAAAATGGAAAAAGGATGTGCCCAGGGGCCCCTGGCCCTGACTGCAAAAAATCCTTATATCGAAGGATGGACCCCACACCGAAGTTGTCCCCAACTCAAACTTGTGCTGCCCTGATAGACCCAAGGGAGCCCTACAAACTGACATCAGGAACCTGGACTGCTGAGTTTTCTTTCCCAGGGAAAATGGAAAAAGGATGTGCCCAGGGGCCCCTGGCCCTGACTGCAAAAAATCCTTATATCGAAGGATGGACCCCACACCAAAGTTGTCCCCACCTCAAACTTGTGCTGCCCTGATAGACCCAAGGGAGCCCTACAAACTGACATCAGGAACCTGGACTGCTGAGTTTTCTTTCCCAGGGAAAATGGAAAAAGGATGTGCCCAGGGGCCCCTGGCCCTGGGCTGGGGCCTCACTGCAAAGAATCCTTATATCGAAGGATGGACCCCACACCGAAGTTGTCCCCACCTCAAACTTGTGCTGCCCTGATAGACCCAAGGGAACTCTACAAACTGACATCAGGAAACTGGACTGCTGAGTTTTCTTTCCCAGGGAAAATGGAAAAAGGATGTCCCCAGGGGCCCCTGGCCCTGGGCCCCGGGGCCGCACTGAAAAGAATCCTTATATCGAAGGATGGACCCCACACCGAAGTTGTCCCCACCTTAAAATTGTGCTGCCCTGATAGACCCAAGGGAGCCCTACAAACTGACATCAGGAACCTGGACTGCTGAGTTTTCTTTCCCAGGGAAAATGGAAAAAGGATGTGCCCAGGGGCCCCTGGCCCTGGGCGGGGGCCTCACTACAAAGAATCCTGATATCGAAGGATGGACCCCACACCGAAGTTGTCCCCACCTCAAACTTGTGCTGCCCTGATAGACCCAAGGGAGCCCTACAAATTGACATCAGGAACCTGGACTGCTGAGTTTTCTTTCCCAGGGAAAATGGAAAAAGGATGTGCCCAGGGGCCCCTGGCCCTGGGCTGGGACCTCACTGCAAAGAATCCTTATATCGAAGGATGGACCCCACACCGAAGTTGTCCCCACCTCAAACTTGTGCTGCCCTGATAGACCCAAGGGAGCCCTACAAACTGACATCAGGAACCTGGACTGCTGAGTTTTCTTTCCCAGGGAAAATGGAAAAAGGATGTGCCCAGGGGCCCCAGGCCCTGACTGCAAAGAATCCTTATATCAAAGGATGGACCCCACACCGAAGTTGTCCCCACCTCAAACTTGTGCTGCCCTGATAGACCCAAGGGAGCCCTACAAACTGACATCAGGAACCTGGACTGCTGAGTTTTCTTTCCCAGGGAAAATGGAAGAAGGATGTGCCCAGGGGCCCCTGGCCCTGGGCTGGGGCCTCACTGCAAAGAATCCTTATATCGAAGGATGGACCCCACACCGAAGTTGTCCCCACCTCAAACTTGTGCTGCCCTGATAGACCCAAGGGAGCCCTACAAACTGACATCAGGAACCTGGACTGCTGAGTTTTCTTTCCCAGGGAAAATGGAAAAAGGATGTGCCCAGGGGCCCCTGGCCCTGACTGCAAAAAATCCTTATATCGAAGGATGGACCCCACACCGAAGTTGTCCCCACCTCAAACTTGTGCTGCCCTGATAGATTCAAGGGAGCCCTACAAACTGACATCAGGAACCTGGACTGCTGAGTTTTCTTTCCCAGGGAAAATGGAAAAAGGATGTGCCCAGGGGCCCCTGGCCCTGACTGCAAAGAATCCTTATATCGAAGGATGGACCCCACACCGAAGTTGTCCCCACCTCAAACTTGTGCTGCCCTGATAGACCCAAGGGAGCCCTACAAACTGACATCAGGAACCTGGACTGCTGAGTTTTCTTTCCCAGGGAAAATGGAAAAAGGATGTGCCCAGGGGCCCCTGGCCCTGACTGCAAAAAATCCTTATATCGAAGGATGGACCCCACACCGAAGTTGTCCCCACCTCAAACTTGTGCTGCCCTGATAGACCCAAGGGAGCCCTACAAACTGACATCAGGAACCTGGACTGCTGAGTTTTCTTTCCTAGGGAAAATGGAAAAAGGGTGTGCCATGGGGCCCCTGGCCCTGACTGCAAAAAATCCTTATATCGAAGGATGGACCCCACACCGAAGTTGTCCCCACCTCAAACTTGTGCTGCCCTGATAGACCCAAGGGAACCCTACAAACTGACATCAGGAACCTGGACTGCTGAGTTTTCTTTCCCAGGGAAAATGGAAAAAGGATGTGCCCAGGGGCCCCTGGCCCTGGGCTGGGGCCTCACTGCAAAGAATCCTTATATCGAAGGATGGACCCCACACCGAAGTTGTCCCCACCTCAAACTTGTGCTGCCCTGATAGACCCAAGGGAGCCCTACAAACTGACATCAGGAACCTGGACTGCTGAGTTTTCTTTCCCAGGGAAAATGGAAAAAGGATGTGCCCAGGGGCCCCTGGCCCTGACTGCAAAAAATCCTTATATCGAAGGATGGACCCCACACCGAAGTTGTCCCCACCTCAAACTTGTGCTGCCCTGATAGACCCAAGGGAGCCCTACAAACTGACATCAGGAACCTGGACTGCTGAGTTTTCTTTCCCAGGGAAAATGGGAAAAGGATGTGCCCAGGGGCCCCTGGCCCTGACTGCAAAAAATCCTTATATCGAAGGATGGACCCCACACCGAAGTTGTCCCCACCTCAAACTTGTGCTGCCCTGATAGACCCAAGGGAGCCCTACAAACTGACATCAGGAACCTGGACTGCTGAGTTTTCTTTCCCAGGGAAAATGGAAAAAGGATGTGCCCAGGGGCCCCTGGCACTGGGCTGGGGCCTCACTGCAAAGAATCCTTATATCGAAGGATGGACCCCACACCGAAGTTGTCCCCACCTCAAACTTGTGCTGCCCTGATAGACCCAAGGGAGCCCTACAAACTGACATCAGGAACCTGGACTGCTGAGTTTTCTTTCCCAGGGAAAATGGAAAAAGGATGTGCCCAGGGGCCCCTGGCCCTGACTGCAAAAAATCCTTATATCGAAGGATGGACCCCACACCGAAGTTGTCCCCACCTCAAACTTGTGCTGCCCTGATAGACCCAAGGGAGCCCTACAAACTGACATCAGGAACCTGGACTGCTGAGTTTTCTTTCCCAGGGAAAATGGAAAAAGGATGTGCCCAGGGGCCCCTGGCCCTGGGCTGGGGCCTCACTGCAAAGAATCCTTATATCGAAGGATGGACCCCACACCGAAGTTGTCCCCACCTCAAACTTGTGCTGCCCTGATAGACCCAAGGGAGCCCTACAAACTGACATCAGGAAACTGGACTGCTGAGTTTTCTTTCCCAGGGAAAATGGAAAAAGGATGTGCCCAGGGGCCCCTGGCCCTGGGCCCCGGGGCCGCACTGAAAAGAATCCTTATATCGAAGGATGGACCCCACACCGAAGTTGTCCCCACCTCAAACTTGTGCTGCCCTGATAGACCCAAGGGAGCCCTACAAACTGACATCAGGAACCTGGACTGCTGAGTTTTCTTTCCCAGGGAAAATGGAAAAAGGATGTGCCCAGGGGCCCCTGGCCCTGACTGCAAAAAATCCTTATATCTAAGGATGGACCCCACACCGAAGTTGTCCCCACCTCAAACTTGTGCTGCCCTGATAGACCCAAGGGAGCCCTACAAATTGACATCAGGAACCTGGACTGCTGAGTTTTCTTTCCCAGGGAAAATGGAAAAAGGATGTGCCCAGGGGCTCCTGGCCCTGGGCTGGGGCCTCACTGCAAAGAATCCTTATATCGAAGGATGGACCCCACACCGAAGTTGTCCCCACCTCAAACTTGTGCTGCCCTGATAGACCCAAGGGAACCCTACAAACTGACATCAGGAACCTGGACTGCTGAGTTTTCTTTCCCAGGGAAAATGGAAAAAGGATGTGCCCAGGGGCCCCAGGCCCTGACTGCAAAGAATCCTTATATCGAAGGATGGACCCCACACCGAAGTTGTCCCCACCTCAAACTTGTGCTGCCCTGATAGACCCAAGGGAGCCCTACAAACTGACATCAGGAACCTGGACTGCTGAGTTTTCTTTCCCAGGGAAAATGGAAAAAGGATGTGCCCAGGGGCCCCTGGCCCTGACTGCAAAAAATCCTTATATCGAAGGATGGACCCCAGACTGAAGTTGTCCCCACCTCAAACTTGTGCTGCCCTGATAGACCCAAGGGAACGCTACAAACTGACATCAGGAAACTGGACTGCTGAGTTTTCTTTCCCAGGGAAAATGGAAAAAGGGTGTGCCCAGGGTTCCCTAGCCCTGGGCTGGGGCCTCACTACAAAAAATCCTTATATCGAAGGATGGACCCCACACCGAAGTTGTCCCCACCTCAAACTTGTGCTGCCCTGATAGACCCAAGGGAGCCCTACAAACTGACATCAGGAACCTGGACTGCTGAGTTTTCTTTCCCAGGGAAAATGGAAAAAGGATGTGCCCAGGGGCCCCTGGCCCTGACTGCAAAAAATCCTTATATCGAAGGATGGACCCCACACCGAAGTTGTCCCCACCTCAAACTTGTGCTGCCCTGATAGACCCAAGGGAGCCCTACAAACTGACATCAGGAACCTGGACTGCTGAGTTTTCTTTCCCAGGGAAAATGGAAAAAGGATGTGCCCAGGGGCCCCTGGCCCTGGGCCCCGGGGCCGCACTGCAAAGAATCCTTATATCGAAGGATGGACCCCACACCGAAGTTGTCCCCACCTCAAACTTGTACTGCCCTGATAGACCCAAGGGAGCCCTACAAACTGACATCAGGAACCTGGACTGCTGAGTTTTCTTTCCCAGGGAAAATGGAAAAAGGATGTGCCCAGGGGCCCCTGGCCCTGACTGCAAAAAATCCTTATATCGAAGGATGGACCCCACACCGAAGTTGTCCCCACCTCAAACTTGTGCTGCCCTGATAGACCCAAGGGAGCCCTACAAACTGACATCAGGAACCTGGACTGCTGAGTTTTCTTTCCCAGGGAAAATGGAAAAAGGATGTGCCCAGGGGCCCCTGGCCCTGGGCTGGGGCCTCACTGCAAAGAATCCTTATATCGAAGGATGGACCCCACACCGAAGTTGTCTCCACCTCAAACTTGTGCTGCCCTGATAGACCCAAGGGAGCCCTACAAACTGACATCAGGAACCTGGACTGCTGAGTTTTCTTTCCCAGGGAAAATGGAAAAAGGATGTGCCCAGGGGCCCCTGGCCCTGACTGCAAAAAATCCTTATATCGAAGGATGGACCCCACACCGAAGTTGTCCCCACCTCAAACTTGTGCTGCCCTGATAGACCCAAGGGAGCCCTACAAACTGACATCAGGAACCTGGACTGCTGAGTTTTCTTTCCCAGGGAAAATGGAAGAAGGGTGTGCCCAGGGTCCCCTGGCCCTGGGCTGGGGCCTCACTGCAAAGAATCCTTATATCGAAGGATGGACCCCACACCGAAGTTGTCCCCACCTTAAAATTGTGCTGCCCTGATAGACCCAAGGGAGCCCTACAAACTGACATCAGGAACCTGGACTGCTGAGTTTTCTTTCCCAGGGAAAATGGAAAAAGGATGTGCCCAGGGGCCCCTGGCCCTGACTGCAAAGAATCCTTATATCGAAGGATGGACCCCAGACCGAAGTTGTCCCCACCTCAAACTTGTGCTGCCCTGATAGACCCAAGGGAGCCCTACAAACTGACATCAGGAACCTGGACTGCTGAGTTTTCTTTCCCAGGGAAAATGGAAAAAGGATGTGCCCAGGGGCCCCTGGCCCTGACTGCAAAAAATCCTTATATCGAAGGATGGACCCCACACCGAAGTTGTCCCCACCTCAAACTTGTGCTGCCCTGATAGACCCAAGGGAGCCCTACAAACTGACATCAGGAACCTGGACTGCTGAGTTTTCTTTCCCAGGGAAAATGGAAAAAGGATGTGCCCAGGGGCCCCTGGCCCTGACTGCAAAAAATCCTTATATCGAAGGATGGACCCCACACCAAAGTTGTCCCCACCTCAAACTTGTGCTGCCCTGATAGACCCAAGGGAGCCCTACAAACTGACATCAGGAACCTGGACTGCTGAGTTTTCTTTCCCAGGGAAAATGGAAAAAGGGTGTGCCCAGGGTTCCCTAGCCCTGGGCTGGGGCCTCACTACAAAAAATCCTTATATCGAAGGATGGACCCCACACCGAAGTTGTCCCCACCTCAAACTTGTGCTGCCCTGATAGACCCAAGGGAGCCCTACAAACTGACATCAGGAACCTGGACTGCTGAGTTTTCTTTCCCAGGGAAAATGGAAAAAGGATGTGCCCAGGGGCCCCTGGCCCTGACTGCAAAAAATCCTTATATCGAAGGATGGACCCCACACCGAAGTTGTCCCCACCTCAAACTTGTGCTGCCCTGATAGACCCAAGGGAGCCCTACAAACTGACATCAGGAACCTGGACTGCTGAGTTTTCTTTCCCAGGGAAAATGGAAAAAGGATGTGCCCAGGGGCCCCTGGCCCTGGGCTGGGGCCTCACTGCAAAGAATCCTTATATCGAAGGATGGACCCCACACCGAAGTTGTCCCCACCTCAAACTTGTGCTGCCCTGATAGACCCAAGGGAACTCTACAAACTGACATCAGGAAACTGGACTGCTGAGTTTTCTTTCCCAGGGAAAATGGAAAAAGGATGTGCCCAGGGGCCCCTGGCCCTGGGCCCCGGGGCCGCACTGAAAAGAATCCTTATATCGAAGGATGGACCCCAGACCGAAGTTGTCCCCACCTCAAACTTGTGCTGCCCTGATAGACCCAAGGGAACCCTACAAACTGACATCAGGAACCTGGACTGCTGAGTTTTCTTTCCCAGGGAAAATGGAAAAAGGATGTGCCCAGGGGCCCCTGGCCCTGACTGCAAAAAATCCTTATATCGAAGGATGGACCCCACACCGAAGTTGTCCCCACCTCAAACTTGTGCTGCCCTGATAGACCCAAGGGAGCCCTACAAACTGACATCAGGAACCTGGACTGCTGAGTTTTCTTTCCCAGGGAAAATGGAAAAAGGATGTGCCCAGGGGCCCCTGGCCCTGACTGCAAAAAATCCTTATATCGAAGGATGGACCCCACACCGAAGTTGTCCCCACCTCAAACTTGTGCTGCCCTGATAGACCCAAGGGAGCCCTACAAATTGACATCAGGAACCTGGACTGCTGAGTTTTCTTTCCCAGGGAAAATGGAAAAAGGATGTGCCCAGGGGCCCCTGGCCCTGGGCTGGGGCCTCACTGCAAAGAATCCTTATATCGAAGGATGGACCCCACACCGAAGTTGTCCCCACCTCAAACTTGTGCTGCCCTGATAGACCCAAGGGAGCCCTACAAACTGACATCAGGAACCTGGACTGCTGAGTTTTCTTTCCCAGGGAAAATGGAAAAAGGATGTGCCCAGGGGCCCCAGGCCCTGACTGCAAAGAATCCTTATATCGAAGGATGGACCCCACACCGAAGTTGTCCCCACCTCAAACTTGTGCTGCCCTGATAGACCCAAGGGAGCCCTACAAACTGACATCAGGAACCTGGACTGCTGAGTTTTCTTTCCCAGGGAAAATGGAAGAAGGATGTGCCCAGGGGCCCCTGGCCCTGGGCTGGGGCCTCACTGCAAAGAATCCTTATATCGAAGGATGGACCCCACACCGAAGTTGTCCCCACCTCAAACTTGTGCTGCCCTGATAGACCCAAGGGAGCCCTACAAACTGACATCAGGAACCTGGACTGCTGAGTTTTCTTTCCCAGGGAAAATGGAAAAAGGATGTGCCCAGGGGCCCCTGGCCCTGACTGCAAAAAATCCTTATATCGAAGGATGGACCCCACACCGAAGTTGTCCCCACCTCAAACTTGTGCTGCCCTGATAGATTCAAGGGAGCCCTACAAACTGACATCAGGAACCTGGACTGCTGAGTTTTCTTTCCCAGGGAAAATGGAAAAAGGATGTGCCCAGGGGCCCCAGGCCCTGACTGCAAAGAATCCTTATATCGAAGGATGGACCCCACACCGAAGTTGTCCCCACCTCAAACTTGTGCTGCCCTGATAGACCCAAGGGAGCCCTACAAACTGACATCAGGAACCTGGACTGCTGAGTTTTCTTTCCCAGGGAAAATGGAAAAAGGATGTGCCCAGGGGCCCCTGGCCCTGACTGCAAAAAATCCTTATATCGAAGGATGGACCCCACACCGAAGTTGTCCCCACCTCAAACTTGTGCTGCCCTGATAGACCCAAGGGAGCCCTACAAACTGACATCAGGAACCTGGACTGCTGAGTTTTCTTTCCTAGGGAAAATGGAAAAAGGGTGTGCCATGGGGCCCCTGGCCCTGACTGCAAAAAATCCTTATATCGAAGGATGGACCCCACACCGAAGTTGTCCCCACCTCAAACTTGTGCTGCCCTGATAGACCCAAGGGAACCCTACAAACTGACATCAGGAACCTGGACTGCTGAGTTTTCTTTCCCAGGGAAAATGGAAAAAGGATGTGCCCAGGGGCCCCTGGCCCTGGGCTGGGGCCTCACTGCAAAGAATCCTTATATCGAAGGATGGACCCCACACCGAAGTTGTCCCCACCTCAAACTTGTGCTGCCCTGATAGACCCAAGGGAGCCCTACAAACTGACATCAGGAACCTGGACTGCTGAGTTTTCTTTCCCAGGGAAAATGGAAAAAGGATGTGCCCAGGGGCCCCTGGCCCTGACTGCAAAAAATCCTTATATCGAAGGATGGACCCCACACCGAAGTTGTCCCCACCTCAAACTTGTGCTGCCCTGATAGACCCAAGGGAGCCCTACAAACTGACATCAGGAACCTGGACTGCTGAGTTTTCTTTCCCAGGGAAAATGGGAAAAGGATGTGCCCAGGGGCCCCTGGCCCTGACTGCAAAAAATCCTTATATCGAAGGATGGACCCCACACCGAAGTTGTCCCCACCTCAAACTTGTGCTGCCCTGATAGACCCAAGGGAGCCCTACAAACTGACATCAGGAACCTGGACTGCTGAGTTTTCTTTCCCAGGGAAAATGGAAAAAGGATGTGCCCAGGGGCCCCTGGCCCTGGGCTGGGGCCTCACTGCAAAGAATCCTTATATCGAAGGATGGACCCCACACCGAAGTTGTCCCCACCTCAAACTTGTGCTGCCCTGATAGACCCAAGGGAGCCCTACAAACTGACATCAGGAACCTGGACTGCTGAGTTTTCTTTCCCAGGGAAAATGGAAAAAGGATGTGCCCAGGGGCCCCTGGCCCTGACTGCAAAAAATCCTTATATCGAAGGATGGACCCCACACCGAAGTTGTCCCCACCTCAAACTTGTGCTGCCCTGATAGACCCAAGGGAGCCCTACAAACTGACATCAGGAACCTGGACTGCTGAGTTTTCTTTCCCAGGGAAAATGGAAAAAGGATGTGCCCAGGGGCCCCTGGCGCTGGGCTGGGGCCTCACTGCAAAGAATCCTTATATCGAAGGATGGACCCCACACCGAAGTTGTCCCCACCTCAAACTTGTGCTGCCCTGATAGACCCAAGGGAACTCTACAAACTGACATCAGGAAACTGGACTGCTGAGTTTTCTTTCCCAGGGAAAATGGAAAAAGGATGTGCCCAGGGGCCCCTGGCCCTGGGCCCCGGGGCCGCACTGAAAAGAATCCTTATATCGAAGGATGGACCCCAGACCGAAGTTGTCCCCACCTCAAACTTGTGCTGCCCTGATAGACCCAAGGGAGCCCTACAAACTGACATCAGGAACCTGGACTGCTGAGTTTTCTTTCCTAGGGAAAATGGAAAAAGGATGTGCCCAGGGGCCCCTGGCCCTGGGCTGGGGCCTCACTGCAAAGAATCCTTATATCGAAGGATGGACCCCACACCGAAGTTGTCCCCACCTCAAACTTGTGCTGCCCTGATAGACCCAAGGGAGCCCTACAAACTGACATCAGGAACCTGGACTGCTGAGTTTTCTTTCCCAGGGAAAATGGAAAAAGGATGTGCCCAGGGGCCCCTGGCCCTGGGCTGGGGACTCACTGCAAAGAATCCTTATATCGAAGGATGGACCCCACACCGAAGTTGTCCCCACCTCAAACTTGTGCTGCCCTGATAGACCCAAGGGAGCCCTACAAATTGACATCAGGAACCTGGACTGCTGAGTTTTCTTTCCCAGGGAAAATGGAAAAAGGATGTGCCCAGGGGCCCCTGGCCCTGGGCTGGGGACTCACTGCAAAGAATCCTTATATCGAAGGATGGACCCCACACCGAAGTTGTCCCCACCTCAAACTTGTGCTGCCCTGATAGACCCAAGGGAACCCTACAAACTGACATCAGGAACCTGGACTGCTGAGTTTTCTTTCCCAGGGAAAATGGAAGAAGGATGTGCCCAGGGGCCCCAGGCCCTGACTGCAAAGAATCCTTATATCGAAGGATGGACCCCACACCGAAGTTGTCCCCACCTCAAACTTGTGCTGCCCTGATAGACCCAAGGGAGCCCTACAAACTGACATCAGGAACCTGGACTGCTGAGTTTTCTTTCCCAGGGAAAATGGAAAAAGGATGTGCCCAGGGGCCCCTGGCCCTGACTGCAAAAAATCCTTATATCGAAGGATGGACCCCAGACTGAAGTTGTCCCCACCTCAAACTTGTGCTGCCCTGATAGACCCAAGGGAACCCTACAAACTGACATCAGGAAACTGGACTGCTGAGTTTTCTTTCCCAGGGAAAATGGAAAAAGGGTGTGCCCAGGGTTCCCTAGACCTGGGCTGGGGCCTCACTACAAAAAATCCTTATATCGAAGGATGGACCCCACACCGAAGTTGTCCCCACCTCAAACTTGTGCTGCCCTGATAGACCCAAGGGAGCCCTACAAACTGACATCAGGAACCTGGACTGCTGAGTTTTCTTTCCCAGGGAAAATGGAAAAAGGATGTGCCCAGGGGCCCCTGGCCCTGACTGCAAAAAATCCTTATATCGAAGGATGGACCCCACACGAAGTTGTCCCCACCTCAAACTTGTGCTGCCCTGATAGACCCAAGGGAACCCTACAAACTGACATCAGGAACCTGGACTGCTGAGTTTTCTTTCCCAGGGAAAATGGAAAAAGGGTGTGCCCAGGGTTCCCTAGCCCTGGGCTGGGGCCTCACTACAAAAAATCCTTATATCGAAGGATGGACCCCACACCGAAGTTGTCCCCACCTCAAACTTGTGCTGCCCTGATAGACCCAAGGGAGCCCTACAAACTGACATCAGGAACCTGGACTGCTGAGTTTTCTTTCCCAGGGAAAATGGAAAAAGGATGTGCCCAGGGGCCCCTGGCCCTGACTGCAAAAAGTCCTTATATCGAAGGATGGACCCCACACCGAAGTTGTCCCCACCTCAAACTTGTGCTGCCCTGATAGACCCAAGGGAGCCCTACAAACTGACATCAGGAACCTGGACTGCTGAGTTTTCTTTCCCAGGGAAAATGGAAAAAGGATGTGCCCAGGGGCCCCTGGCCCTGGGCTGGGGCCTCACTGCAAAGAATCCTTATATCGAAGGATGGACCCCACACCGAAGTTGTCCCCACCTCAAACTTGTGCTGCCCTGATAGACCCAAGGGAACTCTACAAACTGACATCAGGAAACTGGACTGCTGAGTTTTCTTTCCCAGGGAAAATGGAAAAAGGATGTCCCCAGGGGCCCCTGGCCCTGGGCCCCGGGGCCGCACTGAAAAGAATCCTTATATCGAAGGATGGACCCCACACCGAAGTTGTCCCCACCTTAAAATTGTGCTGCCCTGATAGACCCAAGGGAGCCCTACAAACTGACATCAGGAACCTGGACTGCTGAGTTTTCTTTCCCAGGGAAAATGGAAAAAGGATGTGCCCAGGGGCCCCTGGCCCTGACTGCAAAAAATCCTTATATCGAAGGATGGACCCCACACCGAAGTTGTCCCCACCTCAAACTTGTGCTGCCCTGATAGACCCAAGGGAGCCCTACAAACTGACATCAGGAACCTGGACTGCTGAGTTTTCTTTCCCAGGGAAAATGGAAAAAGGATGTGCCCAGGGGCCCCTGGCCCTGGGCTGGGGCCTCACTGCAAAGAATCCTTATATCGAAGGATGGACCCCACACCGAAGTTGTCCCCACCTCAAACTTGTGCTGCCCTGATAGACCCAAGGGAGCCCTACAAACTGACATCAGGAACCTGGACTGCTGAGTTTTCTTTCCCAGGGAAAATGGAAAAAGGATGTGCCCAGCGGCCCCTGGCCCTGGGCGGGGGCCTCACTACAAAGAATCCTGATATCGAAGGATGGACCCCACACCGAAGTTGTCCCCACCTCAAACTTGTGCTGCCCTGATAGACCCAAGGGAGCCCTACAAACTGACATCAGGAACATGGACTGCTGAGTTTTCTTTCCCAGGGAAAATGGAAAAAGGATGTGCCCAGAGGCCCCTGGCCCTGGGCGGGGGCCTCACTGCAAAGAATCCTTATATCGAAGGATGGACCCCACACCGAAGTTGTCCCCACCTCAAACTTGTGCTGCCCTGATAGACCCAAGGGAGCCCTACAAATTGACATCAGGAACCTGGACTGCTGAGTTTTCTTTCCCAGGGAAAATGGAAAAAGGATGTGCCCAGGGGCCCCTGGCCCTGGGCTGGGGACTCACTGCAAAGAATCCTTATATCGAAGGATGGACCCCACACCGAAGTTGTCCCCACCTCAAACTTGTGCTGCCCTGATAGACCCAAGGGAACCCTACAAACTGACATCAGGAACCTGGACTGCTGAATTTTCTTTCCCAGGGAAAATGGAAAAAGGATGTGCCCAGGGGCCCCAGGCCCTGACTGCAAAGAATCCTTATATCGAAGGATGGACCCCACACCGAAGTTGTCCCCACCTCAAACTTGTGCTGCCCTGATAGACCCAAGGGAGCCCTACAAACTGACATCAGGAACCTGGACTGCTGAGTTTTCTTTCCCAGGGAAAATGGAAAAAGGATGTGCCCAGGGGCCCCTGGCCCTGACTGCAAAAAATCCTTATATCGAAGGATGGACCCCAGACTGAAGTTGTCCCCACCTCAAACTTGTGCTGCCCTGATAGACCCAAGGGAACCCTACAAACTGACATCAGGAAACTGGACTGCTGAGTTTTCTTTCCCAGGGAAAATGGAAAAAGGGTGTGCCCAGGGTTCCCTAGCCCTGGGCTGGGGCCTCACTACAAAAAATCCTTATATCGAAGGATGGACCCCACACCGAAGTTGTCCCCACCTCAAACTTGTGCTGCCCTGATAGACCCAAGGGAGCCCTACAAACTGACATCAGGAACCTGGACTGCTGAGTTTTCTTTCCCAGGGAAAATGGAAAAAGGATGTGCCCAGGGGCCCCTGGCCCTGACTGCAAAAAATCCTTATATCGAAGGATGGACCCCACACCGAAGTTGTCCCCACCTCAAACTTGTGCTGCCCTGATAGACCCAAGGGAACCCTACAAACTGACATCAGGAACCTGGACTGCTGAGTTTTCTTTCCCAGGGAAAATGGAAAAAGGGTGTGCCCAGGGTTCCCTAGCCCTGGGCTGGGGCCTCACTACAAAAAATCCTTATATCGAAGGATGGACCCCACACCGAAGTTGTCCCCACCTCAAACTTGTGCTGCCCTGATAGACCCAAGGGAGCCCTACAAACTGACATCAGGAACCTGGACTGCTGAGTTTTCTTTCCCAGGGAAAATGGAAAAAGGATGTGCCCAGGGGCCCCTGGCCCTGACTGCAAAGAATCCTTATATCGAAGGATGGACCCCACACCGAAGTTGTCCCCACCTCAAACTTGTGCTGCCCTGATAGACCCAAGGGAGCCCTACAAACTGACATCAGGAACCTGGACTGCTGAGTTTTCTTTCCCAGGGAAAATGGAAAAAGGATGTGCCCAGGGGCCCCTGGCCCTGGGCTGGGGCCTCACTGCAAAGAATCCTTATATCGAAGGATGGACCCCACACCGAAGTTGTCCCCACCTCAAACTTGTGCTGCCCTGATAGACCCAAGGGAACTCTACAAACTGACATCAGGAAACTGGACTGCTGAGTTTTCTTTCCCAGGGAAAATGGAAAAAGGATGTCCCCAGGGGCCCCTGGCCCTGGGCCCCCGGGCCGCACTGAAAAGAATCCTTATATCGAAGGATGGACCCCAGACCGAAGTTGTCCCCACCTCAAACTTGTGCTGCCCTGATAGACCCAAGGGAACCCTACAAACTGACATCAGGAACCTGGACTGCTGAGTTTTCTTTCCCAGGGAAAATGGAAAAAGGATGTGCCCAGGGGCCCCTGGCCCTGACTGCAAAAAATCCTTATATCGAAGGATGGACCCCACACCGAAGTTGTCCCCACCTCAAACTTGTGCTGCCCTGATACACCCAAGGGAGCCCTACAAACTGACATCAGGAACCTGGACTGCTGAGTTTTCTTTCCTAGGGAAAATGGAAAAAGGATGTGCCCAGGGGCCCCTGGCCCTGGGCTGGGGCCTCACTGCAAAGAATCCTTATATCGAAGGATGGACCCCACACCGAAGTTGTCCCCACCTCAAACTTGTGCTGCCCTGATAGACCCAAGGGAGCCCTACAAACTGACATCAGGAACCTGGACTGCTGAGTTTTCTTTCCCAGGGAAAATGGAAAAAGGATGTGCCCAGGGGCCCCTGGCCCTGGGCGGGGGCCTCACTACAAAGAATCCTGATATCGAAGGATGGACCCCACACCGAAGTTGTCCCCACCTCAAACTTGTGCTGCCCTGATAGACCCAAGGGAGCCCTACAAATTGACATCAGGAACCTGGACTGCTGAGTTTTCTTTCCCAGGGAAAATGGAAAAAGGATGTGCCCAGGGGCCCCTGGCCCTGGGCTGGGGCCTCACTGCAAAGAATACTTATATCGAAGGATGGACCCCACACCGAAGTTGTCCCCACCTCAAACTTGTGCTGCCCTGATAGACCCAAGGGAGCCCTACAAACTGACATCAGGAACCTGGACTGCTGAGTTTTCTTTCCCAGGGAAAATGGAAAAAGGATGTGCCCAGGGGCCCCAGGCCCTGACTGCAAAGAATCCTTATATCGAAGGATGGACCCCACGCCGAAGTTGTCCCCACCTCAAACTTGTGCTGCCCTGATAGACCCAAGGGAGCCCTACAAACTGACATCAGGAACCTGGACTGCTGAGTTTTCTTTCCCAGGGAAAATGGAAAAAGGATGTGCCCAGGGGCCCCTGGCCCTGGGCTGGGGCCTCACTGCAAAGAATCCTTATATCGAAGGATGGACCCCACACCGAAGTTGTCCCCACCTCAAACTTGTGCTGCCCTGATAGACCCAAGGGAGCCCTACAAACTGACATCAGGAACCTGGACTGCTGAGTTTTCTTTCCCAGGGAAAATGGAAAAAGGATGTGCCCAGGGGCCCCTGGCCCTGACTGCAAAAAATCCTTATATCGAAGGATGGACCCCACACCGAAGTTGTCCCCACCTCAAACTTGTGCTGCCCTGATAGATTCAAGGGAGCCCTACAAACTGACATCAGGAACCTGGACTGCTGAGTTTTCTTTCCCAGGGAAAATGGAAAAAGGATGTGCCCAGGGGCCCCTGGCCCTGACTGCAAAGAATCCTTATATCGAAGGATGGACCCCACACCGAAGTTGTCCCCACCTCAAACTTGTGCTGCCCTGATAGACCCAAGGGAGCCCTACAAACTGACATCAGGAACCTGGACTGCTGAGTTTTCTTTCCCAGGGAAAATGGAAAAAGGATGTGCCCAGGGGCCCCTGGCCCTGACTGCAAAAAATCCTTATATCGAAGGATGGACCCCACACCGAAGTTGTCCCCACCTCAAACTTGTGCTGCCCTGATAGACCCAAGGGAGCCCTACAAACTGACATCAGGAACCTGGACTGCTGAGTTTTCTTTCCTAGGGAAAATGGAAAAAGGGTGTGCCCAGGGGCCCCTGGCCCTGACTGCAAAAAATCCTTATATCGAAGGATGGACCCCACACCGAAGTTGTCCCCACCTCAAACTTGTGCTGCCCTGATAGACCCAAGGGAGCCCTACAAACTGACATCAGGAACCTGGACTGCTGAGTTTTCTTTCCCAGGGAAAATGGAAAAAGGATGTGCCCAGGGGCCCCTGGCCCTGGGCTGGGGCCTCACTGCAAAGAATCCTTATATCGAAGGATGGACCCCACACCGAAGTTGTCCCCACCTCAAACTTGTGCTGCCCTGATAGACCCAAGGGAGCCCTACAAACTGACATCAGGAACCTGGACTGCTGAGTTTTCTTTCCCAGGGAAAATGGAAAAAGGATGTGCCCAGGGGCCCCTGGCCCTGACTGCAAAAAATCCTTATATCGAAGGATGGACCCCACACCGAAGTTGTCCCCACCTCAAACTTGTGCTGCCCTGATAGACCCAAGGGAGCCCTACAAACTGACATCAGGAACCTGGACTGCTGAGTTTTCTTTCCCAGGGAAAATGGGAAAAGGATGTGCCCAGGGGCCCCTGGCCCTGACTGCAAAAAATCCTTATATCGAAGGATGGACCCCACACCGAAGTTGTCCCCACCTCAAACTTGTGCTGCCCTGATAGACCCAAGGGAGCCCTACAAACTGACATCAGGAACCTGGACTGCTGAGTTTTCTTTCCCAGGGAAAATGGAAAAAGGATGTGCCCAGGGGCCCCTGGCACTGGGCTGGGGCCTCACTGCAAAGAATCCTTATATCGAAGGATGGACCCCACACCGAAGTTGTCCCCACCTCAAACTTGTGCTGCCCTGATAGACCCAAGGGAGCCCTACAAACTGACATCAGGAACCTGGACTGCTGAGTTTTCTTTCCCAGGGAAAATGGAAAAAGGATGTGCCCAGGGGCCCCTGGCCCTGACTGCAAAAAATCCTTATATCGAAGGATGGACCCCACACCGAAGTTGTCCCCACCTCAAACTTGTGCTGCCCTGATAGACCCAAGGGAGCCCTACAAACTGACATCAGGAACCTGGACTGCTGAGTTTTCTTTCCCAGGGAAAATGGAAAAAGGATGTGCCCAGGGGCCCCTGGCCCTGGGCTGGGGCCTCACTGCAAAGAATCCTTATATCGAAGGATGGACCCCACACCGAAGTTGTCCCCACCTCAAACTTGTGCTGCCCTGATAGACCCAAGGGAGCCCTACAAACTGACATCAGGAAACTGGACTGCTGAGTTTTCTTTCCCAGGGAAAATGGAAAAAGGATGTGCCCAGGGGCCCCTGGCCCTGGGCCCCGGGGCCGCACTGAAAAGAATCCTTATATCGAAGGATGGACCCCACACCGAAGTTGTCCCCACCTCAAACTTGTGCTGCCCTGATAGACCCAAGGGAGCCCTACAAACTGACATCAGGAACCTGGACTGCTGAGTTTTCTTTCCCAGGGAAAATGGAAAAAGGATGTGCCCAGGGGCCCCTGGCCCTGACTGCAAAAAATCCTTATATCGAAGGATGGACCCCACACCGAAGTTGTCCCCACCTCAAACTTGTGCTGCCCTGATAGACCCAAGGGAGCCCTACAAACTGACATCAGGAACCTGGACTGCTGAGTTTTCTTTCCTAGGGAAAATGGAAAAAGGATGTGCCCAGGGGCCCCTGGCCCTGGGCTGGGGCCTCACTGCAAAGAATCCTTATATCGAAGGATGGACCCCACACCGAAGTTGTCCCCACCTCAAACTTGTGCTGCCCTGATAGACCCAAGGGAGCCCTACAAACTGACATCAGGAACCTGGACTGCTGAGTTTTCTTTCCCAGGGAAAATGGAAAAAGGATGTGCGCAGAGGCCCCTGGCCCTGGGCGGGGGCCTCACTGCAAAGAATCCTTATATCGAAGGATGGACCCCACACCGAAGTTGTCCCCACCTCAAACTTGTGCTGCCCTGATAGACCCAAGGGAGCCCTACAAATTGACATCAGGAACCTGGACTGATGAGTTTTCTTTCCCAGGGAAAATGGAAAAAGGATGTGCCCAGGGGCCCCTGGCCCTGGGCTGGGGCCTCACTGCAAAGAATCCTTATATCGAAGGATGGACCCCACACCGAAGTTGTCCCCACCTCAAACTTGTGCTGCCCTGATAGACCCAAGGGAACCCTACAAACTGACATCAGGAACCTGGACTGCTGAGTTTTCTTTCCCAGGGAAAATGGAAAAAGGATGTGCCCAGGGGCCCCAGGCCCTGACTGCAAAGAATCCTTATATCGAAGGATGGACCCCACACCGAAGTTGTCCCCACCTCAAACTTGTGCTGCCCTGATAGACCCAAGGGAGCCCTACAAACTGACATCAGGAACCTGGACTGCTGAGTTTTCTTTCCCAGGGAAAATGGAAAAAGGATGTGCCCAGGGGCCCCTGGCCCTGACTGCAAAAAATCCTTATATCGAAGGATGGACCCCAGACTGAAGTTGTCCCCACCTCAAACTTGTGTTGCCCTGATAGACCCAAGGGAACGCTACAAACTGACATCAGGAACCTGGACTGCTGAGTTTTCTTTCCCAGGGAAAATGGAAAAAGGGTGTGCCCAGGGTTCCCTAGCCCTGGGCTGGGGCCTCACTACAAAAAATCCTTATATCGAAGGATGGACCCCACACCGAAGTTGTCCCCACCTCAAACTTGTGCTGCCCTGATAGACCCAAGGGAGCCCTACAAACTGACATCAGGAACCTGGACTGCTGAGTTTTCTTTCCCAGGGAAAATGGAAAAAGGATGTGCCCAGGGGCCCCTGGCCCTGACTGCAAAAAATCCTTATATCGAAGGATGGACCCCACACCGAAGTTGTCCCCACCTCAAACTTGTGCTGCCCTGATAGACCCAAGGGAGCCCTACAAACTGACATCAGGAACCTGGACTGCTGAGTTTTCTTTCCCAGGGAAAATGGAAAAAGGATGTGCCCAGGGGCCCCTGGCCCTGGGCTGGGGCCTCACTGCAAAGAATCCTTATATCGAAGGATGGACCCCACACCGAAGTTGTCCCCACCTCAAACTTGTGCTGCCCTGATAGACCCAAGGGAGCCCTACAAACTGACATCAGGAAACTGGACTGCTGAGTTTTCTTTCCCAGGGAAAATGGAAAAAGGATGTGCCCAGGGGCCCCTGGCCCTGGGCCCCGGGGCCGCACTGAAAAGAATCCTTATATCGAAGGATGGACCCCACACCGAAGTTGTCCCCACCTCAAACTTGTGCTGCCCTGATAGACCCAAGGGAGCCCTACAAACTGACATCAGGAACCTGGACTGCTGAGTTTTCTTTCCCAGGGAAAATGGAAAAAGGATGTGCCCAGGGGCCCCTGGCCCTGACTGCAAAAAATCCTTATATCGAAGGATGGACCCCACACCGAAGTTGTCCCCACCTCAAACTTGTGCTGCCCTGATAGACCCAAGGGAGCCCTACAAACTGACATCAGGAACCTGGACTGCTGAGTTTTCTTTCCTAGGGAAAATGGAAAAAGGATGTGCCCAGGGGCCCCTGGCCCTGGGCTGGGGCCTCACTGCAAAGAATCCTTATATCGAAGGATGGACCCCACACCGAAGTTGTCCCCACCTCAAACTTGTGCTGCCCTGATAGACCCAAGGGAGCCCTACAAACTGACATCAGGAACCTGGACTGCTGAGTTTTCTTTCCCAGGGAAAATGGAAAAAGGATGTGCGCAGAGGCCCCTGGCCCTGGGCGGGGGCCTCACTGCAAAGAATCCTTATATCGAAGGATGGACCCCACACCGAAGTTGTCCCCACCTCAAACTTGTGCTGCCCTGATAGACCCAAGGGAGCCCTACAAACTGACATCAGGAACCTGGACTGCTGAGTTTTCTTTCCCAGGGAAAATGGAAAAAGGATGTGCCCAGGGGCTCCTGGCCCTGGGCTGGGGCCTCACTACAAAAAATCCTTATATCGAAGGATGGACCCCACACCGAAGTTGTCCCCACCTCAAACTTGTGCTGCCCTGATAGACCCAAGGGAACCCTACAAACTGACATCAGGAACCTGGACTGCTGAGTTTTCTTTCCCAGGGAAAATGGAAAAAGGATGTGCCCAGGGGCCCCAGGCCCTGACTGCAAAGAATCCTTATATCGAAGGATGGACCCCACACCGAAGTTGTCCCCACCTCAAACTTGTGCTGCCCTGATAGACCCAAGGGAGCCCTACAAACTGACATCAGGAACCTGGACTGCTGAGTTTTCTTTCCCAGGGAAAATGGAAAAAGGATGTGCCCAGGGGCCCCTGGCCCTGACTGCAAAAAATCCTTATATCGAAGGATGGACCCCAGACCGAAGTTGTCCCCACCTCAAACTTGTGCTGCCCTGATAGACCCAAGGGAACGCTACAAACTGACATCAGGAAACTGGACTGCTGAGTTTTCTTTCCCAGGGAAAATGGAAAAAGGGTGTGCCCAGGGTTCCCTAGCCCTGGGCTGGGGCCTCACTACAAAAAATCCTTATATCGAAGGATGGACCCCACACCGAAGTTGTCCCCACCTCAAACTTGTGCTGTCCTGATAGACCCAAGGGAGCCCTACAAACTGACATCAGGAACCTGGACTGCTGAGTTTTCTTTCCCAGGGAAAATGGAAAAAGGATGTGCCCAGGGGCCCCTGGCCCTGACTGCAAAAAATCCTTATATCGAAGGATGGACCCCACACCGAAGTTGTCCCCACCTCAAACTTGTGCTGCCCTGATAGACCCAAGGGAGCCCTACAAACTGACATCAGGAACCTGGACTGCTGAGTTTTCTTTCCCAGGGAAAATGGAAAAAGGATGTGCCCAGGGGCCCCTGGCCCTGGGCCCCGGGGCCGCACTGCAAAGAATCCTTATATCGAAGGATGGACCCCACACCGAAGTTGTCCCCACCTCAAACTTGTACTGCCCTGATAGACCCAAGGGAGCCCTACAAACTGACATCAGGAACCTGGACTGCTGAGTTTTCTTTCCCAGGGAAAATGGAAAAAGGATGTGCCCAGGGGCCCCTGGCCCTGACTGCAAAAAATCCTTATATCGAAGGATGGACCCCACACCGAAGTTGTCCCCACCTCAAACTTGTGCTGCCCTGATAGACCCAAGGGAGCCCTACAAACTGACATCAGGAACCTGGACTGCTGAGTTTTCTTTCCCAGGGAAAATGGAAAAAGGATGTGCCCAGGGGCCCCTGGCCCTGACTGCAAAAAATCCTTATATCGAAGGATGGACCCCACACCGAAGTTGTCCCCACCTCAAACTTGTGCTGCCCTGATAGACCCAAGGGAGCCCTACAAACTGACATCAGGAACCTGGACTGCTGAGTTTTCTTTCCCAGGGAAAATGGAAAAAGGATGTGCCCAGGGGCCCCTGGCCCTGGGCTGGGGCCTCACTGCAAAGAATCCTTATATCGAAGGATGGACCCCACACCGAAGTTGTCCCCACCTCAAACTTGTGCTGCCCTGATAGACCCAAGGGAGCCCTACAAACTGACATCAGGAAACTGGACTGCTGAGTTTTCTTTCCCAGGGAAAATGGAAAAAGGATGTGCCCAGGGGCCCCTGGCCCTGGGCCCCGGGGCCGCACTGAAAAGAATCCTTATATCGAAGGATGGACCCCACACCGAAGTTGTCCCCACCTCAAACTTGTGCTGCCCTGATAGACCCAAGGGAACCCTACAAACTGACATCAGGAACCTGGACTGCTGAGTTTTCTTTCCCAGGGAAAATGGCCGAAGGATGTGCCCAGGGGCCCCTGGCCCTGACTGCAAAAAATCCTTATATCGAAGGATGGACCCCAGACCGAAGTTGTCCCCACCTCAAACTTGTGCTGCCCTGATAGACCCAAGGGAGCCCTACAAACTGACATCAGGAACCTGGACTGCTGAGTTTTCTTTCCCAGGGAAAATGGAAAAAGGATGTGCCCAGGGGCCCCTGGCCCTGACTGCAAAAAATCCTTATATCGAAGGATGGACCCCACACCGAAGTTGTCCCCACCTCAAACTTGTGCTGCCCTGATAGACCCAAGGGAGCCCTACAAACTGACATCAGGAACCTGGACTGCTGAGTTTTCTTTCCCAGGGAAAATGGAAAAAGGATGTGCCCAGGGGCCCCTGGACATGGGCTGGGGCCTCACTGCAAAGAATCCTTATATCAAAGGATGGACCCCACACCGAAGATGTCCCCACCTCAAACTTGTGCTGCCCTGATAGACCCAAGGGAGCCCTACAAACTGACATCAGGAACCTGGACTGCTGAGTTTTCTTTCCCAGGGAAAATGGAAAAAGGATGTGCCCAGGGGCCCCTGGCCCTGGGCCCCGGGGCCGCACTGCAAAGAATCCTTATATCGAAGGATGGACCCCAGACCGAAGTTGTCCCCACCTCAAACTTGTGCTGCCCTGATACACCCAAGGGAGCCCTACAAACTGACATCAGGAACCTAGACTGCTGAGTTTTCTTTCCCAGGGAAAATGGAAAAAGGATGTGCCCAGGGGCCCCTGGCCCTGACTGCAAAAAATCCTTATATCGAAGGATGGACCCCACACCGAAGTTGTCCCCACCTCAAACTTGTGCTGCCCTGATAGACCCAAGGGAGCCCTACAAACTGACATCAGGAACCTGGACTGCTGAGTTTTCTTTCCCAGGGAAAATGGAAAAAGGATGTGCCCAGGGGCCCCTGGCCCTGGGCTGGGGCCTCACTGCAAAGAATCCTTATATCGAAGGATGGACCCCACACCGAAGTTGTCCCCACCTCAAACTTGTGCTGCCCTGATAGACCCAAGGGAGCCCTACAAACTGACATCAGGAACCTGGACTGCTGAGTTTTCTTTCCCAGGGAAAATGGCCGAAGGATGTGCCCAGGGGCCCCTGGCCCTGGGCTGGGGCCTCACTGCAAAGAATCCTTATATCGAAGGATGGACCCCACACCGAAGTTGTCCCCACCTCAAACTTGTGCTGCCCTGATAGACCCAAGGGAGCCCTACAAACTGACATCAGGAACCTGGACTGCTGAGTTTTCTTTCCCAGGGAAAATGGAAAAAGGATGTGCCCAGGGGCCCCTGGCCCTGGGCTGGGGCCTCACTGCAAAGAATCCTTATATCGAAGGATGGACCCCACACCGAAGTTGTCCCCACCTCAAACTCGTGCTGCCCTGATAGACCCAAGGGAGCCCTACAAACTGACATCAGGAACCTGGACTGCTGAGTTTTCTTTCCCAGGGAAAATGGAAAAAGGATGTGCCCAGGGGCCCCTGGCCCTGGGCTGGGGCCTCACTGCAAAGAATCCTTATATCGAAGGATGGACCCCATACCGAAGTTGTCCCCACCTCAAACTTGTGCTGCCCTGATAGACCCAAGGGAGCCCTACAAACTGACATCAGGAACCTGGACTGCTGAGTTTTCTTTCCCAGGGAAAATGGAAAAAGGATGTGCCCAGGGGCCCCTGGCCCTGGGCCCCGGGGCCGCACTGCAAAGAATCCTTATATCGAAGGATGGACCCCACACCGAAGTTGTCCCCACCTCAAACTTGTGCTGCCCTGATAGACCCAAGGGAGCCCTACAAACTGACATCAGGAACCTGGACTGCTGAGTTTTCTTTCCCAGGGAAAATGGAAAAAGGATGTGCCCAGGGGCCCCTGGCCCTGACTGCAAAAAATCCTTATATCAAAGGATGGACCCCACACCGAAGTTGTCCCCACCTCAAACTTGTGCTGCCCTGATAGACCCAAGGGAGCCCTACAAACTGACATCAGGAACCTGGACTGCTGAGTTTTCTTTCCCAGGGAAAATGGCCGAAGGATGTGCCCAGGGGCCCCTGGCCCTGGGCCCCGGGGCCTCACTGCAAAGAATCCTTATATCGAAGGATGGACCCCACACCGAAGTTGTCCCCACCTCAAACTTGTGCTGCCCTGATAGACCCAAGGGAGCCCTACAAACTGACATCAGGAACCTGGACTGCTGAGTTTTCTTTCCCAGGGAAAATGGAAAAAGGATGTGCCCAGGGGCCCCTGGCCCTGGGCTGGGGCCTCACTGCAAAGAATCCTTATATCGAAGGATGGACCCCACACCGAAGTTGTCCCCACCTCAAACTTGTGCTGCCCTGATAGACCCAAGGGAGCCCTACAAACTGACATCAGGAACCTGGACTGCTGAGTTTTCTTTCCCAGGGAAAATGGCCGAAGGATGTGCCCAGGGGCCCCTGGCCCTGACTGCAAAAAATCCTTATATCGAAGGATGGACCCCACACCGAAGTTGTCCCCACCTCAAACTTGTGCTGCCCTGATAGACCCAAGGGAGCCCTACAAACTGACATCAGGAACCTGGACTGCTGAGTTTTCTTTCCCAGGGAAAATGGAAAAAGGATGTGCCCAGGGGCCCCTGGCCCTGGGCTGGGGCCTCACTGCAAAGAATCCTTATATCGAAGGATGGACCCCACACCGAAGTTGTCCCCACCTCAAACTTGTGCTGCCCTGATAGACCCAAGGGAGCCCTACAAACTGACATCAGGAACCTGGACTGCTGAGTTTTCTTTCCCAGGGAAAATGGAAAAAGGATGTGCCCAGGGGCCCCTGGCCCTGACTGCAAAAAATCCTTATATCGAAGGATGGACCCCACACCGAAGTTGTCCCCACCTCAAACTTGTGCTGCCCTGATAGACCCAAGGGAACCCTACAAACTGACATCAGGAACCTGGACTGCTGAGTTTTCTTTCCCAGGGAAAATGGAAAAATGATGTGCCCAGGGGCCCCTGGCCCTGTGCTGGGGCCTCACTGCAAAGAATCCTTATATCGAAGGATGGACCCCACACCGAAGTTGTCCCCACCTCAAACTTGTGCTGCCCTGATAGACCCAAGGGAGCCCTACAAACTGACATCAGGAACCTAGACTGCTGAGTTTTCTTTCCCAGGGAAAATGGAAAAAGGATGTGCCCAGGGGCCCCTGGCCCTGACTGCAAAAAATCCTTATATCGAAGGATGGACCCCACACCGAAGTTGTCCCCACCTCAAACTTGTGCTGCCCTGATAGACCCAAGGGAGCCCTACAAACTGACATCAGGAAACTGGACTGCTGAGTTTTCTTTCCCAGGGAAAATGGAAAAAGGATGTGCCCAGGGTTCCCTGGCCCTGGGCTGGGGCCTCACTACAAAAAATCCTTATATCGAAGGATGGACCCCACACCGAAGTTGTCCCCACCTCACACTTGTGCTGCCCTGATAGACCCAAGGGAGCCCTACAAACTGACATCAGGAAACTGGACTGCTGAGTTTTCTTTCCCAGGGAAAATGGAAAAAGGATGTGCCCAGGGTTCCCTGGCCCTGGGCTGGGGCCTCACTACAAAAAATCCTTATATCGAAGGATGGACCCCACACCGAAGTTGTCCCCACCTCACACTTGTGCTGCCCTGATAGACCCAAGGGAGCCCTACAAACTGACATCAGGAACCTGGACTGCTGAGTTTTCTTTCCCAGGGAAAATGGAAAAAGGATGTGCCCAGGGGCCCCTGGCCCTGACTGCAAAAAATCCTTATATCAAAGGATGGACCCCACACCGAAGTTGTCCCCACCTCAAACTTGTGCTGCCCTGATAGACCCAAGGGAGCCCTACAAACTGACATCAGGAACCTGGACTGCTGAGTTTTCTTTCCCAGGGAAAATGGAAAAAGGATGTGCCCAGGGGCCCCTGGCCCTGACTGCAAAAAATCCTTATATCGAAGGATGGACCCCACACCGAAGTTGTCCCCACCTCAAACTTGTGCTGCCCTGATAGACCCAAGGGAGCCCTACAAACTGACATCAGGAACCTGGACTGCTGAGTTTTCTTTCCCAGGGAAAATGGAAAAAGGATGTGCCCAGGGGCCCCTGGCCCTGGGCTGGGGCCTCACTGCAAAGAATCCTTATATCGAAGGATGGACCCCACACCGAAGTTGTCCCCACCTCAAACTTGTGCTGCCCTGATAGACCCAAGGGAGCCCTACAAACTGACATCAGGAACCTGGACTGCTGAGTTTTCTTTTCCAGGGAAAATGGAAAAAGGATGTGCCCAGGGGCCCCTGGCCCTGACTGCAAAGAATCCTTATATCGAAGGATGGACCCCACACCGAAGTTGTCCCCACCTCAAACTTGTGCTGCCCTGATAGACCCAAGGGAGCCCTACAAACTGACATCAGGAACCTGGACTGCTGAGTTTTCTTTCCCAGGGAAAATGGAAAAAGGATGTGCCCAGGGGCCCCTGGCCCTGACTGCAAAAAATCCTTATATCGAAGGATGGACCCCACACCGAAGTTGTCCCCACCTCAAACTTGTGCTGCCCTGATAGACCCAAGGGAGCCCTACAAACTGACATCAGGAACCTGGACTGCTGAGTTTTCTTTCCCAGGGAAAATGGAAAAAGGATGTGCCCAGGGGCCCCTGGCCCTGACTGCAAAAAATCCTTATATCGAAGGATGGACCCCACACCGAAGTTGTCCCCACCTCAAACTTGTGCTGCCCTGATAGACCCAAGGGAGCCCTACAAACTGACATCAGGAACCTGGACTGCTGAGTTTTCTTTCCCAGGGAAAATGGAAAAAGGATGTGCCCAGGGGCCCCAGGCCCTGACTGCAAAGAATCCTTATAACGAAGGATGGACCCCACACCGAAGTTATCCCCACTTCAAACTTGTGCTGCCCTGATAGACCCAAGGGAGCCCTACAAACTGACATCAGGAACCTGGACTGCTGAGTTTTCTTTCCCAGGGAAAATGGAAAAAGGATGTGCCCAGGGGCCCCTGGCCCTGGGCTGGGGCCTCACTGCAAAGAATCCTTATATCGAAGGATGGACCCCACACCGAAGTTGTCCCCACCTCAAACTTGTGCTGCCCTGATAGACCCAAGGGAGCCCTACAAACTGACATCAGGAACCTGGACTGCTGAGTTTTCTTTCCCAGGGAAAATGGAAAAAGGATGTGCCCAGGGGCCCCTGGCCCTGGGCTGGGGCCTCACTGCAAAGAATCCTTATATCGAAGGATGGACCCCACACCGAAGTTGTCCCCACCTCAAACTTGTGCTGCCCTGATAGACCCAAGGGAGCCCTACAAACTGACATCAGGAACCTAGACTGCTGAGTTTTCTTTCCCAGGGAAAATGGAAAAAGGATGTGCCCAGGGGCCCCTGGCCCTGACTGCAAAAAATCCTTATATCGAAGGATGGACCCCACACCGAAGTTGTCCCCACCTCAAACTTGTGCTGCCCTGATAGACCCAAGGGAACCCTACAAACTGACATCAGGAAACTGGACTGCTGAGTTTTCTTTCCCAGGGAAAATGGAAAAAGGATGTGCCCAGGGTTCCCTGGCCCTGGGCTGGGGCCTCACTGCAAAGAATCCTTATATCGAAGGATGGACCCCACACCGAAGTTGTCCCCACCTCACACTTGTGCTGCCCTGATAGACCCAAGGGAGCCCTACAAACTGACATCAGGAACCTGGACTGCTGAGTTTTCTTTCCCAGGGAAAATGGAAAAAGGATGTGCCCAGGGGCCCCTGGCCCTGACTGCAAAAAATCCTTATATCGAAGGATGGACCCCACACCGAAGTTGTCCCCACCTCAAACTTGTGCTGCCCTGATAGACCCAAGGGAGCCCTACAAACTGACATCAGGAACCTGGACTGCTGAGTTTTCTTTCCCAGGGAAAATGGCCGAAGGATGTGCCCAGGGGCCCCTGGCCCTGACTGCAAAAAATCCTTATATCGAAGGATGGACCCCACACCGAAGTTGTCCCCACCTCAAACTTGTGCTGCCCTGATAGACCCAAGGGAGCCCTACAAACTGACATCAGGAACCTGGACTGCTGAGTTTTCTTTCCCAGGGAAAATGGAAAAAGGATGTGCCCAGGGGCCCCTGGCCCTGACTGCAAAAAATCCTTATATCGAAGGATGGACCCCACACCGAAGTTGTCCCCACCTCAAACTTGTGCTGCCCTGATAGACCCAAGGGAGCCCTACAAACTGACATCAGGAACCTGGACTGCTGAGTTTTCTTTCCCAGGGAAAATGGAAAAAGGATGTGCCCAGGGGCCCCTGGACATGGGCTGGGGCCTCACTGCAAAGAATCCTTATATCAAAGGATGGACCCCACACCGAAGATGTCCCCACCTCAAACTTGTGCTGCCCTGATAGACCCAAGGGAGCCCTACAAACTGACATCAGGAACCTGGACTGCTGAGTTTTCTTTCCCAGGGAAAATGGAAAAAGGATGTGCCCAGGGGCCCCTGGCCCTGGGCCCCGGGGCCGCACTGCAAAGAATCCTTATATCGAAGGATGGACCCCAGACCGAAGTTGTCCCCACCTCAAACTTGTGCTGCCCTGATAGACCCAAGGGAGCCCTACAAACTGACATCAGGAACCTGGACTGCTGAGTTTTCTTTCCCAGGGAAAATGGAAAAAGGATGTGCCCAGGGGCCCCTGGCCCTGACTGCAAAAAATCCTTATATCGAAGGATGGACCCCAGACCGAAGTTGTCCCCACCTCAAACTTGTGCTGCCCTGATAGACCCAAGGGAGCCCTACAAACTGACATCAGGAACCTGGACTGCTGAGTTTTCTTTCCCAGGGAAAATGGAAAAAGGATGTGCCCAGGGGCCCCTGGCCCTGGGCCCCGGGGCCGCACTGCAAAGAATCCTTATATCGAAGGATGGACCCCAGACCGAAGTTGTCCCCACCTCAAACTTGTGCTGCCCTGATACACCCAAGGGAGCCCTACAAACTGACATCAGGAACCTAGACTGCTGAGTTTTCTTTCCCAGGGAAAATGGAAAAAGGATGTGCCCAGGGGCCCCTGGCCCTGACTGCAAAAAATCCTTATATCGAAGGATGGACCCCACACCGAAGTTGTCCCCACCTCAAACTTGTGCTGCCCTGATAGACCCAAGGGAGCCCTACAAACTGACATCAGGAACCTGGACTGCTGAGTTTTCTTTCCCAGGGAAAATGGAAAAAGAATGTGCCCAGGGGCCCCTGGCCCTGGGCTGGGGCCTCACTGCAAAGAATCCTTATATCGAAGGATGGACCCCACACCGAAGTTGTCCCCACCTCAAACTTTTGCTGCCCTGATAGACCCAAGGGAGCCCTACAAACTGACATCAGGAACCTGGACTGCTGAGTTTTCTTTCCCAGGGAAAATGGCCGAAGGATGTGCCCAGGGGCCCCTGGCCCTGGGCTGGGGCCTCACTGCAAAGAATCCTTATATCGAAGGATGGACCCCACACCGAAGTTGTCCCCACCTCAAACTTGTGCTGCCCTGATAGACCCAAGGGAGCCCTACAAACTGACATCAGGAACCTGGACTGCTGAGTTTTCTTTCCCAGGGAAAATGGAAAAAGGATGTGCCCAGGGGCCCCTGGCCCTGGGCTGGGGCCTCACTGCAAAGAATCCTTATATCGAAGGATGGACCCCACACCGAAGTTGTCCCCACCTCAAACTTGTGCTGCCCTGATAGACCCAAGGGAGCCCTACAAACTGACATCAGGAACCTGGACTGCTGAGTTTTCTTTCCCAGGGAAAATGGAAAAAGGATGTGCCCAGGGGCCCCTGGCCCTGGGCTGGGGCCTCACTGCAAAGAATCCTTATATCGAAGGATGGACCCCATACCGAAGTTGTCCCCACCTCAAACTTGTGCTGCCCTGATAGACCCAAGGGAGCCCTACAAACTGACATCAGGAACCTGGACTGCTGAGTTTTCTTTCCCAGGGAAAATGGAAAAAGGATGTGCCCAGGGGCCCCTGGCCCTGGGCCCCGGGGCCGCACTGCAAAGAATCCTTATATCGAAGGATGGACCCCACACCGAAGTTGTCCCCACCTCAAACTTGTGCTGCCCTGATAGACCCAAGGGAGCCCTACAAACTGACATCAGGAACCTGGACTGCTGAGTTTTCTTTCCCAGGGAAAATGGAAAAAGGATGTGCCCAGGGGCCCCTGGCCCTGACTGCAAAAAATCCTTATATCAAAGGATGGACCCCACACCGAAGTTGTCCCCACCTCAAACTTGTGCTGCCCTGATAGACCCAAGGGAGCCCTACAAACTGACATCAGGAACCTGGACTGCTGAGTTTTCTTTCCCAGGGAAAATGGAAAAAGGATGTGCCCAGGCTTCCCAGGCCCTGGGCCCCGGGGCCTCACTGCAAAGAATCCTTATATCGAAGGATGGACCCCACACCGAAGTTGTCCCCACCTCAAACTTGTGCTGCCCTGATAGACCCAAGGGAGCCCTACAAACTGACATCAGGAACCTGGACTGCTGAGTTTTCTTTCCCAGGGAAAATGGAAAAAGGATGTGCCCAGGGGCCCCTGGCCCTGGGCTGGGGCCTCACTGCAAAGAATCCTTATATCGAAGGATGGACCCCACACCGAAGTTGTCCCCACCTAAAACTTGTGCTGCCCTGATAGACCCAAGGGAGCCCTACAAACTGACATCAGGAACCTGGACTGCTGAGTTTTCTTTCCCAGGGAAAATGGCCGAAGGATGTGCCCAGGGGCCCCTGGCCCTGACTGCAAAAAATCCTTATATCGAAGGATGGACCCCACACCGAAGTTGTCCCCACCTCAAACTTGTGCTGCCCTGATAGACCCAAGGGAGCCCTACAAACTGACATCAGGAACCTGGACTGCTGAGTTTTCTTTCCCAGGGAAAATGGAAAAAGGATGTGCCCAGGGGCCCCTGGCCCTGGGCTGGGGCCTCACTGCAAAGAATCCTTATATCGAAGGATGGACCCCACACCGAAGTTGTCCCCACCTCAAACTTGTGCTGCCCTGATAGACCCAAGGGAGCCCTACAAACTGACATCAGGAACCTGGACTGCTGAGTTTTCTTTCCCAGGGAAAATGGAAAAAGGATGTGCCCAGGGGCCCCTGGCCCTGACTGCAAAAAATCCTTATATCGAAGGATGGACCCCACACCGAAGTTGTCCCCACCTCAAACTTGTGCTGCCCTGATAGACCCAAGGGAACCCTACAAACTGACATCAGGAACCTGGACTGCTGAGTTTTCTTTCCCAGGGAAAATGGAAAAATGATGTGCCCAGGGGCCCCTGGCCCTGGGCTGGGGCCTCACTGCAAAGAATCCTTATATCGAAGGATGGACCCCACACCGAAGTTGTCCCCACCTCAAACTTGTGCTGCCCTGATAGACCCAAGGGAGCCCTACAAACTGACATCAGGAACCTAGACTGCTGAGTTTTCTTTCCCAGGGAAAATGGAAAAAGGATGTGCCCAGGGGCCCCTGGCCCTGACTGCAAAAAATCCTTATATCGAAGGATGGACCCCACACCGAAGTTGTCCCCACCTCAAACTTGTGCTGCCCTGATAGACCCAAGGGAGCCCTACAAACTGACATCAGGAAACTGGACTGCTGAGTTTTCTTTCCCAGGGAAAATGGAAAAAGGATGTGCCCAGGGTTCCCTGGCCCTGGGCTGGGGCCTCACTACAAAAAATCCTTATATCGAAGGATGGACCCCACACCGAAGTTGTCCCCACCTCACACTTGTGCTGCCCTGATAGACCCAAGGGAGCCCTACAAACTGACATCAGGAAACTGGACTGCTGAGTTTTCTTTCCCAGGGAAAATGGAAAAAGGATGTGCCCAGGGTTCCCTGGCCCTGGGCTGGGGCCTCACTACAAAAAATCCTTATATCGAAGGATGGACCCCACACCGAAGTTGTCCCCACCTCACACTTGTGCTGCCCTGATAGACCCAAGGGAGCCCTACAAACTGACATCAGGAACCTGGACTGCTGAGTTTTCTTTCCCAGGGAAAATGGAAAAAGGATGTGCCCAGGGGCCCCTGGCCCTGACTGCAAAGAATCCTTATATCGAAGGATGGACCCCAGACCGAAGTTGTCCCCACCTCAAACTTGTGCTGCCCTGATAGACCCAAGGGAGCCCTACAAACTGACATCAGGAACCTGGACTGCTGAGTTTTCTTTCCCAGGGAAAATGGAAAAAGGATGTGCCCAGGGGCCCCTGGCCCTGACTGCAAAAAATCCTTATATCGAAGGATGGACCCCATACCGAAGTTGTCCCCACCTCAAACTTGTGCTGCCCTGATAGACCCAAGGGAGCCCTACAAACTGACATCAGGAACCTGGACTGCTGAGTTTTCTTTCCCAGGGAAAATGGAAAAAGGATGTGCCCAGGGGCCCCTGGCCCTGGGCTGGGGCCTCACTGCAAAGAATCCTTATATCGAAGGATGGACCCCACACCGAAGTTGTCCCCACCTCAAACTTGTGCTGCCCTGATAGACCCAAGGGAGCCCTACAAACTGACATCAGGAACCTGGACTGCTGAGTTTTCTTTTCCAGGGAAAATGGAAAAAGGATGTGCCCAGGGGCCCCTGGCCCTGACTGCAAAGAATCCTTATATCGAAGGATGGACCCCACACCGAAGTTGTCCCCACCTCAAACTTGTGCTGCCCTGATAGACCCAAGGGAGCCCTACAAACTGACATCAGGAACCTGGACTGCTGAGTTTTCTTTCCCAGGGAAAATGGAAAAAGGATGTGCCCAGGGGCCCCTGGCCCTGACTGCAAAGAATCCTTATATCGAAGGATGGACCCCACACCGAAGTTGTCCCCACCTCAAACTTGTGCTGCCCTGATAGACCCAAGGGAGCCCTACAAACTGACATCAGGAACCTGGACTGCTGAGTTTTCTTTCCCAGGGAAAATGGAAAAAGGATGTGCCCAGGGGCCCCTGGCCCTGACTGCAAAAAATCCTTATATCGAAGGATGGACCCCACACCGAAGTTGTCCCCACCTCAAACTTGTGCTGCCCTGATAGACCCAAGGGAGCCCTACAAACTGACATCAGGAACCTGGACTGCTGAGTTTTCTTTCCCAGGGAAAATGGAAAAAGGATGTGCCCAGGGGCCCCTGGCCCTGACTGCAAAAAATCCTTATATCGAAGGATGGACCCCACACCGAAGTTGTCCCCACCTCAAACTTGTGCTGCCCTGATACACCCAAGGGAGCCCTACAAACTGACATCAGGAACCTGGACTGCTGAGTTTTCTTTCCCAGGGAAAATGGAAAAAGGATGTGCCCAGGGGCCCCTGGCCCTGACTGCAAAAAATCCTTATATCGAAGGATGGACCCCACACCGAAGTTGTCCCCACCTCAAACTTGTGCTGCCCTGATAGACCCAAGGGAGCCCTACAAACTGACATCAGGAACCTGGACTGCTGAGTTTTCTTTCCCAGGGAAAATGGAAAAAGGATGTGCCCAGGGGCCCCTGGCCCTGACTGCAAAAAATCCTTATATCGAAGGATGGACCCCACACCGAAGTTGTCCCCACCTCAAACTTGTGCTGCCCTGATAGACCCAAGGGAACCCTACAAACTGACATCAGGAAACTGGACTGCTGAGTTTTCTTTCCCAGGGAAAATGGAAAAAGGATGTGCCCAGGGTTCCCTGGCCCTGGGCTGGGGCCTCACTGCAAAGAATCCTTATATCGAAGGATGGACCCCACACCGAAGTTGTCCCCACCTCACACTTGTGCTGCCCTGATAGACCCAAGGGAGCCCTACAAACTGACATCAGGAACCTGGACTGCTGAGTTTTCTTTCCCAGGGAAAATGGAAAAAGGATGTGCCCAGGGGCCCCTGGCCCTGACTGCAAAAAATCCTTATATCGAAGGATGGACCCCACACCGAAGTTGTCCCCACCTCAAACTTGTGCTGCCCTGATAGACCCAAGGGAGCCCTACAAACTGACATCAGGAACCTGGACTGCTGAGTTTTCTTTCCCAGGGAAAATGGAAAAAGGATGTGCCCAGGGGCCCCTGGACATGGGCTGGGGCCTCACTGCAAAGAATCCTTATATCAAAGGATGGACCCCACACCGAAGATGTCCCCACCTCAAACTTGTCCTGCCCTGATAGACCCAAGGGAGCCCTACAAACTGACATCAGGAACCTAGACTGCTGAGTTTTCTTTCCCAGGGAAAATGGAAAAAGGATGTGCCCAGGGGCCCCTGGCCCTGGGCCCCTGGCCCTGACTGCAAAGAATCCTTATATCGAAGGATGGACCCCACACCGAAGTTGTCCCCACCTCAAACTTGTGCTGCCCTGATAGACCCAAGGGAGCCCTACAAACTGACATCAGGAACCTAGACTGCTGAGTTTTCTTTCCCAGGGAAAATGGAAAAAGGATGTGCCCAGGGGCCCCTGGCCCTGACTGCAAAAAATCCTTATATCGAAGGATGGACCCCACACCGAAGTTGTCCCCACCTCAAACTTGTGCTGCCCTGATAGACCCAAGGGAGCCCTACAAACTGACATCAGGAACCTGGACTGCTGAGTTTTCTTTCCCAGGGAAAATGGAAAAAGGATGTGCCCAGGGGCCCCTGGCCCTGGGCTGGGGCCTCACTGCAAAGAATCCTTATATCGAAGGATGGACCCCACACCGAAGTTGTCCCCACCTCAAACTTTTGCTGCCCTGATAGACCCAAGGGAGCCCTACAAACTGACATCAGGAACCTGGACTGCTGAGTTTTCTTTCCCAGGGAAAATGGAAAAAGGATGAGCCCAGGGGCCCCTGGCCCTGGGCTGGGGCCTCACTGCAAAGAATCCTTATATCGAAGGATGGACCCCACACCGAAGTTGTCCCCACCTCAAACTTGTGCTGCCCTGATAGACCCAAGGGAGCCCTACAAACTGACATCAGGAACCTGGACTGCTGAGTTTTCTTTCCCAGGGAAAATGGAAAAAGGATGTGCCCAGGGGCCCCTGGCCCTGGGCTGGGGCCTCACTGCAAAGAATCCTTATATCGAAGGATGGACCCCACACCGAAGTTGTCCCCACCTCAAACTTGTGCTGCCCTGATAGACCCAAGGGAGCCCTACAAACTGACATCAGGAACCTGGACTGCTGAGTTTTCTTTCCCAGGGAAAATGGAAAAAGGATGTGCCCAGGGGCCCCTGGCCCTGGGCTGGGGCCTCACTGCAAAGAATCCTTATATCGAAGGATGGACCCCATACCGAAGTTGTCCCCACCTCAAACTTGTGCTGCCCTGATAGACCCAAGGGAGCCCTACAAACTGACATCAGGAACCTGGACTGCTGAGTTTTCTTTCCCAGGGAAAATGGAAAAAGGATGTGCCCAGGGGCCCCTGGCCCTGGGCCCCGGCGCCGCACTGCAAAGAATCCTTATATCGAAGGATGGACCCCACACCGAAGTTGTCCCCACCTCAAACTTGTGCTGCCCTGATAGACCCAAGGGAGCCCTACAAACTGACATCAGGAACCTGGACTGCTGAGTTTTCTTTCCCAGGGAAAATGGAAAAAGGATGTGCCCAGGGGCCCCTGGCCCTGACTGCAAAAAATCCTTATATCAAAGGATGGACCCCACACCGAAGTTGTCCCCACCTCAAACTTGTGCTGCCCTGATAGACCCAAGGGAGCCCTACAAACTGACATCAGGAACCTGGACTGCTGAGTTTTCTTTCCCAGGGAAAATGGAAAAAGGATGTGCCCAGGCTTCCCAGGCCCTGGGCCCCGGGGCCTCACTGCAAAGAATCCTTATATCGAAGGATGGACCCCACACCGAAGTTGTCCCCACCTCAAACTTGTGCTGCCCTGATAGACCCAAGGGAGCCCTACAAACTGACATCAGGAACCTGGACTGCTGAGTTTTCTTTCCCAGGGAAAATGGCCGAAGGATGTGCCCAGGGGCCCCTGGCCCTGGGCTGGGGCCTCACTGCAAAGAATCCTTATATCGAAGGATGGACCCCACACCGAAGTTGTCCCCACCTCAAACTTGTGCTGCCCTGATAGACCCAAGGGAGCCCTACAAACTGACATCAGGAACCTGGACTGCTGAGTTTTCTTTCCCAGGGAAAATGGAAAAAGGATGTGCCCAGGGGCCCCTGGCCCTGACTGCAAAAAATCCTTATATCGAAGGATGGACCCCACACCGAAGTTGTCCCCACCTCAAAATTGTGCTGCCCTGATAGACCCAAGGGAACCCTACAAACTGACATCAGGAACCTGGACTGCTGAGTTTTCTTTCCCAGGGAAAATGGAAAAATGATGTGCCCAGGGGCCCCTGGCCCTGGGCTGGGGCCTCACTGCAAAGAATCCTTATATCGAAGGATGGACCCCACACCGAAGTTGTCCCCACCTCAAACTTGTGCTGCCCTGATAGACCCAAGGGAGCCCTACAAACTGACATCAGGAACCTAGACTGCTGAGTTTTCTTTCCCAGGGAAAATGGAAAAAGGATGTGCCCAGGGGCCCCTGGCCCTGACTGCAAAAAATCCTTATATCGAAGGATGGACCCCACACCGAAGTTGTCCCCACCTCAAACTTGTGCTGCCCTGATAGACCCAAGGGAGCCCTACAAACTGACATCAGGAAACTGGACTGCTGAGTTTTCTTTCCCAGGGAAAATGGAAAAAGGATGTGCCCAGGGTTCCCTGGCCCTGGGCTGGGGCCTCACTACAAAAAATCCTTATATCGAAGGATGGACCCCACACCGAAGTTGTCCCCACCTCACACTTGTGCTGCCCTGATAGACCCAAGGGAGCCCTACAAACTGACATCAGGAAACTGGACTGCTGAGTTTTCTTTCCCAGGGAAAATGGAAAAAGGATGTGCCCAGGGTTCCCTGGCCCTGGGCTGGGGCCTCACTACAAAAAATCCTTATATCGAAGGATGGACCCCACACCGAAGTTGTCCCCACCTCACACTTGTGCTGCCCTGATAGACCCAAGGGAGCCCTACAAACTGACATCAGGAACCTGGACTGCTGAGTTTTCTTTCCCAGGGAAAATGGAAAAAGGATGTGCCCAGGGGCCCCTGGCCCTGACTGCAAAGAATCCTTATATCGAAGGATGGACCCCACACCGAAGTTGTCCCCACCTCAAACTTGTGCTGCCCTGATAGACCCAAGGGAGCCCTACAAACTGACATCAGGAACCTGGACTGCTGAGTTTTCTTTCCCAGGGAAAATGGAAAAAGGATGTGCCCAGGGGCCCCTGGCCCTGACTGCAAAAAATCCTTATATCGAAGGATGGACCCCATACCGAAGTTGTCCCCACCTCAAACTTGTGCTGCCCTGATAGACCCAAGGGAGCCCTACAAACTGACATCAGGAACCTGGACTGCTGAGTTTTCTTTCCCAGGGAAAATGGAAAAAGGATGTGCCCAGGGGCCCCTGGCCCTGGGCTGGGGCCTCACTGCAAAGAATCCTTATATCGAAGGATGGACCCCACACCGAAGTTGTCCCCACCTCAAACTTGTGCTGCCCTGATAGACCCAAGGGAGCCCTACAAACTGACATCAGGAACCTGGACTGCTGAGTTTTCTTTTCCAGGGAAAATGGAAAAAGGATGTGCCCAGGGTCCCCTGGCCCCGACTGCAAAGAATCCTTATATCGAAGGATGGACCCCACACCGAAGTTGTCCCCACCTCAAACTTGTGCTGCCCTGATAGACCCAAGGGAGCCCTACAAACTGACATCAGGAACCTGGACTGCTGAGTTTTCTTTCCCAGGGAAAATGGAAAAAGGATGTGCCCAGGGGCCCCTGGCCCTGACTGCAAAGAATCCTTATATCGAAGGATGGACCCCACACCGAAGTTGTCCCCACCTCAAACTTGTGCTGCCCTGATACACCCAAGGGAGCCCTACAAACTGACATCAGGAACCTGGACTGCTGAGTTTTCTTTCCCAGGGAAAATGGAAAAAGGATGTGCCCAGGGGCCCCTGGCCCTGACTGCAAAAAATCCTTATATCGAAGGATGGACCCCACACCGAAGTTGTCCCCACCTCAAACTTGTGCTGCCCTGATAGACCCAAGGGAGCCCTACAAACTGACATCAGGAACCTGGACTGCTGAGTTTTCTTTCCCAGGGAAAATGGAAAAAGGATGTGCCCAGGGGCCCCAGGCCCTGACTGCAAAGAATCCTTATAACGAAGGATGGACCCCACACCGAAGTTATCCCCACTTCAAACTTGTGCTGCCCTGATAGACCCAAGGGAGCCCTACAAACTGACATCAGGAACCTGGACTGCTGAGTTTTCTTTCCCAGGGAAAATGGAAAAAGGATGTGCCCAGGGGCCCCTGGCCCTGGGCTGGGGCCTCACTGCAAAGAATCCTTATATCGAAGGATGGACCCCACACCGAAGTTGTCCCCACCTCAAACTTGTGCTGCCCTGATAGACCCAAGGGAGCCCTACAAACTGACATCAGGAACCTGGACTGCTGAGTTTTCTTTCCCAGGGAAAATGGAAAAAGGATGTGCCCAGGGGCCCCTGGCCCTGACTGCAAAAAATCCTTATATCGAAGGATGGACCCCACACCGAAGTTGTCCCCACCTCAAACTTGTGCTGCCCTGATAGACCCAAGGGAGCCCTACAAACTGACATCAGGAACCTGGACTGCTGAGTTTTCTTTCCCAGGGAAAATGGCCGAAGGATGTGCCCAGGGGCCCCTGGCCCTGACTGCAAAAAATCCTTATATCGAAGGATGGACCCCAGACAGAAGTTGTCCCCACCTCACACTTGTGCTGCCCTGATAGACCCAAGGGAGCCCTACAAACTGACATCAGGAACCTGGACTGCTGAGTTTTCTTTCCCAGGGAAAATGGAAAAAGGATGTGCCCAGGGGCCCCTGGACATGGGCTGGGGCCTCACTGCAAAGAATCCTTATATCAAAGGATGGACCCCACACCGAAGATGTCCCCACCTCAAACTTGTGCTGCCCTGATAGACCCAAGGGAGCCCTACAAACTGACATCAGGAACCTGGACTGCTGAGTTTTCTTTCCCAGGGAAAATGGAAAAAGGATGTGCCCAGGGGCCCCTGGCCCTGGGCCCCGGGGCCGCACTGCAAAGAATCCTTATATCGAAGGATGGACCCCACACCGAAGTTGTCCCCACCTCAAACTTGTGCTGCCCTGATACACCCAAGGGAGCCCTACAAACTGACATCAGGAACCTAGACTGCTGAGTTTTCTTTCCCAGGGAAAATGGAAAAAGGATGTGCCCAGGGTTCCCTGGCCCTGGGCTGGGGCCTCACTGCAAAGAATCCTTATATCGAAGGATGGACCCCAGACCGAAGTTGTCCCCACCTCAAACTTGTGCTGCCCTGATACACCCAAGGGAACCCTACAAACTGACATCAGGAAACTGGACTGCTGAGTTTTCTTTCCCAGGGAAAATGGAAAAAGGATGTGCCCAGGGTTCCCTGGCCCTGGGCTGGGGCCTCACTGCAAAGAATCCTTATATCGAAGGATGGACCCCACACCGAAGTTGTCCCCACCTCACACTTGTGCTGCCCTGATAGACCCAAGGGAGCCCTACAAACTGACATCAGGAACCTGGACTGCTGAGTTTTCTTTCCCAGGGAAAATGGAAAAAGGATGTGCCCAGGGGCCCCTGGCCCTGACTGCAAAAAATCCTTATATCGAAGGATGGACCCCACACCGAAGTTGTCCCCACCTCAAACTTGTGCTGCCCTGATAGACCCAAGGGAGCCCTACAAACTGACATCAGGAACCTGGACTGCTGAGTTTTCTTTCCCAGGGAAAATGGCCGAAGGATGTGCCCAGGGGCCCCTGGCCCTGACTGCAAAAAATCCTTATATCGAAGGATGGACCCCAGACAGAAGTTGTCCCCACCTCACACTTGTGCTGCCCTGATAGACCCAAGGGAGCCCTACAAACTGACATCAGGAACCTGGACTGCTGAGTTTTCTTTCCCAGGGAAAATGGAAAAAGGATGTGCCCAGGGGCCCCTGGACATGGGCTGGGGCCTCACTGCAAAGAATCCTTATATCAAAGGATGGACCCCACACCGAAGATGTCCCCACCTCAAACTTGTGCTGCCCTGATAGACCCAAGGGAGCCCTACAAACTGACATCAGGAACCTGGACTGCTGAGTTTTCTTTCCCAGGGAAAATGGAAAAAGGATGTGCCCAGGGGCCCCTGGCCCTGGGCCCCGGGGCCGCACTGCAAAGAATCCTTATATCGAAGGATGGACCCCAGACCGAAGTTGTCCCCACCTCAAACTTGTGCTGCCCTGATACACCCAAGGGAGCCCTACAAACTGACATCAGGAACCTAGACTGCTGAGTTTTCTTTCCCAGGGAAAATGGAAAAAGGATGTGCCCAGGGGCCCCTGGCCCTGACTGCAAAAAATCCTTATATCGAAGGATGGACCCCACACCGAAGTTGTCCCCAGCTCAAACTTGTGCTGCCCTGATAGACCCAAGGGAGCCCTACAAACTGACATCAGGAACCTGGACTGCTGAGTTTTCTTTCCCAGGGAAAATGGAAAAAGGATGTGCCCAGGGGCCCCCGGCCCTGTGCTGGGGCCTCACTGCAAAGAATCCTTATATCGAAGGATGGACACCACACCGAAGTTGTCCCCACCTCAAACTTTTGCTGCCCTGATAGACCCAAGGGAGCCCTACAAACTGACATCAGGAACCTGGACTGCTGAGTTTTCTTTCCCAGGGAAAATGGCCGAAGGATGTGCCCAGGGGCCCCTGGACCTGGGCTGGGGCCTCACTGCAAAGAATCCTTATATCGAAGGATGGACCCCACACCGAAGTTGTCCCCACCTCAAACTTGTGCTGCCCTGATAGACCCAAGGGAGCCCTACAAACTGACATCAGGAACCTGGACTGCTGAGTTTTCTTTCCCAGGGAAAATGGAAAAAGGATGTGCCCAGGGGCCCCTGGCCCTGGGCTGGGGCCTCACTGCAAAGAATCCTTATATCGAAGGATGGACCCCACACCGAAGTTGTCCCCACCTCAAACTTGTGCTGCCCTGATAGACCCAAGGGAGCCCTACAAACTGACATCAGGAACCTGGACTGCTGAGTTTTCTTTCCCAGGGAAAATGGAAAAAGGATGTGCCCAGGGGCCCCTGGCCCTGGGCTGGGGCCTCACTGCAAAGAATCCTTATATCGAAGGATGGACCCCACACCGAAGTTGTCCCCACCTCAAACTTGTGCTGCCCTGATAGACCCAAGGGAGCCCTACAAACTGACATCAGGAACCTGGACTGCTGAGTTTTCTTTCCCAGGGAAAATGGAAAAAGGATGTGCCCAGGGGCCCCTGGCCCTGACTGCAAAAAATCCTTATATCGAAGGATGGACCCCACACCGAAGTTGTCCCCACCTCAAACTTGTGCTGCCCTGATAGACCCAAGGGAACCCTACAAACTGACATCAGGAACCTGGACTGCTGAGTTTTCTTTCCCAGGGAAAATGGAAAAATGATGTGCCCAGGGGCCCCTGGCCCTGGGCTGGGGCCTCACTGCAAAGAATCCTTATATCGAAGGATGGACCCCACACCGAAGTTGTCCCCACCTCAAACTTGTGCTGCCCTGATAGACCCAAGGGAGCCCTACAAACTGACATCAGGAACCTAGACTGCTGAGTTTTCTTTCCCAGGGAAAATGGAAAAAGGATGTGCCCAGGGGCCCCTGGCCCTGACTGCAAAAAATCCTTATATCGAAGGATGGACCCCACACCGAAGTTGTCCCCACCTCAAACTTGTGCTGCCCTGATAGACCCAAGGGAGCCCTACAAACTGACATCAGGAAACTGGACTGCTGAGTTTTCTTTCCCAGGGAAAATGGAAAAAGGATGTGCCCAGGGTTCCCTGGCCCTGGGCTGGGGCCTCACTACAAAAAATCCTTATATCGAAGGATGGACCCCACACCGAAGTTGTCCCCACCTCACACTTGTGCTGCCCTGATAGACCCAAGGGAGCCCTACAAACTGACATCAGGAAACTGGACTGCTGAGTTTCCTTTCCCAGGGAAAATGGAAAAAGGATGTGCCCAGGGTTCCCTGGCCCTGGGCTGGGGCCTCACTACAAAAAATCCTTATATCGAAGGATGGACCCCACACCGAAGTTGTCCCCACCTCACACTTGTGCTGCCCTGATAGACCCAAGGGAGCCCTACAAACTGACATCAGGAACCTGGACTGCTGAGTTTTCTTTCCCAGGGAAAATGGAAAAAGGATGTGCCCAGGGGCCCCTGGCCCTGACTGCAAAGAATCCTTATATCGAAGGATGGACCCCACACCGAAGTTGTCCCCACCTCAAACTTGTGCTGCCCTGATAGACCCAAGGGAGCCCTACAAACTGACATCAGGAACCTGGACTGCTGAGTTTTCTTTCCCAGGGAAAATGGAAAAAGGATGTGCCCAGGGGCCCCTGGCCCTGACTGCAAAAAATCCTTATATCGAAGGATGGACCCCACACCGAAGTTGTCCCCACCTCAAACTTGTGCTGCCCTGATAGACCCAAGGGAGCCCTACAAACTGACATCAGGAACCTGGACTGCTGAGTTTTCTTTCCCAGGGAAAATGGAAAAAGGATGTGCCCAGGGGCCCCTGGCCCTGGGCTGGGGCCTCACTGCAAAGAATCCTTATATCGAAGGATGGACCCCACACCGAAGTTGTCCCCACCTCAAACTTGTGCTGCCCTGATAGACCCAAGGGAGCCCTACAAACTGACATCAGGAACCTGGACTGCTGAGTTTTCTTTTCCAGGGAAAATGGAAAAAGGATGTGCCCAGGGGCCCCTGGCCCTGACTGCAAAGAATCCTTATATCGAAGGATGGACCCCACACCGAAGTTGTCCCCACCTCAAACTTGTGCTGCCCTGATACACCCAAGGGAGCCCTACAAACTGACATCAGGAACCTGGACTGCTGAGTTTTCTTTCCCAGGGAAAATGGAAAAAGGATGCGCCCAGGGGCCCCTGGCCCTGACTGCAAAGAATCCTTATATCGAAGGATGGACCCCACACCGAAGTTGTCCCCACCTCAAACTTGTGCTGCCCTGATAGACCCAAGGGAGCCCTACAAACTGACATCAGGAACCTGGACTGCTGAGTTTTCTTTCCCAGGGAAAATGGAAAAAGGATGTGCCCAGGGGCCCCTGGCCCTGACTGCAAAAAATCCTTATATCGAAGGATGGACCCCACACCGAAGTTGTCCCCACCTCAAACTTGTGCTGCCCTGATAGACCCAAGGGAGCCCTACAAACTGACATCAGGAACCTGGACTGCTGAGTTTTCTTTCCCAGGGAAAATGGAAAAAGGATGTGCCCAGGGGCCCCAGGCCCTGACTGCAAAGAATCCTTATAACGAAGGATGGACCCCACACCGAAGTTATCCCCACTTCAAACTTGTGCTGCCCTGATAGACCCAAGGGAGCCCTACAAACTGACATCAGGAACCTGGACTGCTGAGTTTTCTTTCCCAGGGAAAATGGAAAAAGGATGTGCCCAGGGGCCCCTGGCCCTGGGCTGGGGCCTCACTGCAAAGAATCCTTATATCGAAGGATGGACCCCACACCGAAGTTGTCCCCACCTCAAACTTGTGCTGCCCTGATAGACCCAAGGGAGCCCTACAAACTGACATCAGGAACCTGGACTGCTGAGTTTTCTTTCCCAGGGAAAATGGAAAAAGGATGTGCCCAGGGGCCCCTGGCCCTGGGCTGGGGCCTCACTGCAAAGAATCCTTATATCGAAGGATGGACCCCACACCGAAGTTGTCCCCACCTCAAACTTGAGCTGCCCTGATAGACCCAAGGGAGCCCTACAAACTGACATCAGGAACCTAGACTGCTGAGTTTTCTTTCCCAGGGAAAATGGAAAAAGGATGTGCCCAGGGGCCCCTGGCCCTGACTGCAAAAAATCCTTATATCAAAGGATGGACCCCACACCGAAGTTGTCCCCACCTCAAACTTGTGCTGCCCTGATAGACCCAAGGGAACCCTACAAACTGACATCAGGAAACTGGACTGCTGAGTTTTCTTTCCCAGGGAAAATGGAAAAAGGATGTGCCCAGGGTTCCCTGGCCCTGGGCTGGGGCCTCACTGCAAAGAATCCTTATATCGAAGGATGGACCCCACACCGAAGTTGTCCCCACCTCACACTTGTGCTGCCCTGATAGACCCAAGGGAGCCCTACAAACTGACATCAGGAACCTGGACTGCTGAGTTTTCTTTCCCAGGGAAAATGGAAAAAGGATGTGCCCAGGGGCCCCTGGCCCTGACTGCAAAAAATCCTTATATCGAAGGATGGACCCCACACCGAAGTTGTCCCCACCTCAAACTTGTGCTGCCCTGATAGACCCAAGGGAGCCCTACAAACTGACATCAGGAACCTGGACTGCTGAGTTTTCTTTCCCAGGGAAAATGGCCGAAGGATGTGCCCAGGGGCCCCTGGCCCTGACTGCAAAAAATCCTTATATCGAAGGATGGACCCCAGACCGAAGTTGTCCCCACCTCAAACTTGTGCTGCCCTGATAGACCCAAGGGAGCCCTACAAACTGACATCAGGAACCTGGACTGCTGAGTTTTCTTTCCCAGGGAAAATGGAAAAAGGATGTGCCCAGGGGCCCCTGGCCCTGACTGCAAAAAATCCTTATATCGAAGGATGGACCCCACACCGAAGTTGTCCCCACCTCAAACTTGTGCTGCCCTGATAGACCCAAGGGAGCCCTACAAACTGACATCAGGAACCTGGACTGCTGAGTTTTCTTTCCCAGGGAAAATGGAAAAAGGATGTGCCCAGGGGCCCCTGGACATGGGCTGGGGCCTCACTGCAAAGAATCCTTATATCAAAGGATGGACCCCACACCGAAGATGTCCCCACCTCAAACTTGTGCTGCCCTGATAGACCCAAGGGAGCCCTACAAACTGACATCAGGAACCTGGACTGCTGAGTTTTCTTTCCCAGGGAAAATGGAAAAAGGATGTGCCCAGGGGCCCCTGGCCCTGGGCCCCGGGGCCGCACTGCAAAGAATCCTTATATCGAAGGATGGACCCCACACCGAAGTTGTCCCCACCTCAAACTTGTGCTGCCCTGATACACCCAAGGGAGCCCTACAAACTGACATCAGGAACCTAGACTGCTGAGTTTTCTTTCCCAGGGAAAATGGAAAAAGGATGTGCCCAGGGGCCCCTGGCCCTGGGCTGGGGCCTCACTGCAAAGAATCCTTATATCGAAGGATGGACCCCACACCGAAGTTGTCCCCACCTCAAACTTGTGCTGCCCTGATAGACCCAAGGGAGCCCTACAAACTGACATCAGGAACCTGGACTGCTGAGTTTTCTTTCCCAGGGAAAATGGAAAAAGGATGTGCCCAGGGGCCCCTGGCCCTGGGCTGGGGCCTCAGTGCAAAGAATCCTTATATCGAATGATGGACCCCATACCGAAGTTGTCCCCACCTCAAACTTGTGCTGCCCTGATAGACCCAAGGGAGCCCTACAAACTGACATCAGGAACCTGGACTGCTGAGTTTTCTTTCCCAGGGAAAATGGAAAAAGGATGTGCCCAGGGGCCCCTGGCCCTGGGCTGGGGCCTCACTGCAAAGAATCCTTATATCGAAGGATGGACCCCACACCGAAGTTGTCCCCACCTCAAACTTGTGCTGCCCTGATAGACCCAAGGGAGCCCTACAAACTGACATCAGGAACCTGGACTGCTGAGTTTTCTTTCCCAGGGAAAATGGAAAAAGGATGTGCCCAGGGGCCCCTGGCCCTGACTGCAAAAAATCCTTATATCGAAGGATGGACCCCACACCGAAGTTGTCCCCACCTCAAACTTGTGCTGCCTTCATAGACCCAAGGGAGCCCTACAAACTGACATCAGGAACCTGGACTGCTGAGTTTTCTTTCCCAGAGAAAAGGGAAAAAGGATGTGCCCAGGGTTCCCAGGCCCTGGGCCCCGGGTCCTCACTGCAAAGAATCCTTATATCGAAGGATGGACCCCACACCGAAGTTGTCCCCACCTCAAACTTGTGCTGCCCTGATAGACCCAAGGGAGCCCTACAAACTGACATCAGGAACCTGGACTGCTGAGTTTTCTTTCCCAGGGAAAATGGAAAAAGGATGTGCCCAGGGGCCCCTGGCCCTGACTGCAAAAAATCCTTATATCGAAGGATGGACCCCACACCGAAGTTGTCCCCACCTCAAACTTGTGCTGCCCTGATAGACCCAAGGGAGCCCTACAAACTGACATCAGGAACCTGGACTGCTGAGTTTTCTTTCCCAGGGAAAATGGAAAAAGGATGTGCCCAGGACCCCCTGGCCCTGACTGCAAAGAATCCTTATATCGAAGGATGGACCCCACACCGAAGTTGTCCCCACCTCAAACTTGTGCTGCCCTGATAGACCCAAGGGAGCCCTACAAACTGACATCAGGAACCTAGACTGCTGAGTTTTCTTTCCCAGGGAAAATGGAAAAAGGATGTGCCCAGGGGCCCCTGGACATGGGCTGGGGCCTCACTGCAAAGAATCCTTATATCAAAGGATGGACCCCACACCAAAGATGTCCCCACCTCAAACTTGTGCTGCCCTGATAGACCCAAGGGAGCCCTACAAACTGACATCAGGAACCTGGACTGCTGAGTTTTCTTTCCCAGGGAAAATGGAAAAAGGATGTGCCCACGGGCCCCTGGCCCTGGGCCCCGGGGCCGCACTGCAAAGAATCCTTATATCGAAGGATGGACCCCAGACCGAAGTTGTCCCCACCTCAAACTTGTGCTGCCCTGATACACCCAAGGGAGCCCTACAAACTGACATCAGGAACCTAGACTGCTGAGTTTTCTTTCCCAGGGAAAATGGAAAAAGGATGTGCCCAGGGGCCCCTGGCCCTGGGCTGGGGCCTCACTGCAAAGAATCCTTATATCGAAGGATGGACCCCACACCGAAGTTGTCCCCACCTCAAACTTGTGCTGCCCTGATAGACCCAAGGGAGCCCTACAAACTGACATCAGGAACCTGGACTGCTGAGTTTTCTTTCCCAGGGAAAATGGAAAAAGGATGTGCCCAGGGGCCCCTGGCCCTGGGCTGGGGCCTCAGTGCAAAGAATCCTTATATCGAATGATGGACCCCATACCGAAGTTGTCCCCACCTCAAACTTGTGCTGCCCTGATAGACCCAAGGGAGCCCTACAAACTGACATCAGGAACCTGGACTGCTGAGTTTTCTTTCCCAGGGAAAATGGAAAAAGGATGTGCCCAGGGGCCCCTGGCCCTGGGCTGGGGCCTCACTGCAAAGAATCCTTATATCGAAGGATGGACCCCACACCGAAGTTGTCCCCACCTCAAACTTGTGCTGCCCTGATAGACCCAAGGGAGCCCTACAAACTGACATCAGGAACCTGGACTGCTGAGTTTTCTTTCCCAGGGAAAATGGAAAAAGGATGTGCCCAGGGGCCCCTGGCCCTGACTGCAAAAAATCCTTATATCGAAGGATGGACCCCACACCGAAGTTGTCCCCACCTCAAACTTGTGCTGCCTTCATAGACCCAAGGGAGCCCTACAAACTGACATCAGGAACCTGGACTGCTGAGTTTTCTTTCCCAGAGAAAAGGGAAAAAGGATGTGCCCAGGGTTCCCAGGCCCTGGGCCCCGGGTCCTCACTGCAAAGAATCCTTATATCGAAGGATGGACCCCACACCGAAGTTGTCCCCACCTCAAACTTGTGCTGCCCTGATAGACCCAAGGGAGCCCTACAAACTGACATCAGGAACCTGGACTGCTGAGTTTTCTTTCCCAGGGAAAATGGAAAAAGGATGTGCCCAGGGGCCCCTGGCCCTGACTGCAAAAAATCCTTATATCGAAGGATGGACCCCACACCGAAGTTGTCCCCACCTCAAACTTGTGCTGCCCTGATAGACCCAAGGGAGCCCTACAAACTGACATCAGGAACCTGGACTGCTGAGTTTTCTTTCCCAGGGAAAATGGAAAAAGGATGTGCCCAGGACCCCCTGGCCCTGACTGCAAAGAATCCTTATATCGAAGGATGGACCCCACACCGAAGTTGTCCCCACCTCAAACTTGTGCTGCCCTGATAGACCCAAGGGAGCCCTACAAACTGACATCAGGAACCTGGACTGCTGAGTTTTCTTTCCCAGGGAAAATGGAAAAAGGATGTGCCCAGGGGCCCCTGGACATGGGCTGGGGCCTCACTGCAAAGAATCCTTATATCAAAGGATGGACCCCACACCAAAGATGTCCCCACCTCAAACTTGTGCTGCCCTGATAGACCCAAGGGAGCCCTACAAACTGACATCAGGAACCTGGACTGCTGAGTTTTCTTTCCCAGGGAAAATGGAAAAAGGATGTGCCCACGGGCCCCTGGCCCTGGGCCCCGGGGCCGCACTGCAAAGAATCCTTATATCGAAGGATGGACCCCAGACCGAAGTTGTCCCCACCTCAAACTTGTGCTGCCCTGATAGACCCAAGGGAGCCCTACAAACTGACATCAGGAACCTGGACTGCTGAGTTTTCTTTCCCAGGGAAAATGGAAAAAGGATGTGCCCAGGGGCCCCTGGCCCTGACTGCAAAAAATCCTTATATCGAAGGATGGACCCCACACCGAAGTTGTCCCCACCTCAAACTTGTGCTGCCCTGATAGACCCAAGGGAACCCTACAAACTGACATCAGGAACCTGGACTGCTGAGTTTTCTTTCCCAGGGAAAATGGCCGAAGGATGTGCCCAGGGGCCCCTGGCCCTGACTGCAAAAAATCCTTATATCGAAGGATGGAGCCCACACCGAAGTTGTCCCCACCTCAAACTTGTGCTGCCCTGATAGACCCAAGGGAGCCCTACAAACTGACATCAGGAACCTGGACTGCTGAGTTTTCTTTCCCAGGGAAAATGGAAAAAGGATGTGCCCAGGGGCCCCAGGCCCTGACTGCAAAGAATCCTTATAACGAAGGATGGACCCCACACCGAAGTTGTCCCCACTTCAAACTTGTGCTGCCCTGATAGACCCAAGGGAGCCCTACAAACTGACATCAGGAACCTGGACTGCTGAGTTTTCTTTCCCAGGGAAAATGGAAAAAGGATGTGCCCAGGGGCCCCTGGCCCTGACTGCAAAAAATCCATATATCGAAGGATGGAACCCACACCGAAGTTGTCCCCACCTCAAACTTGTGCTGCCCTGATAGACCCAAGGGAACCCTACAAACTGACATCAGGAACCTGGACTGCTGAGTTTTCTTTCCCAGGGAAAATGGAAAAAGGGTGTGCCCTGGGGCCCCTGGCCCTGGGCTGGGGCCTCACTGCAAAGAATCCTTATATCGAAGGATGGACCCCACACCGAAGTTGTCCCCACCTCAAACTTGTGCTGCCCTGATAGACCCAAGGGAGCCCTACAAACTGACATCAGGAACCTGGACTGCTGAGTTTTCTTTCCCAGGGAAAATGGAAAAAGGATGTGCCCAGGGGCCCCTGGCCCTGGGCTGGGGCCTCACTGCAAAGAATCCTTATATCGAAGGATGGACCCCACACCGAAGTTGTCCCCACCTCAAACTTGTGCTGCCCTGATAGACCCAAGGGAGCCCTACAAACTGACATCAGGAACCTGGACTGCTGAGTTTTCTTTCCCAGGGAAAATGGAAAAAGGATGTGCCCAGGGGCCCCTGGCCCTGACTGCAAAAAATCCTTATATCGAAGGATGGACCCCACACCGAAGTTGCCCCCACCTCAAACTTGTGCTGCCCTGATAGACCCAAGGGAGCCCTACAAACTGACATCAGGAACCTGGACTGCTGAGTTTTCTTTCCCAGGGAAAATGGAAAAAGGATGTGCCCAGGGGCCCCTGGCCCTGACTGCAAAGAATCCTTATATCGAAGGATGGACCTCACACCGAAGTTGTCCCCACCTCAAACTTGTGCTGCCCTGATAGACCCAAGGGAGCCCTACAAACTGACATCAGGAACCTGGACTGCTGAGTTTTCTTTCCCAGGGAAAATGGAAAAAGGATGTGCCCAGGGGCCCCTGGCCCTGACTGCAAAGAATCCTTATATCGAAGGATGGACCCCACACCGAAGTTGTCCCCACCTCAAACTTGTGCTGCCCTGATAGACCCAAGGGAGCCCTACAAACTGACATCAGGAACCTGGACTGCTGAGTTTTCTTTCCCAGGGAAAATGGAAAAAGGATGTGCCCAGGGGCCCCTGGCCCTGACTGCAAAAAATCCTTATATCGAAGGATGGACCCCACACCGAAGTTGTCCCCACCTCAAACTTGTGCTGCCCTGATAGACCCAAGGGAGCCCTACAAACTGACATCAGGAACCTGGACTGCTGAGTTTTCTTTCCCAGGGAAAATGGAAAAAGGATGTGCCCAGGGGCCCCTGGCCCTGACTGCAAAAAATCCTTATATCGAAGGATGGACCCCACACCGAAGTTGTCCCCACCTCAAACTTGTGCTGCCCTGATAGACCCAAGGGAGCCCTACAAACTGACATCAGGAACCTGGACTGCTGAGTTTTCTTTCCCAGGGAAAATGGAAAAAGGATGTGCCCAGGGGCCCCTGGACATGGGCTGGGGCCTCACTGCAAAGAATCCTTATATCAAAGGATGGACCCCACACCGAAGATGTCCCCACCTCAAACTTGTGCTGCCCTGATAGACCCAAGGGAGCCCTACAAACTGACATCAGGAACCTGGACTGCTGAGTTTTCTTTCCCAGGGAAAATGGAAAAAGGGTGTGCCCACGGGCCCCTGGCCCTGGGCCCCGGGGCCGCACCGCAAAGAATCCTTATATCGAAGGATGGACCCCAGACCGAAGTTGTCCCCACCTCAAACTTGTGCTGCCCTGATAGACCCAAGGGAGCCCTACAAACTGACATCAGGAACCTGGACTGCTGAGTTTTCTTTCCCAGGGAAAATGGAAAAAGGATGTGCCCAGGGGCCCCTGGCCCTGACTGCAAAAAATCCTTATATCGAAGGATGGACCCCACACCGAAGTTGTCCCCACCTCAAACTTGTGCTGCCCTGATAGACCCAAGGGAGCCCTACAAACTGACATCAGGAACCTGGACTGCTGAGTTTTCTTTCCCAGGGAAAATGGCCGAAGGATGTGCCCAGGGGACCCTGGCCCTGACTGCAAAAAATCCTTATATCGAAGGATGGAGCCCACACCGAAGTTGTCCCCACCTCAAACTTGTGCTGCCCTGATAGACCCAAGGGAGCCCTACAAACTGACATCAGGAACCTGGACTGCTGAGTTTTCTTTCCCAGGGAAAATGGAAAAAGGATGTGCCCAGGGGCCCCAGGCCCTGACTGCAAAGAATCCTTATAACGAAGGATGGACCCCACACCGAAGTTGTCCCCACTTCAAACTTGTGCTGCCCTGATAGACCCAAGGGAGCCCTACAAACTGACATCAGGAACCTGGACTGCTGAGTTTTCTTTCCCAGGGAAAATGGAAAAAGGATGTGCCCAGGGGCCCCTGGCCCTGACTGCAAAAAATCCTTATATCGAAGGATGGAACCCACACCGAAGTTGTCCCCACCTCAAACTTGTGCTGCCCTGATAGAGCCAAGGGAACCCTACAAACTGACATCAGGAACCTGGACTGCTGAGTTTTCTTTCCCAGGGAAAATGGAAAAAGGGTGTGCCCAGGGGCCCCTGGCCCTGGGCTGGGGCCTCACTGCAAAGAATCCTTATATCGAAGGATGGACCCCACACCGAAGTTGTCCCCACCTCAAACTTGTGCTGCCCTGATAGACCCAAGGGAGCCCTACAAACTGACATCAGGAACCTGGACTGCTGAGTTTTCTTTCCCAGGGAAAATGGAAAAAGGATGTGCCCAGGGGCCCCTGGACATGGGCTGGGGCCTCACTGCAAAGAATCCTTATATCAAAGGATGGACCCCACACCGAAGATGTCCCCACCTCAAACTTGTGCTGCCCTGATAGACCCAAGGGAGCCCTACAAACTGACATCAGGAACCTGGACTGCTGAGTTTTCTTTCCCAGGGAAAATGGAAAAAGGATGTGCCCAGGGGCCCCTGGCCCTGGGCCCCGGGGCCTCACTGCAAAGAATCCTTATATCGAATGATGGACCCCACACCGAAGTTGTCCCCACCTCAAACTTGTGCTGCCCTGATAGACCCAAGGGAGCCCTACAAACTGACATCAGGAACCTGGACTGCTGAGTTTTCTTTCCCAGGGAAAATGGAAAAAGGATGTGCCCAGGGGCCCCTGGCGCTGACTGCAAAAAATCCTTATATCAAAGGATGGACCCCACACCGAAGTTGTCCCCACCTCAAACTTGTGCTGCCCTGATAGACCCAAGGGAGCCCTACAAACTGACATCAGGAACCTGGACTGCTGAGTTTTCTTTCCCAGGGAAAATGGAAAAAGGATGTGCCCAGGGTTCCCAGGCCCTGGGCCCCGGGGCCTCACTGCAAAGAATCCTTATATCGAAGGATGGACCCCACACCGAAGTTGTCCCCACCTCAAACTTGTGCTGCCCTGATAGACCCAAGGGAGCCCTACAAACTGACATCAGGAACCTGGACTGCTGAGTTTTCTTTCCCAGGGAAAATGGAAAAAGGATGTGCCCAGGGGCCCCTGGCCCTGGGCTGGGGCCTCACTGCAAAGAATCCTTATATCGAAGGATGGACCCCACACCGAAGTTGTCCCCACCTCAAACTTGTGCTGCCCTGATAGACCCAAGGGAGCCCTACAAACTGACATCAGGAACCTGGACTGCTGAGTTTTCTTTCCCAGGGAAAATGGAAAAAGGATGTGCCCAGGGGCCCCTGGCCCTGACTGCAAAAAATCCTTATATCGAAGGATGGACCCCACACCGAAGTTGTCCCCACCTCAAACTTGTGCTGCCCTGATAGACCCAAGGGAGCCCTACAAACTGACATCAGGAACCTGGACTGCTGAGTTTTCTTTCCCAGGGAAAATGGCCGAAGGATGTGCCCAGGGGCCCCTGGCCCTGGGCTGGGGCCTCACTGCAAAGAATCCTTATATCGAAGGATGGACCCCACACCGAAGTTGTCCCCACCTCAAACTTGTGCTGCCCTGATAGACCCAAGGGAGCCCTACAAACTGACATCAGGAACCTGGACTGCTGAGTTTTCTTTCCCAGGGAAAATGGAAAAAGGATGTGCCCAGGGGCCCCTGGCCCTGACTGCAAAAAATCCTTATATCGAAGGATGGACCCCACACCGAAGTTGTCCCCACCTCAAACTTGTGCTGCCCTGATAGACCCAAGGGAACCCTACAAACTGACATCAGGAACCTGGACTGCTGAGTTTTCTTTCCCAGGGAAAATGGAAAAATGATGTGCCCAGGGGCCCCTGGCCCTGGGCTGGGGCCTCACTGCAAAGAATCCTTATATCGAAGGATGGACCCCACACCGAAGTTGTCCCCACCTCAAACTTGTGCTGCCCTGATAGACCCAAGGGAGCCCTACAAACTGACATCAGGAACCTAGACTGCTGAGTTTTCTTTCCCAGGGAAAATGGAAAAAGGATGTGCCCAGGGGCCCCTGGCCCTGACTGCAAAAAATCCTTATATCGAAGGATGGACCCCACACCGAAGTTGCCCCCACCTCAAACTTGTGCTGCCCTGATAGACCCAAGGGAGCCCTACAAACTGACATCAGGAAACTGGACTGCTGAGTTTTCTTTCCCAGGGAAAATGGATAAAGGATGTGCCCAGGGTTCCCTGGCCCTGGGCTGGGGCCTCACTACAAAAAATCCTTATATCGAAGGATGGACCCCACACCGAAGTTGTCCCCACCTCAAACTTGTGCTGCCCTGATAGACCCAAGGGAGCCCTACAAACTGACATCAGGAAACTGGACTGCTGAGTTTTCTTTCCCAGGGAAAATGGAAAAAGGATGTGCCCAGGGTTCCCTGGCCCTGGGCTGGGGCCTCACTACAAAAAATCCTTATATCGAAGGATGGACCCCACACCGAAGTTGTCCCCACCTCACACTTGTGCTGCCCTGATAGACCCAAGGGAGCCCTACAAACTGACATCAGGAACCTGGACTGCTGAGTTTTCTTTCCCAGGGAAAATGGAAAAAGGATGTGCCCAGGGGCCCCTGGCCCTGACTGCAAAGAATCCTTATATCGAAGGATGGACCCCACACCGAAGTTGTCCCCACCTCAAACTTGTGCTGCCCTGATAGACCCAAGGGAGCCCTACAAACTGACATCAGGAACCTGGACTGCTGAGTTTTCTTTCCCAGGGAAAATGGAAAAAGGATGTGCCCAGGGGCCCCTGGCCCTGACTGCAAAAAATCCTTATATCGAAGGATGGACCCCACACCGAAGTTGTCCCCACCTCAAACTTGTGCTGCCCTGATAGACCCAAGGGAGCCCTACAAACTGACATCAGGAACCTGGACTGCTGAGTTTTCTTTCCCAGGGAAAATGGCCGAAGGATGTGCCCAGGGGCCCCTGGCCCTGACTGCAAAAAATCCTTATATCGAAGGATGGACCCCAGACCGAAGTTGTCCCCACCTCAAACTTGTGCTGCCCTGATAGACCCAAGGGAGCCCTACAAACTGACATCAGGAACCTGGACTGCTGAGTTTTCTTTCCCAGGGAAAATGGAAAAAGGATGTGCCCAGGGGCCCCTGGCCCTGACTGCAAAAAATCCTTATATCGAAGGATGGACCCCACACCGAAGTTGTCCCCACCTCAAACTTGTGCTGCCCTGATAGACCCAAGGGAGCCCTACAAACTGACATCAGGAACCTGGACTGCTGAGTTTTCTTTCCCAGGGAAAATGGAAAAAGGATGTGCCCAGGGGCCCCTGGACATGGGCTGGGGCCTCACTGCTAAGAATCCTTATATCAAAGGATGGACCCCACACCGAAGATGTCCCCACCTCAAACTTGTGCTGCCCTGATAGACCCAAGGGAGCCCTACAAACTGACATCAGGAACCTGGACTGCTGAGTTTTCTTTCCCAGGGAAAATGGAAAAAGGATGTGCCCAGGGGCCCCTGGCCCTGGGCCCCGGGGCCGCACTGCAAAGAATCCTTATATCGAAGGATGGACCCCAGACCGAAGTTGTCCCCACCTCAAACTTGTGCTGCCCTGATACACCCAAGGGAGCCCTACAAACTGACATCAGGAACCTAGACTGCTGAGTTTTCTTTCCCAGGGAAAATGGAAAAAGGATGTGCCCAGGGGCCCCTGGCCCTGACTGCAAAAAATCCTTATATCGAAGGATGGACCCCACACCGAAGTTGTCCCCACCTCAAACTTGTGCTGCCCTGATAGACCCAAGGGAGCCCTACAAACTGACATCAGGAACCTGGACTGCTGAGTTTTCTTTCCCAGGGAAAATGGAAAAAGGATGTGCCCAGGGGCCCCTGGCCCTGTGCTGGGGCCTCACTGCAAAGAATCCTTATATCGAAGGATGGACCCCACACTGAAGTTGTCCCCACCTCAAACTTTTGCTGCCCTGATAGACCCAAGGGAGCCCTACAAACTGACATCAGGAACCTGGACTGCTGAGTTTTCTTTCCCAGGGAAAATGGCCGAAGGATATGCCCAGGGGCCCCTGGCCCTGGGCTGGGGCCTCACTGCAAAGAATCCTTATATCGAAGGATGGACCCCACACCGAAGTTGTCCCCACCTCAAACTTGTGCTGCCCTGATAGACCCAAGGGAGCCCTACAAACTGACATCAGGAACCTGGACTGCTGAGTTTTCTTTCCCAGGGAAAATGGAAAAAGGATGTGCCCAGGGGCCCCTGGCCCTGGGCTGGGGCCTCACTGCAAAGAATCCTTATATCGAAGGATGGACCCCACACCGAAGTTGTCCCCACCTCAAACTTGTGCTGCCCTGATAGACCCAAGGGAGCCCTACAAACTGACATCAGGAACCTGGACTGCTGAGTTTTCTTTCCCAGGGAAAATGGAAAAAGGATGTGCCCAGGGGCCCCTGGCCCTGGGCTGGGGCCTCACTGCAAAGAATCCTTATATCGAATGATGGACCCCATACCGAAGTTGTCCCCACCTCAAACTTGTGCTGCCCTGATAGACCCAAGGGAGCCCTACAAACTGACATCAGGAACCTGGACTGCTGAGTTTTCTTTCCCAGGGAAAATGGAAAAAGGATGTGCCCAGGGGCCCCTGGCCCTGGGCTGGGGCCTCACTGCAAAGAATCCTTATATCGAAGGATGGACCCCACACCGAAGTTGTCCCCACCTCAAACTTGTGCTGCCCTGATAGACCCAAGGGAGCCCTACAAACTGACATCAGGAACCTGGACTGCTGAGTTTTCTTTCCCAGGGAAAATGGAAAAAGGATGTGCCCAGGGGCCCCTGGCCCTGACTGCAAAAAATCCTTATATCGAAGGATGGACCCCACACCGAAGTTGTCCCCACCTCAAACTTGTGCTGCCTTCATAGACCCAAGGGAGCCCTACAAACTGACATCAGGAACCTGGACTGCTGAGTTTTCTTTCCCAGGGAAAAGGGAAAAAGGATGTGCCCAGGGTTCCCAGGCCCTGGGCCCCGGGTCCTCACTGCAAAGAATCCTTATATCGAAGGATGGACCCCACACCGAAGTTGTCCCCACCTCAAACTTGTGCTGCCCTGATAGACCCAAGGGAGCCCTACAAACTGACATCAGGAACCTGGACTGCTGAGTTTTCTTTCCCAGGGAAAATGGAAAAAGGATGTGCCCAGGGGCCCCTGGCCCTGACTGCAAAAAATCCTTATATCGAAGGATGGACCCCACACCGAAGTTGTCCCCACCTCAAACTTGTGCTGCCCTGATAGACCCAAGGGAGCCCTACAAACTGACATCAGGAACCTGGACTGCTGAGTTTTCTTTCCCAGGGAAAATGGAAAAAGGATGTGCCCAGGACCCCCTGGCCCTGACTGCAAAGAATCCTTATATCGAAGGATGGACCCCACACCGAAGTTGTCCCCACCTCAAACTTGTGCTGCCCTGATAGACCCAAGGGAGCCCTACAAACTGACATCAGGAACCTGGACTGCTGAGTTTTCTTTCCCAGGGAAAATGGAAAAAGGATGTGCCCAGGGGCCCCTGGACATGGGCTGGGGCCTCACTGCAAAGAATCCTTATATCAAAGGATGGACCCCACACCAAAGATGTCCCCACCTCAAACTTGTGCTGCCCTGATAGACCCAAGGGAGCCCTACAAACTGACATCAGGAACCTGGACTGCTGAGTTTTCTTTCCCAGGGAAAATGGAAAAAGGATGTGCCCACGGGCCCCTGGCCCTGGGCCCCGGGGCCGCACTGCAAAGAATCCTTATATCGAAGGATGGACCCCAGACCGAAGTTGTCCCCACCTCAAACTTGTGCTGCCCTGATAGACCCAAGGGAGCCCTACAAACTGACATCAGGAACCTGGACTGCTGAGTTTTCTTTCCCAGGGAAAATGGAAAAAGGATGTGCCCAGGGGCCCCTGGCCCTGACTGCAAAAAATCCTTATATCGAAGGATGGACCCCACACCGAAGTTGTCCCCACCTCAAACTTGTGCTGCCCTGATAGACCCAAGGGAACCCTACAAACTGACATCAGGAACCTGGACTGCTGAGTTTTCTTTCCCAGGGAAAATGGCCGAAGGATGTGCCCAGGGGCCCCTGGCCCTGACTGCAAAAAATCCTTATATCGAAGGATGGAGCCCACACCGAAGTTGTCCCCACCTCAAACTTGTGCTGCCCTGATAGACCCAAGGGAGCCCTACAAACTGACATCAGGAACCTGGACTGCTGAGTTTTCTTTCCCAGGGAAAATGGAAAAAGGATGTGCCCAGGGGCCCCAGGCCCTGACTGCAAAGAATCCTTATAACGAAGGATGGACCCCACACCGAAGTTGTCCCCACTTCAAACTTGTGCTGCCCAGATAGACCCAAGGGAGCCCTACAAACTGACATCAGGAACCTGGACTGCTGAGTTTTCTTTCCCAGGGAAAATGGAAAAAGGATGTGCCCAGGGGCCCCTGGCCCTGACTGCAAAAAATCCATATATCGAAGGATGGAACCCACACCGAAGTTGTCCCCACCTCAAACTTGTGCTGCCCTGATAGACCCAAGGGAACCCTACAAACTGACATCAGGAACCTGGACTGCTGAGTTTTCTTTCCCAGGGAAAATGGAAAAAGGGTGTGCCCAGGGGCCCCTGGCCCTGGGCTGGGGCCTCACTGCAAAGAATCCTTATATCGAAGGATGGACCCCACACCGAAGTTGTCCCCACCTCAAACTTGTGCTGCCCTGATAGACCCAAGGGAGCCCTACAAACTGACATCAGGAACCTGGACTGCTGAGTTTTCTTTCCCAGGGAAAATGGAAAAAGGATGTGCCCAGGGGCCCCTGGCCCTGGGCTGGGGCCTCACTGCAAAGAATCCTTATATCGAAGGATGGACCCCACACCGAAGTTGTCCCCACCTCAAACTTGTGCTGCCCTGATAGACCCAAGGGAGCCCTACAAACTGACATCAGGAACCTGGACTGCTGAGTTTTCTTTCCCAGGGAAAATGGAAAAAGGATGTGCCCAGGGGCCCCTGGCCCTGACTGCAAAAAATCCTTATATCGAAGGATGGACCCCACACCGAAGTTGCCCCCACCTCAAACTTGTGCTGCCCTGATAGACCCAAGGGAGCCCTACAAACTGACATCAGGAACCTGGACTGCTGAGTTTTCTTTCCCAGGGAAAATGGAAAAAGGATGTGCCCAGGGGCCCCTGGCCCTGACTGCAAAGAATCCTTATATCGAAGGATGGACCTCACACCGAAGTTGTCCCCACCTCAAACTTGTGCTGCCCTGATAGACCCAAGGGAGCCCTACAAACTGACATCAGGAACCTGGACTGCTGAGTTTTCTTTCCCAGGGAAAATGGAAAAAGGATGTGCCCAGGGGCCCCTGGCCCTGACTGCAAAAAATCCTTATATCGAAGGATGGACCCCACACCGAAGTTGTCCCCACCTCAAACTTGTGCTGCCCAGATAGACCCAAGGGAGCCCTACAAACTGACATCAGGAACCTGGACTGCTGAGTTTTCTTTCCCAGGGAAAATGGAAAAAGGATGTGCCCAGGGGCCCCTGGCCCTGACTGCAAAGAATCCTTATATCGAAGGATGGACCCCACACCGAAGTTGTCCCCACCTCAAACTTGTGCTGCCCTGATAGACCCAAGGGAGCCCTACAAACTGACATCAGGAACCTGGACTGCTGAGTTTTCTTTCCCAGGGAAAATGGAAAAAGGATGTGCCCAGGGGCCCCTGGACATGGGCTGGGGCCTCACTGCAAAGAATCCTTATATCAAAGGATGGACCCCACACCGAAGATGTCCCCACCTCAAACTTGTGCTGCCCTGATAGACCCAAGGGAGCCCTACAAACTGACATCAGGAACCTGGACTGCTGAGTTTTCTTTCCCAGGGAAAATGGAAAAAGGGTGTGCCCACGGGCCCCTGGCCCTGGGCCCCGGGGCCGCACTGCAAAGAATCCTTATATCGAAGGATGGACCCCAGACCGAAGTTGTCCCCACCTCAAACTTGTGCTGCCCTGATAGACCCAAGGGAGCCCTACAAACTGACATCAGGAACCTGGACTGCTGAGTTTTCTTTCCCAGGGAAAATGGAAAAAGGATGTGCCCAGGGGCCCCTGGCCCTGACTGCAAAAAATCCTTATATCGAAGGATGGACCCCACACCGAAGTTGTCCCCACCTCAAACTTGTGCTGCCCTGATAGACCCAAGGGAGCCCTACAAACTGACATCAGGAACCTGGACTGCTGAGTTTTCTTTCCCAGGGAAAATGGCCGAAGGATGTGCCCAGGGGACCCTGGCCCTGACTGCAAAAAATCCTTATATCGAAGGATGGACCCCACACCGAAGTTGTCCCCACCTCAAACTTGTGCTGCCCTGATAGACCCAAGGGAGCCCTACAAACTGACATCAGGAACCTGGACTGCTGAGTTTTCTTTCCCAGGGAAAATGGAAAAAGGATGTGCCCAGGGGCCCCAGGCCCTGACTGCAAAGAATCCTTATAACGAAGGATGGACCCCACACCGAAGTTGTCCCCACTTCAAACTTGTGCTGCCCTGATAGACCCAAGGGAGCCCTACAAACTGACATCAGGAACCTGGACTGCTGAGTTTTCTTTCCCAGGGAAAATGGAAAAAGGATGTGCCCAGGGGCCCCTGGCCCTGACTGCAAAGAATCCTTATATCGAAGGATGGAACCCACACCGAAGTTGTCCCCACCTCAAACTTGTGCTGCCCTGATAGAGCCAAGGGAACCCTACAAACTGACATCAGGAACCTGGACTGCTGAGTTTTCTTTCCCAGGGAAAATGGAAAAAGGGTGTGCCCAGGGGCCCCTGGCCCTGGGCTGGGGCCTCACTGCAAAGAATCCTTATATCGAAGGATGGACCCCACACCGAAGTTGTCCCCACCTCAAACTTGTGCTGCCCTGATAGACCCAAGGGAGCCCTACAAACTGACATCAGGAACCTGGACTGCTGAGTTTTCTTTCCCAGGGAAAATGGAAAAAGGATGTGCCCAGGGGCCCCTGGACATGGGCTGGGGCCTCACTGCAAAGAATCCTTATATCAAAGGATGGACCCCACACCGAAGATGTCCCCACCTCAAACTTGTGCTGCCCTGATAGACCCAAGGGAGCCCTACAAACTGACATCAGGAACCTGGACTGCTGAGTTTTCTTTCCCAGGGAAAATGGAAAAAGGATGTGCCCAGGGGCCCCTGGCCCTGGGCCCCGGGGCCGCACTGCAAAGAATCCTTATATCGAATGATGGACCCCACACCGAAGTTGTCCCCACCTCAAGCTTGCGCTGCCCTGATAGACCCAAGGGAGCCCTACAAACTGACATCAGGAACCTGGACTGCTGAGTTTTCTTTCCCAGGGAAAATGGAAAAAGGATGTGCCCAGGGGCCCCTGGCGCTGACTGCAAAAAATCCTTATATCAAAGGATGGACCCCACACCGAAGTTGTCCCCACCTCAAACTTGTGCTGCCCTGATAGACCCAAGGGAGCCCTACAAACTGACATCAGGAACCTGGACTGCTGAGTTTTCTTTCCCAGGGAAAATGGAAAAAGGATGTGCCCAGGGTTCCCAGGCCCTGGGCCCCGGGGCCTCACTGCAAAGAATCCTTATATCGAAGGATGGACCCCACACCGAAGTTGTCCCCACCTCAAACTTGTGCTGCCCTGATAGACCCAAGGGAGCCCTACAAACTGACATCAGGAACCTGGACTGCTGAGTTTTCTTTCCCAGGGAAAATGGAAAAAGGATGTGCCCAGGGGCCCCTGGCCCTGGGCTGGGGCCTCACTGCAAAGAATCCTTATATCGAAGGATGGACCCCACACCGAAGTTGTCCCCACCTCAAACTTGTGCTGCCCTGATAGACCCAAGGGAGCCCTACAAACTGACATCAGGAACCTGGACTGCTGAGTTTTCTTTCCCAGGGAAAATGGAAAAAGGATGTGCCCAGGGGCCCCTGGCCCTGACTGCAAAAAATCCTTATATCGAAGGATGGACCCCACACCGAAGTTGTCCCCACCTCAAACTTGTGCTGCCCTGATAGACCCAAGGGAGCCCTACAAACTGACATCAGGAACCTGGACTGCTGAGTTTTCTTTCCCAGGGAAAATGGCCGAAGGATGTGCCCAGGGGCCCCTGGCCCTGGGCTGGGGCCTCACTGCAAAGAATCCTTATATCGAAGGATGGACCCCACACCGAAGTTGTCCCCACCTCAAACTTGTGCTGCCCTGATAGACCCAAGGGAGCCCTACAAACTGACATCAGGAACCTGGACTGCTGAGTTTTCTTTCCCAGGGAAAATGGAAAAAGGATGTGCCCAGGGGCCCCTGGCCCTGACTGCAAAAAATCCTTATATCGAAGGATGGACCCCACACCGAAGTTGTCCCCACCTCAAACTTGTGCTGCCCTGATAGACCCAAGGGAACCCTACAAACTGACATCAGGAACCTGGACTGCTGAGTTTTCTTTCCCAGGGAAAATGGAAAAATGATGTGCCCAGGGGCCCCTGGCCCTGGGCTGGGGCCTCACTGCAAAGAATCCTTATATCGAAGGATGGACCCCACACCGAAGTTGTCCCCACCTCAAACTTGTGCTGCCCTGATAGACCCAAGGGAGCCCTACAAACTGACATCAGGAACCTAGACTGCTGAGTTTTCTTTCCCAGGGAAAATGGAAAAAGGATGTGCCCAGGGGCCCCTGGCCCTGACTGCAAAAAATCCTTATATCGAAGGATGGACCCCACACCGAAGTTGCCCCCACCTCAAACTTGTGCTGCCCTGATAGACCCAAGGGAGCCCTACAAACTGACATCAGGAAACTGGACTGCTGAGTTTTCTTTCCCAGGGAAAATGGATAAAGGATGTGCCCAAGGTTCCCTGGCCCTGGGCTGGGGCCTCACTACAAAAAATCCTTATATCGAAGGATGGACCCCACACCGAAGTTGTCCCCACCTCAAACTTGTGCTGCCCTGATAGACCCAAGGGAGCCCTACAAACTGACATCAGGAAACTGGACTGCTGAGTTTTCTTTCCCAGGGAAAATGGAAAAAGGATGTGCCCAGGGTTCCCTGGCCCTGGGCTGGGGCCTCACTACAAAAAATCCTTATATCGAAGGATGGACCCCACACCGAAGTTGTCCCCACCTCACACTTGTGCTGCCCTGATAGACCCAAGGGAGCCCTACAAACTGACATCAGGAACCTGGACTGCTGAGTTTTCTTTCCCAGGGAAAATGGAAAAAGGATGTGCCCAGGGGCCCCTGGCCCTGACTGCAAAGAATCCTTATATCGAAGGATGGACCCCACACCGAAGTTGTCCCCACCTCAAACTTGTGCTGCCCTGATAGACCCAAGGGAGCCCTACAAACTGACATCAGGAACCTGGACTGCTGAGTTTTCTTTCCCAGGGAAAATGGAAAAAGGATGTGCCCAGGGGCCCCTGGCCCTTACTGCAAAAAATCCTTATATCGAAGGATGGACCCCACACCGAAGTTGTCCCCACCTCAAACTTGTGCTGCCCTGATAGACCCAAGGGAGCCCTACAAACTGACATCAGGAACCTGGACTGCTGAGTTTTCTTTCCCAGGGAAAATGGAAAAAGGATATGCCCAGGGGCCCCTGGCCCTGGGCTGGGGCCTCACTGTAAAGAATCCTTATATCGAAGGATGGACCCCACACCGAAGTTGTCCCCACCTCAAACTTGTGCTGCCCTGATAGACCCAAGGGAGCCCTACAAACTGACATCAGGAACCTGGACTGCTGAGTTTTCTTTCCCAGGGAAAATGGAAAAAGGATGTGCCCAGGGGCCCCTGGCCCTGGGCTGGGGCCTCACTGCAAAGAATCCTTATATCGAAGGATGGACCCCACACCGAAGTTGTCCCCACCTCAAACTTGTGCTGCCCTGATAGACCCAAGGGAGCCCTACAAACTGACATCAGGAACCTGGACTGCTGAGTTTTCTTTCCCAGGGAAAATGGAAAAAGGATGTGCCCAGGGGCCCCTGGCCCTGGGCTGGGGCCTCAGTGCAAAGAATCCTTATATCGAATGATGGACCCCATACCGAAGTTGTCCCCACCTCAAACTTGTGCTGCCCTGATAGACCCAAGGGAGCCCTACAAACTGACATCAGGAACCTGGACTGCTGAGTTTTCTTTCCCAGGGAAAATGGAAAAAGGATGTGCCCAGGGGCCCCTGGCCCTGGGCTGGGGCCTCACTGCAAAGAATCCTTATATCGAAGGATGGACCCCACACCGAAGTTGTCCCCACCTCAAACTTGTGCTGCCCTGATAGACCCAAGGGAGCCCTACAAACTGACATCAGAAACCTGGACTGCTGAGTTTTCTTTCCCAGGGAAAATGGAAAAAGGATGTGCCCAGGGGCCCCTGGCCCTGACTGCAAAAAATCCTTATATCGAAGGATGGACCCCACACCGAAGTTGTCCCCACCTCAAACTTGTGCTGCCTTCATAGACCCAAGGGAGCCCTACAAACTGACATCAGGAACCTGGACTGCTGAGTTTTCTTTCCCAGGGAAAAGGGAAAAAGGATGTGCCCAGGGTTCCCAGGCCCTGGGCCCCGGGTCCTCACTGCAAAGAATCCTTATATCGAAGGATGGACCCCACACCGAAGTTGTCCCCACCTCAAACTTGTGCTGCCCTGATAGACCCAAGGGAGCCCTACAAACTGACATCAGGAACCTGGACTGCTGAGTTTTCTTTCCCAGGGAAAATGGAAAAAGGATGTGCCCAGGGGCCCCTGGCCCTGACTGCAAAAAATCCTTATATCGAAGGATGGACCCCACACCGAAGTTGTCCCCACCTCAAACTTGTGCTGCCCTGATAGACCCAAGGGAGCCCTACAAACTGACATCAGGAACCTGGACTGCTGAGTTTTCTTTCCCAGGGAAAATGGAAAAAGGATGTGCCCAGGACCCCCTGGCCCTGACTGCAAAGAATCCTTATATCGAAGGATGGACCCCACACCGAAGTTGTCCCCACCTCAAACTTGTGCTGCCCTGATAGACCCAAGGGAGCCCTACAAACTGACATCAGGAACCTGGACTGCTGAGTTTTCTTTCCCAGGGAAAATGGAAAAAGGATGTGCCCAGGGGCCCCTGGACATGGGCTGGGGCCTCACTGCAAAGAATCCTTATATCAAAGGATGGACCCCACACCAAAGATGTCCCCACCTCAAACTTGTGCTGCCCTGATAGACCCAAGGGAGCCCTACAAACTGACATCAGGAACCTGGACTGCTGAGTTTTCTTTCCCAGGGAAAATGGAAAAAGGATGTGCCCACGGGCCCCTGGCCCTGGGCCCCGGGGCCGCACTGCAAAGAATCCTTATATCGAAGGATGGACCCCAGACCGAAGTTGTCCCCACCTCAAACTTGTGCTGCCCTGATAGACCCAAGGGAGCCCTACAAACTGACATCAGGAACCTGGACTGCTGAGTTTTCTTTCCCAGGGAAAATGGAAAAAGGATGTGCCCAGGGGCCCCTGGCCCTGACTGCAAAAAATCCTTATATCGAAGGATGGACCCCACACCGAAGTTGTCCCCACCTCAAACTTGTGCTGCCCTGATAGACCCAAGGGAACCCTACAAACTGACATCAGGAACCTGGACTGCTGAGTTTTCTTTCCCAGGGAAAATGGCCGAAGGATGTGCCCAGGGGCCCCTGGCCCTGACTGCAAAAAATCCTTATATCGAAGGATGGAGCCCACACCGAAGTTGTCCCCACCTCAAACTTGTGCTGCCCTGATAGACCCAAGGGAGCCCTACAAACTGACATCAGGAACCTGGACTGCTGAGTTTTCTTTCCCAGGGAAAATGGAAAAAGGATGTGCCCAGGGGCCCCAGGCCCTGACTGCAAAGAATCCTTATAACGAAGGATGGACCCCACACCGAAGTTGTCCCCACTTCAAACTTGTGCTGCCCTGATAGACCCAAGGGAGCCCTACAAACTGACATCAGGAACCTGGACTGCTGAGTTTTCTTTCCCAGGGAAAATGGAAAAAGGATGTGCCCAGGGGCCCCTGGCCCTGACTGCAAAAAATCCATATATCGAAGGATGGAACCCACACCGAAGTTGTCCCCACCTCAAACTTGTGCTGCCCTGATAGACCCAAGGGAACCCTACAAACTGACATCAGGAACCTGGACTGCTGAGTTTTCTTTCCCAGGGAAAATGGAAAAAGGGTGTGCCCAGGGGCCCCTGGCCCTGGGCTGGGGCCTCACTGCAAAGAATCCTTATATCGAAGGATGGACCCCACACCGAAGTTGTCCCCACCTCAAACTTGTGCTGCCCTGATAGACCCAAGGGAGCCCTACAAACTGACATCAGGAACCTGGACTGCTGAGTTTTCTTTCCCAGGGAAAATGGAAAAAGGATGTGCCCAGGGGCCCCTGGCCCTGGGCTGGGGCCTCACTGCAAAGAATCCTTATATCGAAGGATGGACCCCACACCGAAGTTGTCCCCACCTCAAACTTGTGCTGCCCTGATAGACCCAAGGGAGCCCTACAAACTGACATCAGGAACCTGGACTGCTGAGTTTTCTTTCCCAGGGAAAATGGAAAAAGGATGTGCCCAGGGGCCCCTGGCCCTGACTGCAAAAAATCCTTATATCGAAGGATGGACCCCACACCGAAGTTGCCCCCACCTCAAACTTGTGCTGCCCTGATAGACCCAAGGGAGCCCTACAAACTGACATCAGGAACCTGGACTGCTGAGTTTTCTTTCCCAGGGAAAATGGAAAAAGGATGTGCCCAGGGGCCCCTGGCCCTGACTGCAAAGAATCCTTATATCGAAGGATGGACCTCACACCGAAGTTGTCCCCACCTCAAACTTGTGCTGCCCTGATAGACCCAAGGGAGCCCTACAAACTGACATCAGGAACCTGGACTGCTGAGTTTTCTTTCCCAGGGAAAATGGAAAAAGGATGTGCCCAGGGGCCCCTGGCCCTGACTGCAAAGAATCCTTATATCGAAGGATGGACCCCACACCGAAGTTGTCCCCACCTCAAACTTGTGCTGCCCTGATAGACCCAAGGGAGCCCTACAAACTGACATCAGGAACCTGGACTGCTGAGTTTTCTTTCCCAGGGAAAATGGAAAAAGGATGTGCCCAGGGGCCCCTGGCCCTGACTGCAAAAAATCCTTATATCGAAGGATGGACCCCACACCGAAGTTGTCCCCACCTCAAACTTGTGCTGCCCTGATAGACCCAAGGGAGCCCTACAAACTGACATCAGGAACCTGGACTGCTGAGTTTTCTTTCCCAGGGAAAATGGAAAAAGGATGTGCCCAGGGGCCCCTGGCCCTGACTGCAAAGAATCCTTATATCGAAGGATGGACCCCACACCGAAGTTGTCCCCACCTCAAACTTGTGCTGCCCTGATAGACCCAAGGGAGCCCTACAAACTGACATCAGGAACTTGGACTGCTGAGTTTTCTTTCCCAGGGAAAATGGAAAAAGGATGTGCCCAGGGGCCCCTGGACATGGGCTGGGGCCTCACTGCAAAGAATCCTTATATCAAAGGATGGACCCCACACCGAAGATGTCCCCACCTCAAACTTGTGCTGCCCTGATAGACCCAAGGGAGCCCTACAAACTGACATCAGGAACCTGGACTGCTGAGTTTTCTTTCCCAGGGAAAATGGAAAAAGGGTGTGCCCACGGGCCCCTGGCCCTGGGCCCCGGGGCCGCACTGCAAAGAATCCTTATATCGAAGGATGGACCCCAGACCGAAGTTGTCCCCACCTCAAACTTGTGCTGCCCTGATAGACCCAAGGGAGCCCTACAAACTGACATCAGGAACCTGGACTGCTGAGTTTTCTTTCCCAGGGAAAATGGAAAAAGGATGTGCCCAGGGGCCCCTGGCCCTGACTGCAAAAAATCCTTATATCGAAGGATGGACCCCACACCGAAGTTGTCCCCACCTCAAACTTGTGCTGCCCTGATAGACCCAAGGGAGCCCTACAAACTGACATCAGGAACCTGGACTGCTGAGTTTTCTTTCCCAGGGAAAATGGCCGAAGGATGTGCCCAGGGGACCCTGGCCCTGACTGCAAAAAATCCTTATATCGAAGGATGGAGCCCACACCGAAGTTGTCCCCACCTCAAACTTGTGCTGCCCTGATAGACCCAAGGGAGCCCTACAAACTGACATCAGGAACCTGGACTGCTGAGTTTTCTTTCCCAGGGAAAATGGAAAAAGGGTGTGCCCAGGGGCCCCAGGCCCTGACTGCAAAGAATCCTTATAACGAAGGATGGACCCCACACCGAAGTTGTCCCCACTTCAAACTTGTGCTGCCCTGATAGACCCAAGGGAGCCCTACAAACTGACATCAGGAACCTGGACTGCTGAGTTTTCTTTCCCAGGGAAAATGGAAAAAGGATGTGCCCAGGGGCCCCTGGCCCTGACTGCAAAAAATCCTTATATCGAAGGATGGAACCCACACCGAAGTTGTCCCCACCTCAAACTTGTGCTGCCCTGATAGAGCCAAGGGAACCCTACAAACTGACATCAGGAACCTGGACTGCTGAGTTTTCTTTCCCAGGGAAAATGGAAAAAGGGTGTGCCCAGGGGCCCCTGGCCCTGGGCTGGGGCCTCACTGCAAAGAATCCTTATATCGAAGGATGGACCCCACACCGAAGTTGTCCCCACCTCAAACTTGTGCTGCCCTGATAGACCCAAGGGAGCCCTACAAACTGACATCAGGAACCTGGACTGCTGAGTTTTCTTTCCCAGGGAAAATGGAAAAAGGATGTGCCCAGGGGCCCCTGGCCCTGACTGCAAAGAATCCTTATATCGAAGGATGGACCCCACACCGAAGTTGTCCCCACCTCAAACTTGTGCTGCCCTGATAGACCCAAGGGAGCCCTACAAACTGACATCAGGAACCTGGACTGCTGAGTTTTCTTTCCCAGGGAAAATGGAAAAAGGATGTGCCCAGGGGCCCCTGGCCCTGACTGCAAAAAATCCTTATATCGAAGGATGGACCCCACACCGAAGTTGTCCCCACCTCAAACTTGTGCTGCCCTGATAGACCCAAGGGAGCCCTACAAACTGACATCAGGAACCTGGACTGCTGAGTTTTCTTTCCCAGGGAAAATGGAAAAAGGATGTGCCCAGGGGCCCCTGGCCCTGACTGCAAAGAATCCTTATATCGAAGGATGGACCCCACACCGAAGTTGTCCCCACCTCAAACTTGTGCTGCCCTGATAGACCCAAGGGAGCCCTACAAACTGACATCAGGAACCTGGACTGCTGAGTTTTCTTTCCCAGGGAAAATGGAAAAAGGATGTGCCCAGGGGCCCCTGGACATGGGCTGGGGCCTCACTGCAAAGAATCCTTATATCAAAGGATGGACCCCACACCGAAGATGTCCCCACCTCAAACTTGTGCTGCCCTGATAGACCCAAGGGAGCCCTACAAACTGACATCAGGAACCTGGACTGCTGAGTTTTCTTTCCCAGGGAAAATGGAAAAAGGGTGTGCCCACGGGCCCCTGGCCCTGGGCCCCGGGGCCGCACTGCAAAGAATCCTTATATCGAAGGATGGACCCCAGACCGAAGTTGTCCCCACCTCAAACTTGTGCTGCCCTGATAGACCCAAGGGAGCCCTACAAACTGACATCAGGAACCTGGACTGCTGAGTTTTCTTTCCCAGGGAAAATGGAAAAAGGATGTGCCCAGGGGCCCCTGGCCCTGACTGCAAAAAATCCTTATATCGAAGGATGGACCCCACACCGAAGTTGTCCCCACCTCAAACTTGTGCTGCCCTGATAGACCCAAGGGAGCCCTACAAACTGACATCAGGAACCTGGACTGCTGAGTTTTCTTTCCCAGGGAAAATGGCCGAAGGAGGTGCCCAGGGGACCCTGGCCCTGACTGCAAAAAATCCTTATATCGAAGGATGGAGCCCACACCGAAGTTGTCCCCACCTCAAACTTGTGCTGCCCTGATAGACCCAAGGGAGCCCTACAAACTGACATCAGGAACCTGGACTGCTGAGTTTTCTTTCCCAGGGAAAATGGAAAAAGGATGTGCCCAGGGGCCCCAGGCCCTGACTGCAAAGAATCCTTATAACGAAGGATGGACCCCACACCGAAGTTGTCCCCACTTCAAACTTGTGCTGCCCTGATAGACCCAAGGGAGCCCTACAAACTGACATCAGGAACCTGGACTGCTGAGTTTTCTTTCCCAGGGAAAATGGAAAAAGGATGTGCCCAGGGGCCCCTGGCCCTGACTGCAAAAAATCCTTATATCGAAGGATGGAACCCACACCGAAGTTGTCCCCACCTCAAACTTGTGCTGCCCTGATAGAGCCAAGGGAACCCTACAAACTGACATCAGGAACCTGGACTGCTGAGTTTTCTTTCCCAGGGAAAATGGAAAAAGGGTGTGCCCATGGGCCCCTGGCCCTGGGCTGGGGCCTCACTGCAAAGAATCCTTATATCGAAGGATGGACCCCACACCGAAGTTGTCCCCACCTCAAACTTGTGCTGCCCTGATAGACCCAAGGGAGCCCTACAAACTGACATCAGGAACCTGGACTGCTGAGTTTTCTTTCCCAGGGAAAATGGAAAAAGGATGTGCCCAGGGGCCCCTGGACATGGGCTGGGGCCTCACTGCAAAGAATCCTTATATCAAAGGATGGACCCCACACCGAAGATGTCCCCACCTCAAACTTGTGCTGCCCTGATAGACCCAAGGGAGCCCTACAAACTGACATCAGGAACCTGGACTGCTGAGTTTTCTTTCCCAGGGAAAATGGAAAAAGGATGTGCCCAGGGGCCCCTGGCCCTGGGCCCCGGGGCCGCACTGCAAAGAATCCTTATATCGAATGATGGACCCCACACCGAAGTTGTCCCCACCTCAAACTTGTGCTGCCCTGATAGACCCAAGGGAGCCCTACAAACTGACATCAGGAACCTGGACTGCTGAGTTTTCTTTCCCAGGGAAAATGGAAAAAGGATGTGCCCAGGGGCCCCTGGCGCTGACTGCAAAAAATCCTTATATCGAAGGATGGACCCCACACCGAAGTTGTCCCCACCTCAAACTTGTGCTGCCCTGATAGACCCAAGGGAGCCCTACAAACTGACATCAGGAACCTGGACTGCTGAGTTTTCTTTCCCAGGGAAAATGGAAAAAGGATGTGCCCAGGGTTCCCAGGCCCTGGGCCCCGGGGCCTCACTGCAAAGAATCCTTATATCGAAGGATGGACCCCACACCGAAGTTGTCCCCACCTCAAACTTGTGCTGCCCTGATAGACCCAAGGGAGCCCTACAAACTGACATCAGGAACCTGGACTGCTGAGTTTTCTTTCCCAGGGAAAATGGAAAAAGGATGTGCCCAGGGGCCCCTGGCCCTGGGCTGGGGCCTCACTGCAAAGAATCCTTATATCGAAGGATGGACCCCACACCGAAGTTGTCCCCACCTCAAACTTGTGCTGCCCTGATAGACCCAAGGGAGCCCTACAAACTGACATCAGGAACCTGGACTGCTGAGTTTTCTTTCCCAGGGAAAATGGAAAAAGGATGTGCCCAGGGGCCCCTGGCCCTGACTGCAAAAAATCCTTATATCGAAGGATGGACCCCACACCGAAGTTGTCCCCACCTCAAACTTGTGCTGCCCTGATAGACCCAAGGGAGCCCTACAAACTGACATCAGGAACCTGGACTGCTGAGTTTTCTTTCCCAGGGAAAATGGCCGAAGGATGTGCCCAGGGGCCCCTGGCCCTGGGCTGGGGCCTCACTGCAAAGAATCCTTATATCGAAGGATGGACCCCACACCGAAGTTGTCCCCACCTCAAACTTGTGCTGCCCTGATAGACCCAAGGGAGCCCTACAAACTGACATCAGGAACCTGGACTGCTGAGTTTTCTTTCCCAGGGAAAATGGAAAAAGGATGTGCCCAGGGGCCCCTGGCCCTGACTGCAAAAAATCCTTATATCGAAGGATGGACCCCACACCGAAGTTGTCCCCACCTCAAACTTGTGCTGCCCTGATAGACCCAAGGGAACCCTACAAACTGACATCAGGAACCTGGACTGCTGAGTTTTCTTTCCCAGGGAAAATGGAAAAATGATGTGCCCAGGGGCCCCTGGCCCTGGGCCGGGGCCTCACTGCAAAGAATCCTTATATCGAAGGATGGACCCCACACCGAAGTTGTCCCCACCTCAAACTTGTGCTGCCCTGATAGACCCAAGGGAGCCCTACAAACTGACATCAGGAACCTAGACTGCTGAGTTTTCTTTCCCAGGGAAAATGGAAAAAGGATGTGCCCAGGGGCCCCTGGCCCTGACTGCAAAAAATCCTTATATCGAAGGATGGACCCCACACCGAAGTTGCCCCCACCTCAAACTTGTGCTGCCCTGATAGACCCAAGGGAGCCCTACAAACTGACATCAGGAAACTGGACTGCTGAGTTTTCTTTCCCAGGGAAAATGGATAAAGGATGTGCCCAGGGTTCCCTGGCCCTGGGCTGGGGCCTCACTACAAAAAATCCTTATATCGAAGGATGGACCCCACACCGAAGTTGTCCCCACCTCAAACTTGTGCTGCCCTGATAGACCCAAGGGAGCCCTACAAACTGACATCAGGAAACTGGACTGCTGAGTTTTCTTTCCCAGGGAAAATGGAAAAAGGATGTGCCCAGGGTTCCCTGGCCCTGGGCTGGGGCCTCACTACAAAAAATCCTTATATCGAAGGATGGACCCCACACCGAAGTTGTCCCCACCTCACACTTGTGCTGCCCTGATAGACCCAAGGGAGCCCTACAAACTGACATCAGGAACCTGGACTGCTGAGTTTTCTTTCCCAGGGAAAATGGAAAAAGGATGTGCCCAGGGGCCCCTGGCCCTGACTGCAAAGAATCCTTATATCGAAGGATGGACCCCACACCGAAGTTGTCCCCACCTCAAACTTGTGCTGCCCTGATAGACCCAAGGGAGCCCTACAAACTGACATCAGGAACCTGGACTGCTGAGTTTTCTTTCCCAGGGAAAATGGAAAAAGGATGTGCCCAGGGGCCCCTGGCCCTTACTGCAAAAAATCCTTATATCGAAGGATGGACCCCACACCGAAGTTGTCCCCACCTCAAACTTGTGCTGCCCTGATAGACCCAAGGGAGCCCTACAAACTGACATCAGGAACCTGGACTGCTGAGTTTTCTTTCCCAGGGAAAATGGAAAAAGGATGTGCCCAGGGGCCCCTGGCCCTGGGCTGGGGCCTCACTGCAAAGAATCCTTATATCGAAGGATGGACCCCACACCGAAGTTGTCCCCACCTCAAACTTGTGCTGCCCTGATAGACCCAAGGGAGCCCTACAAACTAACATCAGGAACCTGGACTGCTGAGTTTTCTTTCCCAGGGAAAATGGAAGAAGGATGTGCCCAGGGGCCCCTGGCCCTGACTGCAAAGAATCCTTATATCGAAGGATGGACCCCACACCGAAGTTGTCCCCACCTCAAACTTGTGCTGCCCTGATAGACCCAAGGGAGCCCTACAAACTGACATCAGGAACCTGGACTGCTGAGTTTTCTTTCCCAGGGAAAATGGAAAAAGGATGTGCCCAGGGGCCCCTGGCCCTGACTGCAAAGAATCCTTATATCGAAGGATGGACCCCACACCGAAGATGTCCCCACCTCAAACTTGTGCTGCCCTGATACACCCAAGGGAGCCCTACAAACTGACATCAGGAACCTGGACTGCTGAGTTTTCTTTCCCAGGGAAAATGGAAAAAGGATGTGCCCAGGGGCCCCTGGCCCTGGGCTGGGGCCTCACTGCAAAGAATCCTTATATCGAAGGATGGACCCCACACCGAAGTTGTCCCCACCTCAAACTTGTGCTGCCCTGATAGACCCAAGGGAGCCCTACAAACTGACATCAGGAACCTGGACTGCTGAGTTTTCTTTCCCAGGGAAAATGGAAAAAGGATGTGCCCAGGGGCCCCTGGCCCTGGGCTGGGGCCTCACTGCAAAGAATCCTTATATCGAAGGATGGACCCCACACCGAAGTTGTCCCCACCTCAAACTTGTGCTGCCCTGATAGACCCAAGGGAGCCCTACAAACTGACATCAGGAACCTAGACTGCTGAGTTTTCTTTCCCAGGGAAAATGGAAAAAGGATGTGCCCAGGGGCCCCTGGCCCTGACTGCAAAAAATCCTTATATCGAAGGATGGACCCCACACCGAAGTTGTCCCCACCTCAAACTTGTGCTGCCCTGATAGACCCAAGGGAGCCCTACAAACTGACATCAGGAACCTGGACTGCTGAGTTTTCTTTCCCAGGGAAAATGGCCGAAGGATGTGCCCAGGGGCCCCTGGCCCTGACTGCAAAAAATCCTTATATCGAAGGATGGACCCCAGACCGAAGTTGTCCCCACCTCAAACTTGTGCTGCCCTGATACACCCAAGGGAGCCCTACAAACTGACATCAGCAACCTAGACTGCTGAGTTTTCTTTCCCAGGGAAAATGGAAAAAGGATGTGCCCAGGGGCCCCTGGCCCTGACTGCAAAAAATCCTTATATCGAAGGATGGACCCCACACCGAAGTTGTCCCCACCTCAAACTTGTGCTGCCCTGATAGACCCAAGGGAGCCCTACAAACTGACATCAGGAACCTGGACTGCTGAGTTTTCTTTCCCAGGGAAAATGGAAAAAGGATGTGCCCAGGGGCCCCTGGCCCTGGGCTGGGGCCTCACTGCAAAGAATCCTTATATCGAAGGATGGACCCCACAACGAAGTTGTCCCCACCTCAAACTTTTGCTGCCCTGATAGACCCAAGGGAGCCCTACAAACTGACATCAGGAACCTGGACTGCTGAGTTTTCTTTCCCAGGGAAAATGGCCGAAGGATGTGCCCAGGGGCCCCTGGCCCTGGGCTGGGGCCTCACTGCAAAGAATCCTTATATCAAAGGATGGACCCCACACCGAAGTTGTCCCCACCTCAAACTTGTGCTGCCCTGATAGACCCAAGGGAGCCCTACAAACTGACATCAGGAACCTGGACTGCTGAGTTTTCTTTCCCAGGGAAAATGGAAAAAGGATGTGCCCAGGGGCCCCTGGTCCTGGGCTGGGGCCTCACTGCAAAGAATCCTTATATCGAAGGATGGACCCCACACCGAAGTTGTCCCCACCTCAAACTTGTGCTGCCCTGATAGACCCAAGGGAGCCCTACAAACTGACATCAGGAACCTGGACTGCTGAGTTTTCTTTCCCAGGGAAAATGGAAAAAGGATGTGCCCAGGGGCCCCTGGCCCTGGGCTGGGGCCTCACTGCAAAGAATCCTTATATCGAAGGATGGACCCCACACCGAAGTTGTCCCCACCTCAAACTTGTGCTGCCCTGATAGACCCAAGGGAGCCCTACAAACTGACATCAGGAACCTGGACTGCTGAGTTTTCTTTCCCAGGGAAAATGGAAAAAGGATGTGCCCAGGGGCCCCTGGCCCTGACTGCAAAAAATCCTTATATCGAAGGATGGACCCCACACCGAAGTTGTCCCCACCTCAAACTTGTGCTGCCCTGATAGACCCAAGGGAGCCCTACAAACTGACATCAGGAACCTGGACTGCTGAGTTTTCTTTCCCAGGGAAAATGGAAAAGGATGTGCCCAGGGGCCCCTGGCCCTGGGCTGGGGCCTCACTGCAAAGAATCCTTATATCGAAGGATGGACCCCACACCGAAGTTGTCCCCACCTCAAACTTGTGCTGCCCTGATAGACCCAAGGGAGCCCTACAAACTGACATCAGGAACCTGGACTGCTGAGTTTTCTTTCCCAGGGAAAATGGAAAAAGGATGTGCCCAGGGGCCCCTGGCCCTGGGCTGGGGCCTCACTGCAAAGAATCCTTATATCGAAGGATGGACCCCACACCGAAGTTGTCCCCACCTCAAACTTGTGCTGCCCTGATAGACCCAAGGGAGCCCTACAAACTGACATCAGGAACCTGGACTGCTGAGTTTTCTTTCCCAGGGAAAATGGAAAAAGGATGTGCCCAGGGGCCCCTGGCCCTGACTGCAAAAAATCCTTATATCGAAGGATGGACCCCACACCGAAGTTGTCCCCACCTCAAACTTGTGCTGCCCTGATAGACCCAAGGGAGCCCTACAAACTGACATCAGGAACCTGGACTGCTGAGTTTTCTTTCCCAGGGAAAATGGAAAAAGGATGTGCCCAGGGGCCCCTGGCCCTGACTGCAAAGAATCCTTATATCGAAGGATGGACCCCACACCGAAGTTGTCCCCACCTCAAACTTGTGCTGCCCTGATAGACCCAAGGGAGCCCTACAAACTGACATCAGGAACCTGGACTGCTGAGTTTTCTTTCCCAGGGAAAATGGAAAAAGGATGTGCCCAGGGGCCCCTGGACATGGGCTGGGGCCTCACTGCAAAGAATCCTTATATCAAAGGATGGACCCCACACCGAAGATGTCCCCACCTCAAACTTGTGCTGCCCTGATAGACCCAAGGGAGCCCTACAAACTGACATCAGGAACCTGGACTGCTGAGTTTTCTTTCCTAGGGAAAATGGAAAAAGGATGTGCCCACGGGCCCCTGGCCCTGGGCCCCGGGGCGGCACTGCAAAGAATCCTTATATCGAAGGATGGACCCCAGACCGAAGTTGTCCCCACCTCAAACTTGTGCTGCCCTGATAGACCCAAGGGAGCCCTACAAACTGACATCAGGAACCTGGACTGCTGAGTTTTCTTTCCCAGGGAAAATGGAAAAAGGATGTGCCCAGGGGCCCCTGGCCCTGACTGCAAAAAATCCTTATATCGAAGGATGGACCCCACACCGAAGTTGTCCCCACCTCAAACTTGTGCTGCCCTGATAGACCCAAGGGAGCCCTACAAACTGACATCAGGAACCTGGACTGCTGAGTTTTCTTTCCCAGGGAAAATGGCCGAAGGATGTGCCCAGGGGCCCCTGGCCCTGACTGCAAAAAATCCTTATATCGAAGGATGGAGCCCACACCGAAGTTGTCCCCACCTCAAACTTGTGCTGCCCTGATAGACCCAAGGGAGCCCTACAAACTGACATCAGGAACCTGGACTGCTGAGTTTTCTTTCCCAGGGAAAATGGAAAAAGGATGTGCCCAGGGGCCCCAGGCCCTGACTGCAAAGAATCCTTATAACGAAGGATGGACCCCACACCGAAGTTGTCCCCACTTCAAACTTGTGCTGCCCTGATAGACCCAAGGGAGCCCTACAAACTGACATCAGGAACCTGGACTGCTGAGTTTTCTTTCCCAGGGAAAATGGAAAAAGGATGTGCCCAGGGGCCCCTGGCCCTGACTGCAAAAAATCCTTATATCGAAGGATGGACCCCACACCGAAGTTGTCCCCACCTCAAACTTGTGCTGCCCTGATAGACCCAAGGGAACCCTACAAACTGACATCAGGAACCTGGACTGCTGAGTTTTCTTTCCCAGGGAAAATGGAAAAAGGGTGTGCCCAGGGGCCCCTGGCCCTGGGCTGGGGCCTCACTGCAAAGAATCCTTATATCGAAGGATGGACCCCACACCGAAGTTGTCCCCACCTCAAACTTGTGCTGCCCTGATAGACCCAAGGGAGCCCTACAAACTGACATCAGGAACCTGGACTGCTGAGTTTTCTTTCCCAGGGAAAATGGAAAAAGGATGTGCCCAGGGGCCCCTGGCCCTGACTGCAAAAAATCCTTATATCGAAGGATGGACCCCACACCGAAGTTGTCCCCACCTCAAACTTGTGCTGCCCTCATAGACCCAAGGGAGCCCTACAAACTGACATCAGGAACCTGGACTGCTGAGTTTTCTTTCCCAGGGAAAATGGAAAAAGGATGTGCCCAGGGGCCCCTGGCCCTGACTGCAAAAAATCCTTATATCGAAGGATGGACCCCACACCGAAGTTGCCCCCACCTCAAACTTGTGCTGCCCTGATAGACCCAAGGGAGCCCTACAAACTGACATCAGGAACCTGGACTGCTGAGTTTTCTTTCCCAGGGAAAATGGAAAAAGGATGTGCCCAGGGGCCCCTGGCCCTGACTGCAAAGAATCCTTATATCGAAGGATGGACCTCACACCGAAGTTGTCCCCACCTCAAACTTGTGCTGCCCTCATAGACCCAAGGGAGCCCTACAAACTGACATCAGGAACCTGGACTGCTGAGTTTTCTTTCCCAGGGAAAATGGAAAAAGGATGTGCCCAGGGGCCCCTGGCCCTGACTGCAAAGAATCCTTATATCGAAGGATGGACCCCACACCGAAGTTGTCCCCACCTCAAACTTGTGCTGCCCTGATAGACCCAAGGGAGCCCTACAAACTGACATCAGGAACCTGGACTGCTGAGTTTTCTTTCCCAGGGAAAATGGAAAAAGGATGTGCCCAGGGGCCCCTGGCCCTGACTGCAAAAAATCCTTATATCGAAGGATGGACCCCACACCGAAGTTGTCCCCACCTCAAACTTGTGCTGCCCTGATAGACCCAAGGGAGCCCTACAAACTGACATCAGGAACCTGGACTGCTGAGTTTTCTTTCCCAGGGAAAATGGAAAAAGGATGTGCCCAGGGGCCCCTGGCCCTGACTGCAAAGAATCCTTATATCGAAGGATGGACCCCACACCGAAGTTGTCCCCACCTCAAACTTGTGCTGCCCTGATAGACCCAAGGGAGCCCTACAAACTGACATCAGGAACCTGGACTGCTGAGTTTTCTTTCCCAGGGAAAATGGAAAAAGGATGTGCCCAGGGGCCCCAGGCCCTGACTGCAAAGAATCCTTATATCGAAGGATGGACCCCACACCGAAGTTATCACCACTTCAAACTTGTGCTGCCCTGATAGACCCAAGGGAGCCCTACAAACTGACATCAGGAACCTGGACTGCTGAGTTTTCTTTCCCAGGGAGAATGGAAAAAGGATGTGCCCAGGGGCCCCTGGCCCTGGGCTGGGGCCTCACTGCAAAGAATCCTTATATCGAAGGATGGACCCCACACCGAAGTTGTCCCCACCTCAAACTTGTGCTGCCCTGATAGACCCAAGGGAGCCCTACAAACTGACATCAGGAACCTAGACTGCTGAGTTTTCTTTCCCAGGGAAAATGGAAAAAGGATGTGCCCAGGGGCCCCTGGCCCTGACTGCAAAAAATCCTTATAACGAAGGATGGACCCCACACCGAAGTTGTCCCCACCTCAAACTTGTGCTGCCCTGATAGACCCAAGGGAACCCTACAAACTGACATCAGGATACTGGACTGCTGAGTTTTCTTTCCCAGGGAAAATGGAAAAAGGATGTGCCCAGGGTTCCCTGGCCCTGGGCTGGGGCCTCACTACAAAAAATCCTTATATCGAAGGATGGACCCCAGACCGAAGTTGTCCCCACCTCAAACTTGTGCTGCCCTGATAGACCCAAGGGAGCCCTACAAACTGACATCAGGAACCTGGACTGCTGAGTTTTCTTTCCCAGGGGAAATGGAAAAAGGATGTGCCCAGGGGCCCCTGGCCCTGACTGCAAAAAATCCTTATATCGAAGGATGGACCCCACACCGAAGTTGTCCCCACCTCAAACTTGTGCTGCCCTGATAGACCCAAGGGAGCCCTACAAACTGACATCAGGAACCTGGACTGCTGAGTTTTCTTTCCCAGGGAAAATGGAAAAAGGATGTGCCCAGGGGCCCCTGGCCCTGGGCTGGGGCCTCACTGCAAAGAATCCTTATATCGAGGGATGGACCCCACACCGAAGTTGTCCCCACCTCAAACTTGTGCTGCCCTGATAGACCCAAGGGAGCCCTACAAACTGACATCAGGAACCTGGACTGCTGAGTTTTCTTTCCCAGGGAAAATGGAAAAAGGATGTGCCCAGGGGCCCCTGGCCCTGACTGCAAAAAATCCTTATATCGAAGGATGGACCCCACACCGAAGTTGTCCCCACCTCAAACTTGTGCTGCCCTGATAGACCCAAGGGAGCCCTACAAACTGACATCAGGAACCTGGACTGCTGAGTTTTCTTTCCCAGGGAAAATGGAAAAAGGGTGTGCCCAGGGGCCCCTGGCCCTGGGCTGGGGCCTCACTGCAAAGAATCCTTATATCGAAGGATGGACCCCACACCGAAGTTGTCCCCACCTCAAACTTGTGCTGCCCTGATAGACCCAAGGGAGCCCTACAAACTGACATCAGGAACCTGGACTGCTGAGTTTTCTTTCCCAGGGAAAATGGAAAAAGGATGTGCCCAGGGGCCCCTGGCCCTGACTGCAAAAAATCCTTATATCGAAGGATGGACCCCACACCGAAGTTGTCCCCACCTCAAACTTGTGCTGCCCTCATAGACCCAAGGGAGCCCTACAAACTGACATCAGGAACCTGGACTGCTGAGTTTTCTTTCCCAGGGAAAATGGAAAAAGGATGTGCCCAGGGGCCCCTGGCCCTGACTGCAAAAAATCCTTATATCAAAGGATGGACCCCACACCGAAGTTGCCCCCACCTCAAACTTGTGCTGCCCTGATAGACCCAAGGGAGCCCTACAAACTGACATCAGGAACCTGGACTGCTGAGTTTTCTTTCCCAGGGAAAATGGAAAAAGGATGTGCCCAGGGGCCCCTGGCCCTGACTGCAAAGAATCCTTATATCGAAGGATGGACCTCACACCGAAGTTGTCCCCACCTCAAACTTGTGCTGCCCTCATAGACCCAAGGGAGCCCTACAAACTGACATCAGCAACCTGGACTGCTGAGTTTTCTTTCCCAGGGAAAATGGAAAAAGGATGTGCCCAGGGGCCCCTGGCCCTGACTGCAAAGAATCCTTATATCGAAGGATGGACCCCACACCGAAGTTGTCCCCACCTCAAACTTGTGCTGCCCTGATAGACCCAAGGGAGCCCTACAAACTGACATCAGGAACCTGGACTGCTGAGTTTTCTTTCCCAGGGAAAATGGAAAAAGGATGTGCCCAGGGGCCCCTGGCCCTGACTGCAAAAAATCCTTATATCGAAGGATGGACCCCACACCGAAGTTGTCCCCACCTCAAACTTGTGCTGCCCTGATAGACCCAAGGGAGCCCTACAAACTGACATCAGGAACCTGGACTGCTGAGTTTTCTTTCCCAGGGAAAATGGAAAAAGGATGTGCCCAGGGGCCCCTGGCCCTGACTGCAAAGAATCCTTATATCGAAGGATGGACCCCACACCGAAGTTGTCCCCACCTCAAACTTGTGCTGCCCTGATAGACCCAAGGGAGCCCTACAAACTGACATCAGGAACCTGGACTGCTGAGTTTTCTTTCCCAGGGAAAATGGAAAAAGGATGTGCCCAGGGGCCCCAGGCCCTGACTGCAAAGAATCCTTATATCGAAGGATGGACCCCACACCGAAGTTATCACCACTTCAAACTTGTGCTGCCCTGATAGACCCAAGGGAGCCCTACAAACTGACATCAGGAACCTGGACTGCTGAGTTTTCTTTCCCAGGGAAAATGGAAAAAGGATGTGCCCAGGGGCCCCTGGCACTGACTGCAAAAAATCCTTATATCGAAGGATGGACCCCACACCGAAGTTGTCCCCACCTCAAACTTGTGCTGCCCTGATAGACCCAAGGGAGCCCTACAAACTGACATCAGGAACCTGGACTGCTGAGTTTTCTTTCCCAGGGAGAATGGAAAAAGGATGTGCCCAGGGGCCCCTGGCCCTGGGCTGGGGCCTCACTGCAAAGAATCCTTATATCGAAGGATGGACCCCACACCGAAGTTGTCCCCACCTCAAACTTGTGCTGCCCTGATAGACCCAAGGGAGCCCTACAAACTGACATCAGGAACCTAGACTGCTGAGTTTTCTTTCCCAGGGAAAATGGAAAAAGGATGTGCCCAGGGGCCCCTGGCCCTGACTGCAAAAAATCCTTATAACGAAGGATGGACCCCACACCGAAGTTGTCCCCACCTCAAACTTGTGCTGCCCTGATAGACCCAAGGGAACCCTACAAACTGACATCAGGATACTGGACTGCTGAGTTTTCTTTCCCAGGGAAAATGGAAAAAGGATGTGCCCAGGGTTCCCTGGCCCTGGGCTGGGGCCTCACTACAAAAAATCCTTATATCGAAGGATGGACCCCAGACCGAAGTTGTCCCCACCTCAAACTTGTGCTGCCCTGATAGACCCAAGGGAGCCCTACAAACTGACATCAGGAACCTGGACTGCTGAGTTTTCTTTCCCAGGGAAAATGGAAAAAGGATGTGCCCAGGGGCCCCTGGCCCTGACTGCAAAAAATCCTTATATCGAAGGATGGACCCCACACCGAAGTTGTCCCCACCTCAAACTTGTGCTGCCCTGATAGACCCAAGGGAGCCCTACAAACTGACATCAGGAACCTGGACTGCTGAGTTTTCTTTCCCAGGGAAAATGGAAAAAGGATGTGCCCAGGGGCCCCAGGCCCTGACTGCAAAGAATCCTTATATCGAAGGATGGACCCCACACCGAAGTTATCACCACTTCAAACTTGTGCTGCCCTGATAGACCCAAGGGAGCCCTACAAACTGACATCAGGAACCTGGACTGCTGAGTTTTCTTTCCCAGGGAAAATGGAAAAAGGATGTGCCCAGGGGCCCCTGGCACTGACTGCAAAAAATCCTTATATCGAAGGATGGACCCCACACCGAAGTTGTCCCCACCTCAAACTTGTGCTGCCCTGATAGACCCAAGGGAGCCCTACAAACTGACATCAGGAACCTGGACTGCTGAGTTTTCTTTCCCAGGGAGAATGGAAAAAGGATGTGCCCAGGGGCCCCTGGCCCTGGGCTGGGGCCTCACTGCAAAGAATCCTTATATCGAAGGATGGACCCCACACCGAAGTTGTCCCCACCTCAAACTTGTGCTGCCCTGATAGACCCAAGGGAGCCCTACAAACTGACATCAGGAACCTAGACTGCTGAGTTTTCTTTCCCAGGGAAAATGGAAAAAGGATGTGCCCAGGGGCCCCTGGCCCTGACTGCAAAAAATCCTTATAACGAAGGATGGACCCCACACCGAAGTTGTCCCCACCTCAAACTTGTGCTGCCCTGATAGACCCAAGGGAACCCTACAAACTGACATCAGGATACTGGACTGCTGAGTTTTCTTTCCCAGGGAAAATGGAAAAAGGATGTGCCCAGGGTTCCCTGGCCCTGGGCTGGGGCCTCACTACAAAAAATCCTTATATCGAAGGATGGACCCCAGACCGAAGTTGTCCCCACCTCAAACTTGTGCTGCCCTGATAGACCCAAGGGAGCCCTACAAACTGACATCAGGAACCTGGACTGCTGAGTTTTCTTTCCCAGGGAAAATGGAAAAAGGATGTGCCCAGGGGCCCCTGGCCCTGACTGCAAAAAATCCTTATATCGAAGGATGGACCCCACACCGAAGTTGTCCCCACCTCAAACTTGTGCTGCCCTGATAGACCCAAGGGAGCCCTACAAACTGACATCAGGAACCTGGACTGCTGAGTTTTCTTTCCCAGGGAAAATGGAAAAAGGATGTGCCCAGGGGCCCCAGGCCCTGACTGCAAAGAATCCTTATATCGAAGGATGGACCCCACACCGAAGTTATCACCACTTCAAACTTGTGCTGCCCTGATAGACCCAAGGGAGCCCTACAAACTGACATCAGGAACCTGGACTGCTGAGTTTTCTTTCCCAGGGAAAATGGAAAAAGGATGTGCCCAGGGGCCCCTGGCACTGACTGCAAAAAATCCTTATATCGAAGGATGGACCCCACACCGAAGTTGTCCCCACCTCAAACTTGTGCTGCCCTGATAGACCCAAGGGAGCCCTACAAACTGACATCAGGAACCTGGACTGCTGAGTTTTCTTTCCCAGGGAGAATGGAAAAAGGATGTGCCCAGGGGCCCCTGGCCCTGGGCTGGGGCCTCACTGCAAAGAATCCTTATATCGAAGGATGGACCCCACACCGAAGTTGTCCCCACCTCAAACTTGTGCTGCCCTGATAGACCCAAGGGAGCCCTACAAACTGACATCAGGAACCTAGACTGCTGAGTTTTCTTTCCCAGGGAAAATGGAAAAAGGATGTGCCCAGGGGCCCCTGGCCCTGACTGCAAAAAATCCTTATAACGAAGGATGGACCCCACACCGAAGTTGTCCCCACCTCAAACTTGTGCTGCCCTGATAGACCCAAGGGAACCCTACAAACTGACATCAGGATACTGGACTGCTGAGTTTTCTTTCCCAGGGAAAATGGAAAAAGGATGTGCCCAGGGTTCCCTGGCCCTGGGCTGGGGCCTCACTACAAAAAATCCTTATATCGAAGGATGGACCCCAGACCGAAGTTGTCCCCACCTCAAACTTGTGCTGCCCTGATAGACCCAAGGGAGCCCTACAAACTGACATCAGGAACCTGGACTGCTGAGTTTTCTTTCCCAGGGAAAATGGAAAAAGGATGTGCCCAGGGGCCCCTGGCCCTGACTGCAAAAAATCCTTATATCGAAGGATGGACCCCACACCGAAGTTGTCCCCACCTCAAACTTGTGCTGCCCTGATAGACCCAAGGGAGCCCTACAAACTGACATCAGGAACCTGGACTGCTGAGTTTTCTTTCCCAGGGAAAATGGAAAAAGGATGTGCCCAGGGGCCCCTGGCCCTGGGCTGGGGCCTCACTGCAAAGAATCCTTATATCGAGGGATGGACCCCACACCGAAGTTGTCCCCACCTCAAACTTGTGCTGCCCTGATAGACCCAAGGGAGCCCTACAAACTGACATCAGGAACCTGGACTGCTGAGTTTTCTTTCCCAGGGAAAATGGAAAAAGGATGTGCCCAGGGGCCCCTGGCCCTGACTGCAAAAAATCCTTATATCGAAGGATGGACCCCACACCGAAGTTGTCCCCACCTCAAACTTGTGCTGCCCTGATAGACCCAAGGGAGCCCTACAAACTGACATCAGGAACCTGGACTGCTGAGTTTTCTTTCCCAGGGAAAATGGAAAAAGGGTGTGCCCAGGGGCCCCTGGCCCTGGGCTGGGGCCTCACTGCAAAGAATCCTTATATCGAAGGATGGACCCCACACCGAAGTTGTCCCCACCTCAAACTTGTGCTGCCCTGATAGACCCAAGGGAGCCCTACAAACTGACATCAGGAACCTGGACTGCTGAGTTTTCTTTCCCAGGGAAAATGGAAAAAGGATGTGCCCAGGGGCCCCTGGCCCTGACTGCAAAAAATCCTTATATCGAAGGATGGACCCCACACCGAAGTTGTCCCCACCTCAAACTTGTGCTGCCCTCATAGACCCAAGGGAGCCCTACAAACTGACATCAGGAACCTGGACTGCTGAGTTTTCTTTCCCAGGGAAAATGGAAAAAGGATGTGCCCAGGGGCCCCTGGCCCTGACTGCAAAAAATCCTTATATCAAAGGATGGACCCCACACCGAAGTTGCCCCCACCTCAAACTTGTGCTGCCCTGATAGACCCAAGGGAGCCCTACAAACTGACATCAGGAACCTGGACTGCTGAGTTTTCTTTCCCAGGGAAAATGGAAAAAGGATGTGCCCAGGGGCCCCTGGCCCTGACTGCAAAGAATCCTTATATCGAAGGATGGACCTCACACCGAAGTTGTCCCCACCTCAAACTTGTGCTGCCCTCATAGACCCAAGGGAGCCCTACAAACTGACATCAGCAACCTGGACTGCTGAGTTTTCTTTCCCAGGGAAAATGGAAAAAGGATGTGCCCAGGGGCCCCTGGCCCTGACTGCAAAGAATCCTTATATCGAAGGATGGACCCCACACCGAAGTTGTCCCCACCTCAAACTTGTGCTGCCCTGATAGACCCAAGGGAGCCCTACAAACTGACATCAGGAACCTGGACTGCTGAGTTTTCTTTCCCAGGGAAAATGGAAAAAGGATGTGCCCAGGGGCCCCTGGCCCTGACTGCAAAAAATCCTTATATCGAAGGATGGACCCCACACCGAAGTTGTCCCCACCTCAAACTTGTGCTGCCCTGATAGACCCAAGGGAGCCCTACAAACTGACATCAGGAACCTGGACTGCTGAGTTTTCTTTCCCAGGGAAAATGGAAAAAGGATGTGCCCAGGGGCCCCTGGCCCTGACTGCAAAGAATCCTTATATCGAAGGATGGACCCCACACCGAAGTTGTCCCCACCTCAAACTTGTGCTGCCCTGATAGACCCAAGGGAGCCCTACAAACTGACATCAGGAACCTGGACTGCTGAGTTTTCTTTCCCAGGGAAAATGGAAAAAGGATGTGCCCAGGGGCCCCAGGCCCTGACTGCAAAGAATCCTTATATCGAAGGATGGACCCCACACCGAAGTTATCACCACTTCAAACTTGTGCTGCCCTGATAGACCCAAGGGAGCCCTACAAACTGACATCAGGAACCTGGACTGCTGAGTTTTCTTTCCCAGGGAAAATGGAAAAAGGATGTGCCCAGGGGCCCCTGGCACTGACTGCAAAAAATCCTTATATCGAAGGATGGACCCCACACCGAAGTTGTCCCCACCTCAAACTTGTGCTGCCCTGATAGACCCAAGGGAGCCCTACAAACTGACATCAGGAACCTGGACTGCTGAGTTTTCTTTCCCAGGGAGAATGGAAAAAGGATGTGCCCAGGGGCCCCTGGCCCTGGGCTGGGGCCTCACTGCAAAGAATCCTTATATCGAAGGATGGACCCCACACCGAAGTTGTCCCCACCTCAAATTTGTGCTGCCCTGATAGACCCAAGGGAGCCCTACAAACTGACATCAGGAACCTAGACTGCTGAGTTTTCTTTCCCAGGGAAAATGGAAAAAGGATGTGCCCAGGGGCCCCTGGCCCTGACTGCAAAAAATCCTTATAACGAAGGATGGACCCCACACCGAAGTTGTCCCCACCTCAAACTTGTGCTGCCCTGATAGACCCAAGGGAACCCTACAAACTGACATCAGGATACTGGACTGCTGAGTTTTCTTTCCCAGGGAAAATGGAAAAAGGATGTGCCCAGGGTTCCCTGGCCCTGGGCTGGGGCCTCACTACAAAAAATCCTTATATCGAAGGATGGACCCCAGACCGAAGTTGTCCCCACCTCAAACTTGTGCTGCCCTGATAGACCCAAGGGAGCCCTACAAACTGACATCAGGAACCTGGACTGCTGAGTTTTCTTTCCCAGGGAAAATGGAAAAAGGATGTGCCCAGGGGCCCCTGGCCCTGACTGCAAAAAATCCTTATATCGAAGGATGGACCCCACACCGAAGTTGTCCCCACCTCAAACTTGTGCTGCCCTGATAGACCCAAGGGAGCCCTACAAACTGACATCAGGAACCTGGACTGCTGAGTTTTCTTTCCCAGGGAAAATGGAAAAAGGATGTGCCCAGGGGCCCCTGGCCCTGGGCTGGGGCCTCACTGCAAAGAATCCTTATATCGAGGGATGGACCCCACACCGAAGTTGTCCCCACCTCAAACTTGTGCTGCCCTGATAGACCCAAGGGAGCCCTACAAACTGACATCAGGAACCTGGACTGCTGAGTTTTCTTTCCCAGGGAAAATGGAAAAAGGATGTGCCCAGGGGCCCCTGGCCCTGACTGCAAAAAATCCTTATATCGAAGGATGGACCCCACACCGAAGTTGTCCCCACCTCAAACTTGTGCTGCCCTGATAGACCCAAGGGAGCCCTACAAACTGACATCAGGAACCTGGACTGCTGAGTTTTCTTTCCCAGGGAAAATGGAAAAAGGGTGTGCCCAGGGGCCCCTGGCCCTGGGCTGGGGCCTCACTGCAAAGAATCCTTATATCGAAGGATGGACCCCACACCGAAGTTGTCCCCACCTCAAACTTGTGCTGCCCTGATAGACCCAAGGGAGCCCTACAAACTGACATCAGGAACCTGGACTGCTGAGTTTTCTTTCCCAGGGAAAATGGAAAAAGGATGTGCCCAGGGGCCCCTGGCCCTGGGCCCCGGGGCCGCACTGCAAAGAATCCTTATATCGAAGGATGGACCCCACACCGAAGTTGTCCCCACCTCAAACTTGTGCTGCCCTCATAGACCCAAGGGAGCCCTACAAACTGACATCAGGAACCTGGACTGCTGAGTTTTCTTTCCCAGGGAAAATGGAAAAAGGATGTGCCCAGGGGCCCCTGGCCCTGGGCGGGGGCCACACTGCAAAGAATCCTTATATCGAAGGATGGACCCCACACCGAAGTTGTCCCCACCTCAAACTTGTGCTGCCCTGATAGACCCAAGGGAGCCCTACAAACTGACATCAGGAACCTGGACTGCTGAGTTTTCTTTCCCAGGGAAAATGGAAAAAGGATGTGCCCAGGGGCCCCTGGCCCTGGGCCCCGGGGCCGCACTGCAAAGAATCCTTATATCGAAGGATGGACCCCACACCGAAGTTGTCCCCACCTCAAACTTGTGCTGCCCTGATAGACCCAAGGGAGCCCTACAAATTGACATCAGGAACCTGGACTGCTGAGTTTTCTTTCCCAGGGAAAATGGAAAAAGGATGTGCCCAGGGGCCCCTGGCCCTGACTGCAAAAAATCCTTATATCGAAGGATGGACCCCACACCGAAGTTGTCCCCACCTCAAACTTGTGCTGCCCTCATAGACCCAAGGGAGCCCTACAAACTGACATCAGGAACCTGGACTGCTGAGTTTTCTTTCCCAGGGAAAATGGAAAAAGGATGTGCCCAGGGGCCCCTGGCCCTGACTGCAAAAAATCCTTATATCAAAGGATGGACCCCACACCGAAGTTGCCCCCACCTCAAACTTGTGCTGCCCTGATAGACCCAAGGGAGCCCTACAAACTGACATCAGGAACCTGGACTGCTGAGTTTTCTTTCCCAGGGAAAAGGGAAAAAGGATGTGCCCAGGGTTCCCTGGCCCTGGGCCCCGGGGCCTCACTGCAAAGAATCCTTATATCGAAGGATGGACCCCACACCGAAGTTGTCCCCACCTCAAACTTGTGCTGCCCTGATAGACCCAAGGGAGCCCTACAAACTGACATCAGGAACCTGGACTGCTGAGTTTTCTTTCCCAGGGAAAATGGAAAAAGGATGTGCCCAGGGGCCCCTGGCCCTGACTGCAAAGAATCCTTATATCGAAGGATGGACCTCACACCGAAGTTGTCCCCACCTCAAACTTGTGCTGCCCTGATAGACCCAAGGGAGCCCTACAAACTGACATCAGGAACCTGGACTGCTGAGTTTTCTTTCCCAGGGAAAATGGAAAAAGGATGTGCCCAGGGGCCCCTGGCCCTGACTGCAAAGAATCCTTATATCGAAGGATGGACCCCACACCGAAGTTGTCCCCACCTCAAACTTGTGCTGCCCTGATAGACCCAAGGGAGCCCTACAAACTGACATCAGGAACCTGGACTGCTGAGTTTTCTTTCCCAGGGAGAATGGAAAAAGGATGTGCCCAGGGGCCCCTGGCCCTGGGCTGGGGCCTCACTGCAAAGAATCCTTATATCGAAGGATGGACCCCACACCGAAGTTGTCCCCACCTCAAACTTGTGCTGCACTGATAGACCCAAGGGAGCCCTACAAACTGACATCAGGAACCTAGACTGCTGAGTTTTCTTTCCCAGGGAAAATGGAAAAAGGATGTGCCCAGGGGCCCCTGGCCCTGACTGCAAAAAATCCTTATAACGAAGGATGGACCCCACACCGAAGTTGTCCCCACCTCAAACTTGTGCTGCCCTGATAGACCCAAGGGAACCCTACAAACTGACATCAGGATACTGGACTGCTGAGTTTTCTTTCCCAGGGAAAATGGAAAAAGGATGTGCCCAGGGGCCCCTGGCCCTGGGCTGGGGCCTCACTACAAAAAATCCTTATATCGAAGGATGGACCCCACACCCAAGTTGTCCCCACCTCAAACTTGTGCTGCCCTGATAGACCCAAGGGAGCCCTACAAACTGACATCAGCAACCTGGACTGCTGAGTTTTCTTTCCCAGGGAAAATGGAAAAAGGATGTGCCCAGGGGCCCCTGGCCCTGACTGCAAAAAATCCTTATATCGAAGGATGGACCCCACACCGAAGTTGTCCCCACCTCAAACTTGTGCTGCCCTGATAGACCCAAGGGAGCCCTACAAACTGACATCAGGAACCTGGACTGCTGAGTTTTCTTTCCCAGGGAAAATGGAAAAAGGATGTGCCCAGGGGCCCCTGGCCCTGGGCTGGGGCCTCACTGCAAAGAATCCTTATATCGAGGGATGGACCCCACACCGAAGTTGTCCCCACCTCAAACTTGTGCTGCCCTGATAGACCCAAGGGAGCCCTACAAACTGACATCAGGAACCTGGACTGCTGAGTTTTCTTTCCCAGGGAAAATGGAAAAAGGATGTGCCCAGGGGCCCCTGGACATGGGCTGGGGCCTCACTGCAAAGAATCCTTATATCAAAGGATGGACCCCACACCGAAGATGTCCCCACCTCAAACTTGTGCTGCCCTGATAGACCCAAGGGAGCCCTACAAACTGACATCAGGAACCTGGACTGCTGAGTTTTCTTTCCCAGGGAAAATGGAAAAAGGATGTGCCCAGGGGCCCCTGGCCCTGGGCCCCGGGGCCGCACTGCAAAGAATCCTTATATCGAAGGATGGACCCCACACCGAAGTTGTCCCCACCTCAAACTTGTGCTGCCCTGATAGACCCAAGGGAGCCCTACAAACTGACATCAGGAACCTGGACTGCTGAGTTTTCTTTCCCAGGGAAAATGGAAAAAGGATGTGCCCAGGGGCCCCTGGCCCTGACTGCAAAGAATCCTTATATCGAAGGATGGACCCCACACCGAAGTTGTCCCCACCTCAAACTTGTGCTGCCCTGATAGACCCAAGGGAGCCCTACAAACTGACATCAGCAACCTGGACTGCTGAGTTTTCTTTCCCAGGGAAAATGGAAAAAGGATGTGCCCAGGGGCCCCTGGCCCTGGGCCCCGGGGCCGCACTGCAAAGAATCCTTATATCGAAGGATGGACCCCACACCGAAGTTGTCCCCACCTCAAACTTGTGCTGCCCTGATAGACCCAAGGGAGCCCTACAAACTGACATCAGGAACCTGGACTGCTGAGTTTTCTTTCCCAGGGAAAATGGAAAAAGGATGTGCCCAGGGGCCCCTGGCCCTGGGCTGGGGCCTCACTGCAAAGAATCCTTATATCGAGGGATGGACCCCACACCGAAGTTGTCCCCACCTCAAACTTGTGCTGCCCTGATAGACCCAAGGGAGCCCTACAAACTGACATCAGGAACCTGGACTGCTGAGTTTTCTTTCCCAGGGAAAATGGAAAAAGGATGTGCCCAGGGGCCCCTGGCCCTGGGCTGGGGCCTCACTGCAAAGAATCCTTATATCAAAGGATGGACCCCACACCGAAGATGTCCCCACCTCAAACTTGTGCTGCCCTGATAGACCCAAGGGAGCCCTACAAACTGACATCAGGAACCTGGACTGCTGAGTTTTCTTTCCCAGGGAAAATGGAAAAAGGATGTGCCCAGGGGCCCCTGGACCTGGGCCCCGGGGCCTCACTGCAAAGAATCCTTATATCGAAGGATGGACCCCACACCGAAGTTGTCCCCACCTCAAACTTGTGCTGCCCTGATAGACCCAAGGGAGCCCTACAAACTGACATCAGGAACCTGGACTGCTGAGTTTTCTTTCCCAGGGAAAATGGAAAAACGATGTGCCCAGGGGCCCCTGGCCCTGACTGCAAAGAATCCTTATATCGAAGGATGGACCCCACACCGAAGTTGTCCCCACCTCAAACTTGTGCTGCCCTGATAGACCCAAGGGAGCCCTACAAACTGACATCAGGAACCTGGACTGCTGAGTTTTCTTTCCCAGGGAAAATGGAAAAAGGATGTGCCCAGGGGCCCCTGGCCCTGGGCCCCGGGGCCGCACTGCAAAGAATCCTTATATCGAAGGATGGACCCCACACCGAAGTTGTCCCCACCTCAAACTTGTGCTGCCCTGATAGACCCAAGGGAGCCCTACAAACTGACATCAGGAACCTGGACTGCTGAGTTTTCTTTCCCAGGGAAAATGGAAAAAGGATGTGCCCAGGGGCCCCTGGCCCTGGGCTGGGGCCTCACTGCAAAGAATCCTTATATCAAAGGATGGACCCCACACCGAAGTTGTCCCCACCTCAAACTTGTGCTGCCCTGATAGACCCAAGGGAGCCCTACAAACTGACATCAGGAACCTGGACTGCTGAGTTTTCTTTCCCAGGGAAAAGGGAAAAAGGATGTGCCCAGGGTTCCCTGGCCCTGGGCCCCGGGGCCTCACTGCAAAGAATCCTTATATCGAAGGATGGACCCCACACCGAAGTTGTCCCCACCTCAAACTTGTGCTGCCCTGATAGACCCAAGGGAGCCCTACAAACTGACATCAGGAACCTGGACTGCTGAGTTTTCTTTCCCAGGGAAAATGGAAAAAGGATGTGCCCAGGGGCCCCTGGCCCTGACTGCAAAAAATCCTTATATCGAAGGATGGACCCCACACCGAAGTTGTCCCCACCTCAAACTTGTGCTGCCCTGATAGACCCAAGGGAGCCCTACAAACTGACATCAGGAACCTGGACTGCTGAGTTTTCTTTCCCAGGGAAAATGGAAAAAGGATGTGCCCAGGGGCCCCAGGCCCTGACTGCAAAGAATCCTTATAACGAAGGATGGACCCCACACCGAAGTTATCCCCACTTCAAACTTGTGCTGCCCTGATAGACCCAAGGGAGCCCTACAAACTGACATCAGGAACCTGGACTGCTGAGTTTTCTTTCCCAGGGAAAATGGAAAAAGGATGTGCCCAGGGGCCCCTGGCCCTGACTGCAAAAAATCCTTATATCGAAGGATGGACCCCACACCGAAGTTGTCCCCACCTCAAACTTGTGCTGCCCTGATAGACCCAAGGGAGCCCTACAAACTGACATCAGGAACCTGGACTGCTGAGTTTTCTTTCCCAGGGAAAATGGAAAAAGGATGTGCCCAGGGGCCCCTGGCCCTGGGCTGGGGCCTCACTGCAAAGAATCCTTATATCGAAGGATGGACCCCACACCGAAGTTGTCCCCACCTCAAACTTGTGCTGCCCTGATAGACCCAAGGGAGCCCTACAAACTGACATCAGGAACCTGGACTGCTGAGTTTTCTTTCCCAGGGAAAATGGAAAAAGGATGTGCCCAGGGGCCCCTGGCCCTGACTGCAAAAAATCCTTATATCGAAGGATGGAGCCCACACCGAAGTTGTCCCCACCTCAAACTTGTGCTGCCCTGATAGACCCAAGGGAGCCCTACAAACTGACATCAGGAACCTGGACTGCTGAGTTTTCTTTCCCAGGGAAAACGGCCGAAGGATGTGCCCAGGGGCCCCTGGCCCTGACTGCAAAAAATCCTTATATCGAAGGATGGACCCCACACCGAAGTTGTCCCCACCTCAAACTTGTGCTGCCCTGATAGACCCAAGGGAGCCCTACAAACTGACATCAGGAACCTGGACTGCTGAGTTTTCTTTCCCAGGGAAAATGGAAAAAGGATGTGCCCAGGGGCCCCTGGCCCTGGGCTGGGGCCTCACTGCAAAGAATCCTTATATCGAAGGATGGACCCCACACCGAAGTTGTCCCCACCTCAAACTTGTGCTGCCCTGATATACCCAAGGGAGCCCTACAAACTGACATCAGGAACCTGGACTGCTGAGTTTTCTTTCCCAGGGAAAATGGAAAAAGGATGTGCCCAGGGGCACCTGGATATGGGCTGGGGCCTCACTGCAAAGAATCCTTATATCAAAGGATGGACCCCACACCGAAGATGTCCCCACCTCAAACTTGTGCTGCCCTGATAGACCCAAGGGAGCCCTACAAACTGACATCAGGAACCTGGACTGCTGAGTTTTCTTTCCCAGGGAAAATGGAAAAAGGATGTGCCCAGGGGCTCCTGGCCCTGGGCCCCGGGGCCGCGCTGCAAAGAATCCTTATATCGAAGGATGGACCCCACACCGAAGTTGTCCCCACCTCAAACTTGTGCTGCCCTGATAGACCCAAGGGAGCCCTACAAACTGACATCAGGAACCTGGACTGCTGAGTTTTCTTTCCCAGGGAAAATGGAAAAAGGATGTGCCCAGGGGCCCCTGGCCCTGACTGCAAAGAATCCTTATATCGAAGGATGGACCCCACACCGAAGTTGTCCCCACCTCAAACTTGTGCTGCCCTGATAGACCCAAGGGAGCCCTACAAACTGACATCAGGAACCTGGACTGCTGAGTTTTCTTTCCCAGGGAAAATGGAAAAAGGATGTGCCCAGGGGCCCCTGGCCCTGGGCCCCGGGGCCTCACTGCAAAGAATCCTTATATCGAAGGATGGACCCCACACCGAAGTTGTCCCCACCTCAAACTTGTGCTGCCCTGATAGACCCAAGGGAGCCCTACAAACTGACATCAGGAACCTGGACTGCTGAGTTTTCTTTCCCAGGGAAAATGGAAAAAGGATGTGCCCAGGGGCCCCTGGCCCTGGGCTGGGGCCTCACTGCAAAGAATCCTTATATCGAAGGATGGACCCCACACCGAAGTTGTCCCCACTTCAAACTTGTGCTGCCCTGATAGACCCAAGGGAGCCCTACAAACTGACATCAGGAACCTGGACTGCTGAGTTTTCTTTCCCAGGGAAAATGGAAAAAGGATGTGCCCAGGGGCCCCTGGCCCTGGGCTGGGGCCTCACTGCAAAGAATCCTTATATCGAAGGATGGACCCCACACCGAAGTTGTCCCCACCTCAAACTTGTGCTGCCCTGATACACCCAAGGGAGCCCTACAAACTGACATCAGGAACCTAGACTGCTGAGTTTTCTTTCCCAGGGAAAATGGAAAAAGGATGTGCCCAGGGGCCCCTGGCCCTGACTGCAAAAAATCCTTATATCGAAGGATGGAGCCCACACCGAAGTTGTCCCCACCTCAAACTTGTGCTGCCCTGACAGACCCAAGGGAGCCCTACAAACTGACATCAGGAACCTGGACTGCTGAGTTTTCTTTCCCAGGGAAAATGGCCGAAGGATGTGCCCAGGGGCCCCTGGCCCTGACTGCAAAAAATCCTTATATCGAAGGATGGACCCCGCACTGAAGTTGTCCCCACCTCAAACTTGTGCTGCCCTGATAGACCCAAGGGAGCCCTACAAACTGACATCAGGAACCTGGACTGCTGAGTTTTCTTTCCCAGGGAAAATGGAAAAAGGATGTGCCCAGGGGCCCCTGGCCCTGGGCTGGGGCCTCACTGCAAAGAATCCTTATATCGAAGGATGGACCCCACACCGAAGATGTCCCCACCTCAAACTTGTGCTGCCCTGATAGACCCAAGGGAGCCCTACAAACTGACATCAGGAACCTGGACTGCTGAGTTTTCTTTCCCAGGGAAAATGGAAAAAGGATGTGCCCAGGGGCCCCTGGCCCTGGGCTGGGGCCTCACTGCAAAGAATCCTTATATCGAAGGATGGACCCCACACCGAAGATGTCCCCACCTCAAACTTGTGCTGCCCTGATACACCCAAGGGAGCCCTACAAACTGACATCAGGAACCTAGACTGCTGAGTTTTCTTTCCCAGGGAAAATGGCCGAAGGATGTGCCCAGGGGCCCCTGGCCCTGACTGCAAAAAATCCTTATATCGAAGGATGGACCCCACACCGAAGTTGTCCCCACCTCAAACTTGTGCTGCCCTGATAGACCCAAGGGAGCCCTACAAACTGACATCAGGAACCTGGACTGCTGAGTTTTCTTTCCCAGGGAAAATGGAAAAAGGATGTGCCCAGGGTTCCCAGGCCCTGGGCCCCGGGGCCTCACTGCAAAGAATCCTTATATCGAAGGATGGACCCCACACCGAAGTTGTCCCCACCTCAAACTTGTGCTGCCCTGATAGACCCAAGGGAGCCCTACAAACTGACATCAGCAACCTGGACTGCTGAGCTTTCTTTCCCAGGGAAAATGGAAAAAGGATGTGCCCAGGGGCCCCTGGCCCTGGGCGGGGGCCTCACTGCAAAGAATCCTTATATCGAAGGATGGACCCCAGACCGAAGTTGTCCCCACCTCAAACTTGTGCTGCCCTGATAGACCCAAGGGAGCCCTACAAACTGACATCAGGAACCTGGACTGCTGAGTTTTCTTTCCCAGGGAAAATGGAAAAAGGATGTGCCCAGGGGCCCCTGGCCCTGACTGCAAAAAATCCTTATATCGAAGGATGGACCCCAGACCGAAGTTGTCCCCACCTCAAACTTGTGCTGCCCTGATAGACCCAAGGGAGCCCTACAAACTGACATCAGGAACCTGGACTGCTGAGTTTTCTTTCCCAGGGAAAATGGAAAAAGGATGTGCCCAGGGGCCCCTGGCCCTGACTGCAAAGAATCCTTATATCGAAGGATGGACCTCACACCGAAGTTGTCCCCACCTCAAACTTGTGCTGCCCTGATACACCCAAGGGAGCCCTACAAACTGACATCAGGAACCTGGACTGCTGAGTTTTCTTTCCCAGGGAAAATGGAAAAAGGATGTGCCCAGGGGCCCCTGGCCCTGACTGCAAAGAATCCTTATATCGAAGGATGGACCCCACACCGAAGTTGTCCCCACCTCAAACTTGTGCTGCCCTGATAGACCCAAGGGAGCCCTACAAACTGACATCAGGAACCTGGACTGCTGAGTTTTCTTTCCCAGGGAAAATGGAAAAAGGATGTGCCCAGGGGCCCCTGGCCCTGACTGCAAAAAATCCTTATATCGAAGGATGGACCCCACACCGAAGTTGTCCCCACCTCAAACTTGTGCTGCCCTGATAGACCCAAGGGAGCCCTACAAACTGACATCAGGAACCTGGACTGCTGAGTTTTCTTTCCCAGGGAAAATGGAAAAAGGATGTGCCCAGGGGCCCCTGGCCCTGACTGCAAAAAATCCTTATATCGAAGGATGGACCCCATACCGAAGTTGTCCCCACCTCAAACTTGTGCTGCCCTGATAGACCCAAGGGAGCCCTACAAACTGACATCAGGAACCTGGACTGCTGAGTTTTCTTTCCCAGGGAAAATGGAAAAAGGATGTGCCCAGGGGCCCCTGGCCCTGGGCTGGGGCCTCACTGCAAAGAATCCTTATATCGAAGGATGGACCCCACACTGAAGTTGTCCCCACCTCAAACTTGTGCTGCCCTGATAGACCCAAGGGAGCCCTACAAACTGACATCAGGAACCTGGACTGCTGAGTTTTCTTTCCCAGGGAAAATGGAAAAAGGATGTGCCCAGGGGCACCTGGATATGGGCTGGAGCCTCACTGCAAAGAATCCTTATATCAAAGGATGGACCCCACACCGAAGATGTCCCCACCTCAAACTTGTGCTGCCCTGATAGACCCAAGGGAGCCCTACAAACTGACATCAGGAACCTGGACTGCTGAGTTTTCTTTCCCAGGGAAAATGGAAAAAGGATGTGCCCAGGGGCCCCTGGCCCTGGGCCCCGGGGCCGCACTGCAAAGAATCCTTATATCGAAGGATGGACCCCACACCGAAGTTGTCCCCACCTCAAACTTGTGCTGCCCTGATAGACCCAAGGGAGCCCTACAAACTGACATCAGGAACCTGGACTGCTGAGTTTTCTTTCCCAGGGAAAATGGAAAAAGGATGTGCCCAGGGGCCCCTGGCCCTGACTGCAAAAAATCCTTATATCGAAGGATGGACCCCACACCGAAGTTGTCCCCACCTCAAACTTGTGCTGCCCTGATAGACCCAAGGGAGCCCTACAAACTGACATCAGGAACCTGGACTGCTGAGTTTTCTTTCCCAGGGAAAATGGAAAAAGGATGTGCCCAGGGTTCCCAGGCCCTGGGCCCCGGGGCCTCACTGCAAAGAATCCTTATATCGAAGGATGGACCCCACACCGAAGTTGTCCCCACCTCAAACTTGTGCTGCCCTGATAGACCCAAGGGAGCCCTACAAACTGACATCAGGAACCTGGACTGCTGAGTTTTCTTTCCCAGGGAAAATGGAAAAAGGATGTGCCCAGGGGCCCCTGGCCCTGGGCTGGGGCCTCACTGCAAAGAATCCTTATATCGAAGGATGGACCCCACACCGAAGTTGTCCCCACCTCAAACTTGTGCTGCCCTGATAGACCCAAGGGAGCCCTACAAACTGACATCAGGAACCTGGACTGCTGAGTTTTCTTTCCCAGGGAAAATGGAAAAAGGATGTGCCCAGGGGCCCCTGGCCCTGGGCTGGGGCCTCACTGCAAAGAATCCTTATATCGAAGGATGGACCCCACACCGAAGTTGTCCCCACCTCAAACTTGTGCTGCCCTGATAGACCCAAGGGAGCCCTACAAACTGACATCAGGAACCTGGACTGCTGAGTTTTCTTTCCCAGGGAAAATGGAAAAAGGATGTGCCCAGGGGCCCCAGGCCCTGACTGCAAAGAATCCTTATAACGAAGGATGGACCCCACACCGAAGTTATCCCCACTTCAAACTTGTGCTGCCCTGATAGACCCAAGGGAGCCCTACAAACTGACATCAGGAACCTGGACTGCTGAGTTTTCTTTCCCAGGGAAAATGGAAAAAGGATGTGCCAAGGGGCCCCTGGCCCTGACTGCAAAAAATCCTTATATCGAAGGATGGACCCCACACCGAAGTTGTCCCCACCTCAAACTTGTGCTGCCCTGATAGACCCAAGGGAGCCCTACAAACTGACATCAGGAACCTGGACTGCTGAGTTTTCTTTCCCAGGGAAAATGGAAAAAGGATGTGCCCAGGGGCCCCTGGCCCTGGGCTGGGGCCTCACTGCAAAGAATCCTTATATCGAAGGATGGACCCCACACCGAAGTTGTCCCCACCTCAAACTTGTGCTGCCCTGATACACCCAAGGGAGCCCTACAAACTGACATCAGGAACCTGGACTGCTGAGTTTTCTTTCCCAGGGAAAATGGAAAAAGGATGTGCCCAGGGGCCCCTGGCCCTGACTGCAAAAAATCCTTATATCGAAGGATGGAGCCCACACCGAAGTTGTCCCCACCTCAAACTTGTGCTGCCCTGATAGACCCAAGGGAGCCCTACAAACTGACATCAGGAACCTGGACTGCTGAGTTTTCTTTCCCAGGGAAAACGGCCGAAGGATGTGCCCAGGGGCCCCTGGCCCTGACTGCAAAAAATCCTTATATCGAAGGATGGACCCCACACCGAAGTTGTCCCCACCTCAAACTTGTGCTGCCCTGATATACCCAAGGGAGCCCTACAAACTGACATCAGGAACCTGGACTGCTGAGTTTTCTTTCCCAGGGAAAATGGAAAAAGGATGTGCCCAGGGGCCCCTGGCCCTGGGCTGGGGCCTCACTGCAAAGAATCCTTATATCGAAGGATGGACCCCACACCGAAGTTGTCCCCACCTCAAACTTGTGCTGCCCTGATATACCCAAGGGAGCCCTACAAACTGACATCAGGAACCTGGACTGCTGAGTTTTCTTTCCCAGGGAAAATGGAAAAAGGATGTGCCCAGGGGCACCTGGATATGGGCTGGGGCCTCACTGCAAAGAATCCTTATATCAAAGGATGGACCCCACACCGAAGATGTCCCCACCTCAAACTTGTGCTGCCCTGATAGACCCAAGGGAGCCCTACAAACTGACATCAGGAACCTGGACTGCTGAGTTTTCTTTCCCAGGGAAAATGGAAAAAGGATGTGCCCAGGGGCTCCTGGCCCTGGGCCCCGGGGCCGCGCTGCAAAGAATCCTTATATCGAAGGATGGACCCCACACCGAAGTTGTCCCCACCTCAAACTTGTGCTGCCCTGATAGACCCAAGGGAGCCCTACAAACTGACATCAGGAACCTGGACTGCTGAGTTTTCTTTCCCAGGGAAAATGGAAAAAGGATGTGCCCAGGGGCCCCTGGCCCTGACTGCAAAAAATCCTTATATCGAAGGATGGACCCCACACCGAAGTTGTCCCCACCTCAAACTTGTGCTGCCCTGATAGACCCAAGGGAGCCCTACAAACTGACATCAGGAACCTAGACTGCTGAGTTTTCTTTCCCAGGGAAAATGGAAAAAGGATGTGCCCAGGGGCCCCTGGCCCTGACTGCAAAAAATCCTTATATCGAAGGATGGAGCCCACACCGAAGTTGTCCCCACCTCAAACTTGTGCTGCCCTGATAGACCCAAGGGAGCCCTACAAACTGACATCAGGAACCTGGACTGCTGAGTTTTCTTTCCCAGGGAAAATGGCCGAAGGATGTGCCCAGGGGCCCCTGGCCCTGACTGCAAAAAATCCTTATATCGAAGGATGGACCCCAGACCGAAGTTGTCCCCACCTCAAACTTGTGCTGCCCTGATAGACCCAAGGGAGCCCTACAAACTGACATCAGGAACCTGGACTGCTGAGTTTTCTTTCCCAGGGAAAATGGAAAAAGGATGTGCCCAGGGGCCCCTGGCCCTGGGCTGGGGCCTCACTGCAAAGAATCCTTATATCGAAGGATGGACCCCACACTGAAGTTGTCCCCACCTCAAACTTGTGCTGCCCTGATAGACCCAAGGGAGCCCTACAAACTGACATCAGGAACCTGGACTGCTGAGTTTTCTTTCCCAGGGAAAATGGAAAAAGGATGTGCCCAGGGGCACCTGGATATGGGCTGGAGCCTCACTGCAAAGAATCCTTATATCGAAGGATGGACCCCACACTGAAGTTGTCCCCACCTCAAACTTGTGCTGCCCTGATAGACCCAAGGGAGCCCTACAAACTGACATCAGGAACCTGGACTGCTGAGTTTTCTTTCCCAGGGAAAATGGAAAAAGGATGTGCCCAGGGGCCCCTGGCCCTGGGCTGGGGCCTCACTGCAAAGAATCCTTATATCAAAGGATGGACCCCACACCGAAGATGTCCCCACCTCAAACTTGTGCTGCCCTGATAGACCCAAGGGAGCCCTACAAACTGACATCAGGAACCTGGACTGCTGAGTTTTCTTTCCCAGGGAAAATGGAAAAAGGATGTGCCCAGGGGCCCCTGGACCTGGGCCCCGGGGCCTCACTGCAAAGAATCCTTATATCGAAGGATGGACCCCACACCGAAGTTGTCCCCACCTCAAACTTGTGCTGCCCTGATAGACCCAAGGGAGCCCTACAAACTGACATCAGGAACCTGGACTGCTGAGTTTTCTTTCCCAGGGAAAATGGAAAAACGATGTGCCCAGGGGCCCCTGGCCCTGACTGCAAAGAATCCTTATATCGAAGGATGGACCCCACACCGAAGTTGTCCCCACCTCAAACTTGTGCTGCCCTGATAGACCCAAGGGAGCCCTACAAACTGACATCAGGAACCTGGACTGCTGAGTTTTCTTTCCCAGGGAAAATGGAAAAAGGATGTGCCCAGGGGCCCCTGGCCCTGGGCCCCGGGGCCGCACTGCAAAGAATCCTTATATCGAAGGATGGACCCCACACCGAAGTTGTCCCCACCTCAAACTTGTGCTGCCCTGATAGACCCAAGGGAGCCCTACAAACTGACATCAGGAACCTGGACTGCTGAGTTTTCTTTCCCAGGGAAAATGGAAAAAGGATGTGCCCAGGGGCCCCTGGCCCTGGGCTGGGGCCTCACTGCAAAGAATCCTTATATCAAAGGATGGACCCCACACCGAAGTTGTCCCCACCTCAAACTTGTGCTGCCCTGATAGACCCAAGGGAGCCCTACAAACTGACATCAGGAACCTGGACTGCTGAGTTTTCTTTCCCAGGGAAAAGGGAAAAAGGATGTGCCCAGGGTTCCCTGGCCCTGGGCCCCGGGGCCTCACTGCAAAGAATCCTTATATCGAAGGATGGACCCCACACCGAAGTTGTCCCCACCTCAAACTTGTGCTGCCCTGATAGACCCAAGGGAGCCCTACAAACTGACATCAGGAACCTGGACTGCTGAGTTTTCTTTCCCAGGGAAAATGGAAAAAGGATGTGCCCAGGGGCCCCTGGCCCTGACTGCAAAAAATCCTTATATCGAAGGATGGACCCCACACCGAAGTTGTCCCCACCTCAAACTTGTGCTGCCCTGATAGACCCAAGGGAGCCCTACAAACTGACATCAGGAACCTGGACTGCTGAGTTTTCTTTCCCAGGGAAAATGGAAAAAGGATGTGCCCAGGGGCCCCAGGCCCTGACTGCAAAGAATCCTTATAACGAAGGATGGACCCCACACCGAAGTTATCCCCACTTCAAACTTGTGCTGCCCTGATAGACCCAAGGGAGCCCTACAAACTGACATCAGGAACCTGGACTGCTGAGTTTTCTTTCCCAGGGAAAATGGAAAAAGGATGTGCCCAGGGGCCCCTGGCCCTGACTGCAAAAAATCCTTATATCGAAGGATGGACCCCACACCGAAGTTGTCCCCACCTCAAACTTGTGCTGCCCTGATAGACCCAAGGGAGCCCTACAAACTGACATCAGGAACCTGGACTGCTGAGTTTTCTTTCCCAGGGAAAATGGAAAAAGGATGTGCCCAGGGGCCCCTGGCCCTGGGCTGGGGCCTCACTGCAAAGAATCCTTATATCGAAGGATGGACCCCACACCGAAGTTGTCCCCACCTCAAACTTGTGCTGCCCTGATAGACCCAAGGGAGCCCTACAAACTGACATCAGGAACCTGGACTGCTGAGTTTTCTTTCCCAGGGAAAATGGAAAAAGGATGTGCCCAGGGGCCCCTGGCCCTGACTGCAAAAAATCCTTATATCGAAGGATGGAGCCCACACCGAAGTTGTCCCCACCTCAAACTTGTGCTGCCCTGATAGACCCAAGGGAGCCCTACAAACTGACATCAGGAACCTGGACTGCTGAGTTTTCTTTCCCAGGGAAAACGGCCGAAGGATGTGCCCAGGGGCCCCTGGCCCTGACTGCAAAAAATCCTTATATCGAAGGATGGACCCCACACCGAAGTTGTCCCCACCTCAAACTTGTGCTGCCCTGATAGACCCAAGGGAGCCCTACAAACTGACATCAGGAACCTGGACTGCTGAGTTTTCTTTCCCAGGGAAAATGGAAAAAGGATGTGCCCAGGGGCCCCTGGCCCTGGGCTGGGGCCTCACTGCAAAGAATCCTTATATCGAAGGATGGACCCCACACCGAAGTTGTCCCCACCTCAAACTTGTGCTGCCCTGATATACCCAAGGGAGCCCTACAAACTGACATCAGGAACCTGGACTGCTGAGTTTTCTTTCCCAGGGAAAATGGAAAAAGGATGTGCCCAGGGGCACCTGGATATGGGCTGGGGCCTCACTGCAAAGAATCCTTATATCAAAGGATGGACCCCACACCGAAGATGTCCCCACCTCAAACTTGTGCTGCCCTGATAGACCCAAGGGAGCCCTACAAACTGACATCAGGAACCTGGACTGCTGAGTTTTCTTTCCCAGGGAAAATGGAAAAAGGATGTGCCCAGGGGCTCCTGGCCCTGGGCCCCGGGGCCGCGCTGCAAAGAATCCTTATATCGAAGGATGGACCCCACACCGAAGTTGTCCCCACCTCAAACTTGTGCTGCCCTGATAGACCCAAGGGAGCCCTACAAACTGACATCAGGAACCTGGACTGCTGAGTTTTCTTTCCCAGGGAAAATGGAAAAAGGATGTGCCCAGGGGCCCCTGGCCCTGACTGCAAAGAATCCTTATATCGAAGGATGGACCCCACACCGAAGTTGTCCCCACCTCAAACTTGTGCTGCCCTGATAGACCCAAGGGAGCCCTACAAACTGACATCAGGAACCTGGACTGCTGAGTTTTCTTTCCCAGGGAAAATGGAAAAAGGATGTGCCCAGGGGCCCCTGGCCCTGGGCCCCGGGGCCTCACTGCAAAGAATCCTTATATCGAAGGATGGACCCCACACCGAAGTTGTCCCCACCTCAAACTTGTGCTGCCCTGATAGACCCAAGGGAGCCCTACAAACTGACATCAGGAACCTGGACTGCTGAGTTTTCTTTCCCAGGGAAAATGGAAAAAGGATGTGCCCAGGGGCCCCTGGCCCTGGGCTGGGGCCTCACTGCAAAGAATCCTTATATCGAAGGATGGACCCCACACCGAAGTTGTCCCCACTTCAAACTTGTGCTGCCCTGATAGACCCAAGGGAGCCCTACAAACTGACATCAGGAACCTGGACTGCTGAGTTTTCTTTCCCAGGGAAAATGGAAAAAGGATGTGCCCAGGGGCCCCTGGCCCTGGGCTGGGGCCTCACTGCAAAGAATCCTTATATCGAAGGATGGACCCCACACCGAAGTTGTCCCCACCTCAAACTTGTGCTGCCCTGATACACCCAAGGGAGCCCTACAAACTGACATCAGGAACCTAGACTGCTGAGTTTTCTTTCCCAGGGAAAATGGAAAAAGGATGTGCCCAGGGGCCCCTGGCCCTGACTGCAAAAAATCCTTATATCGAAGGATGGAGCCCACACCGAAGTTGTCCCCACCTCAAACTTGTGCTGCCCTGACAGACCCAAGGGAGCCCTACAAACTGACATCAGGAACCTGGACTGCTGAGTTTTCTTTCCCAGGGAAAATGGCCGAAGGATGTGCCCAGGGGCCCCTGGCCCTGACTGCAAAAAATCCTTATATCGAAGGATGGACCCCGCACTGAAGTTGTCCCCACCTCAAACTTGTGCTGCCCTGATAGACCCAAGGGAGCCCTACAAACTGACATCAGGAACCTGGACTGCTGAGTTTTCTTTCCCAGGGAAAATGGAAAAAGGATGTGCCCAGGGGCCCCTGGCCCTGGGCTGGGGCCTCACTGCAAAGAATCCTTATATCGAAGGATGGACCCCACACCGAAGATGTCCCCACCTCAAACTTGTGCTGCCCTGATAGACCCAAGGGAGCCCTACAAACTGACATCAGGAACCTGGACTGCTGAGTTTTCTTTCCCAGGGAAAATGGAAAAAGGATGTGCCCAGGGGCCCCTGGCCCTGGGCTGGGGCCTCACTGCAAAGAATCCTTATATCGAAGGATGGACCCCACACCGAAGATGTCCCCACCTCAAACTTGTGCTGCCCTGATACACCCAAGGGAGCCCTACAAACTGACATCAGGAACCTAGACTGCTGAGTTTTCTTTCCCAGGGAAAATGGCCGAAGGATGTGCCCAGGGGCCCCTGGCCCTGACTGCAAAAAATCCTTATATCGAAGGATGGACCCCACACCGAAGTTGTCCCCACCTCAAACTTGTGCTGCCCTGATAGACCCAAGGGAGCCCTACAAACTGACATCAGGAACCTGGACTGCTGAGTTTTCTTTCCCAGGGAAAATGGAAAAAGGATGTGCCCAGGGTTCCCAGGCCCTGGGCCCCGGGGCCTCACTGCAAAGAATCCTTATATCGAAGGATGGACCCCACACCGAAGTTGTCCCCACCTCAAACTTGTGCTGCCCTGATAGACCCAAGGGAGCCCTACAAACTGACATCAGCAACCTGGACTGCTGAGCTTTCTTTCCCAGGGAAAATGGAAAAAGGATGTGCCCAGGGGCCCCTGGCCCTGGGCGGGGGCCTCACTGCAAAGAATCCTTATATCGAAGGATGGACCCCAGACCGAAGTTGTCCCCACCTCAAACTTGTGCTGCCCTGATAGACCCAAGGGAGCCCTACAAACTGACATCAGGAACCTGGACTGCTGAGTTTTCTTTCCCAGGGAAAATGGAAAAAGGATGTGCCCAGGGGCCCCTGGCCCTGACTGCAAAAAATCCTTATATCGAAGGATGGACCCCAGACCGAAGTTGTCCCCACCTCAAACTTGTGCTGCCCTGATAGACCCAAGGGAGCCCTACAAACTGACATCAGGAACCTGGACTGCTGAGTTTTCTTTCCCAGGGAAAATGGAAAAAGGATGTGCCCAGGGGCCCCTGGCCCTGACTGCAAAGAATCCTTATATCGAAGGATGGACCTCACACCGAAGTTGTCCCCACCTCAAACTTGTGCTGCCCTGATACACCCAAGGGAGCCCTACAAACTGACATCAGGAACCTGGACTGCTGAGTTTTCTTTCCCAGGGAAAATGGAAAAAGGATGTGCCCAGGGGCCCCTGGCCCTGACTGCAAAGAATCCTTATATCGAAGGATGGACCCCACACCGAAGTTGTCCCCACCTCAAACTTGTGCTGCCCTGATAGACCCAAGGGAGCCCTACAAACTGACATCAGGAACCTGGACTGCTGAGTTTTCTTTCCCAGGGAAAATGGAAAAAGGATGTGCCCAGGGGCCCCTGGCCCTGACTGCAAAAAATCCTTATATCGAAGGATGGACCCCACACCGAAGTTGTCCCCACCTCAAACTTGTGCTGCCCTGATAGACCCAAGGGAGCCCTACAAACTGACATCAGGAACCTGGACTGCTGAGTTTTCTTTCCCAGGGAAAATGGAAAAAGGATGTGCCCAGGGGCCCCTGGCCCTGACTGCAAAAAATCCTTATATCGAAGGATGGACCCCATACCGAAGTTGTCCCCACCTCAAACTTGTGCTGCCCTGATAGACCCAAGGGAGCCCTACAAACTGACATCAGGAACCTGGACTGCTGAGTTTTCTTTCCCAGGGAAAATGGAAAAAGGATGTGCCCAGGGGCCCCTGGCCCTGGGCTGGGGCCTCACTGCAAAGAATCCTTATATCGAAGGATGGACCCCACACTGAAGTTGTCCCCACCTCAAACTTGTGCTGCCCTGATAGACCCAAGGGAGCCCTACAAACTGACATCAGGAACCTGGACTGCTGAGTTTTCTTTCCCAGGGAAAATGGAAAAAGGATGTGCCCAGGGGCACCTGGATATGGGCTGGAGCCTCACTGCAAAGAATCCTTATATCAAAGGATGGACCCCACACCGAAGATGTCCCCACCTCAAACTTGTGCTGCCCTGATAGACCCAAGGGAGCCCTACAAACTGACATCAGGAACCTGGACTGCTGAGTTTTCTTTCCCAGGGAAAATGGAAAAAGGATGTGCCCAGGGGCCCCTGGCCCTGGGCCCCGGGGCCGCACTGCAAAGAATCCTTATATCGAAGGATGGACCCCACACCGAAGTTGTCCCCACCTCAAACTTGTGCTGCCCTGATAGACCCAAGGGAGCCCTACAAACTGACATCAGGAACCTGGACTGCTGAGTTTTCTTTCCCAGGGAAAATGGAAAAAGGATGTGCCCAGGGGCCCCTGGCCCTGACTGCAAAAAATCCTTATATCGAAGGATGGACCCCACACCGAAGTTGTCCCCACCTCAAACTTGTGCTGCCCTGATAGACCCAAGGGAGCCCTACAAACTGACATCAGGAACCTGGACTGCTGAGTTTTCTTTCCCAGGGAAAATGGAAAAAGGATGTGCCCAGGGTTCCCAGGCCCTGGGCCCCGGGGCCTCACTGCAAAGAATCCTTATATCGAAGGATGGACCCCACACCGAAGTTGTCCCCACCTCAAACTTGTGCTGCCCTGATAGACCCAAGGGAGCCCTACAAACTGACATCAGGAACCTGGACTGCTGAGTTTTCTTTCCCAGGGAAAATGGAAAAAGGATGTGCCCAGGGGCCCCTGGCCCTGGGCTGGGGCCTCACTGCAAAGAATCCTTATATCGAAGGATGGACCCCACACCGAAGTTGTCCCCACCTCAAACTTGTGCTGCCCTGATAGACCCAAGGGAGCCCTACAAACTGACATCAGGAACCTGGACTGCTGAGTTTTCTTTCCCAGGGAAAATGGAAAAAGGATGTGCCCAGGGGCCCCTGGCCCTGGGCTGGGGCCTCACTGCAAAGAATCCTTATATCGAAGGATGGACCCCACACCGAAGTTGTCCCCACCTCAAACTTGTGCTGCCCTGATAGACCCAAGGGAGCCCTACAAACTGACATCAGGAACCTGGACTGCTGAGTTTTCTTTCCCAGGGAAAATGGAAAAAGGATGTGCCCAGGGGCCCCAGGCCCTGACTGCAAAGAATCCTTATAACGAAGGATGGACCCCACACCGAAGTTATCCCCACTTCAAACTTGTGCTGCCCTGATAGACCCAAGGGAGCCCTACAAACTGACATCAGGAACCTGGACTGCTGAGTTTTCTTTCCCAGGGAAAATGGAAAAAGGATGTGCCAAGGGGCCCCTGGCCCTGACTGCAAAAAATCCTTATATCGAAGGATGGACCCCACACCGAAGTTGTCCCCACCTCAAACTTGTGCTGCCCTGATAGACCCAAGGGAGCCCTACAAACTGACATCAGGAACCTGGACTGCTGAGTTTTCTTTCCCAGGGAAAATGGAAAAAGGATGTGCCCAGGGGCCCCTGGCCCTGGGCTGGGGCCTCACTGCAAAGAATCCTTATATCGAAGGATGGACCCCACACCGAAGTTGTCCCCACCTCAAACTTGTGCTGCCCTGATACACCCAAGGGAGCCCTACAAACTGACATCAGGAACCTGGACTGCTGAGTTTTCTTTCCCAGGGAAAATGGAAAAAGGATGTGCCCAGGGGCCCCTGGCCCTGACTGCAAAAAATCCTTATATCGAAGGATGGAGCCCACACCGAAGTTGTCCCCACCTCAAACTTGTGCTGCCCTGATAGACCCAAGGGAGCCCTACAAACTGACATCAGGAACCTGGACTGCTGAGTTTTCTTTCCCAGGGAAAACGGCCGAAGGATGTGCCCAGGGGCCCCTGGCCCTGACTGCAAAAAATCCTTATATCGAAGGATGGACCCCACACCGAAGTTGTCCCCACCTCAAACTTGTGCTGCCCTGATATACCCAAGGGAGCCCTACAAACTGACATCAGGAACCTGGACTGCTGAGTTTTCTTTCCCAGGGAAAATGGAAAAAGGATGTGCCCAGGGGCCCCTGGCCCTGGGCTGGGGCCTCACTGCAAAGAATCCTTATATCGAAGGATGGACCCCACACCGAAGTTGTCCCCACCTCAAACTTGTGCTGCCCTGATATACCCAAGGGAGCCCTACAAACTGACATCAGGAACCTGGACTGCTGAGTTTTCTTTCCCAGGGAAAATGGAAAAAGGATGTGCCCAGGGGCACCTGGATATGGGCTGGGGCCTCACTGCAAAGAATCCTTATATCAAAGGATGGACCCCACACCGAAGATGTCCCCACCTCAAACTTGTGCTGCCCTGATAGACCCAAGGGAGCCCTACAAACTGACATCAGGAACCTGGACTGCTGAGTTTTCTTTCCCAGGGAAAATGGAAAAAGGATGTGCCCAGGGGCTCCTGGCCCTGGGCCCCGGGGCCGCGCTGCAAAGAATCCTTATATCGAAGGATGGACCCCACACCGAAGTTGTCCCCACCTCAAACTTGTGCTGCCCTGATAGACCCAAGGGAGCCCTACAAACTGACATCAGGAACCTGGACTGCTGAGTTTTCTTTCCCAGGGAAAATGGAAAAAGGATGTGCCCAGGGGCCCCTGGCCCTGACTGCAAAAAATCCTTATATCGAAGGATGGACCCCACACCGAAGTTGTCCCCACCTCAAACTTGTGCTGCCCTGATAGACCCAAGGGAGCCCTACAAACTGACATCAGGAACCTAGACTGCTGAGTTTTCTTTCCCAGGGAAAATGGAAAAAGGATGTGCCCAGGGGCCCCTGGCCCTGACTGCAAAAAATCCTTATATCGAAGGATGGAGCCCACACCGAAGTTGTCCCCACCTCAAACTTGTGCTGCCCTGATAGACCCAAGGGAGCCCTACAAACTGACATCAGGAACCTGGACTGCTGAGTTTTCTTTCCCAGGGAAAATGGCCGAAGGATGTGCCCAGGGGCCCCTGGCCCTGACTGCAAAAAATCCTTATATCGAAGGATGGACCCCAGACCGAAGTTGTCCCCACCTCAAACTTGTGCTGCCCTGATAGACCCAAGGGAGCCCTACAAACTGACATCAGGAACCTGGACTGCTGAGTTTTCTTTCCCAGGGAAAATGGAAAAAGGATGTGCCCAGGGGCCCCTGGCCCTGGGCTGGGGCCTCACTGCAAAGAATCCTTATATCGAAGGATGGACCCCACACTGAAGTTGTCCCCACCTCAAACTTGTGCTGCCCTGATAGACCCAAGGGAGCCCTACAAACTGACATCAGGAACCTGGACTGCTGAGTTTTCTTTCCCAGGGAAAATGGAAAAAGGATGTGCCCAGGGGCACCTGGATATGGGCTGGAGCCTCACTGCAAAGAATCCTTATATCAAAGGATGGACCCCACACCGAAGATGTCCCCACCTCAAACTTGTGCTGCCCTGATAGACCCAAGGGAGCCCTACAAACTGACATCAGGAACCTGGACTGCTGAGTTTTCTTTCCCAGGGAAAATGGAAAAAGGATGTGCCCAGGGGCCCCTGGCCCTGGGCCCCGGGGCCGCACTGCAAAGAATCCTTATATCGAAGGATGGACCCCACACCGAAGTTGTCCCCACCTCAAACTTGTGCTGCCCTGATAGACCCAAGGGAGCCCTACAAACTGACATCAGGAACCTGGACTGCTGAGTTTTCTTTCCCAGGGAAAATGGAAAAAGGATGTGCCCAGGGGCCCCTGGCCCTGACTGCAAAAAATCCTTATATCGAAGGATGGACCCCACACCGAAGTTGTCCCCACCTCAAACTTGTGCTGCCCTGATAGACCCAAGGGAGCCCTACAAACTGACATCAGGAACCTGGACTGCTGAGTTTTCTTTCCCAGGGAAAATGGAAAAAGGATGTGCCCAGGGTTCCCAGGCCCTGGGCCCCGGGGCCTCACTGCAAAGAATCCTTATATCGAAGGATGGACCCCACACCGAAGTTGTCCCCACCTCAAACTTGTGCTGCCCTGATAGACCCAAGGGAGCCCTACAAACTGACATCAGGAACCTGGACTGCTGAGTTTTCTTTCCCAGGGAAAATGGAAAAAGGATGTGCCCAGGGGCCCCTGGCCCTGGGCTGGGGCCTCACTGCAAAGAATCCTTATATCGAAGGATGGACCCCACACCGAAGTTGTCCCCACCTCAAACTTGTGCTGCCCTGATAGACCCAAGGGAGCCCTACAAACTGACATCAGGAACCTGGACTGCTGAGTTTTCTTTCCCAGGGAAAATGGAAAAAGGATGTGCCCAGGGGCCCCTGGCCCTGGGCTGGGGCCTCACTGCAAAGAATCCTTATATCGAAGGATGGACCCCACACCGAAGTTGTCCCCACCTCAAACTTGTGCTGCCCTGATAGACCCAAGGGAGCCCTACAAACTGACATCAGGAACCTGGACTGCTGAGTTTTCTTTCCCAGGGAAAATGGAAAAAGGATGTGCCCAGGGGCCCCAGGCCCTGACTGCAAAGAATCCTTATAACGAAGGATGGACCCCACACCGAAGTTATCCCCACTTCAAACTTGTGCTGCCCTGATAGACCCAAGGGAGCCCTACAAACTGACATCAGGAACCTGGACTGCTGAGTTTTCTTTCCCAGGGAAAATGGAAAAAGGATGTGCCAAGGGGCCCCTGGCCCTGACTGCAAAAAATCCTTATATCGAAGGATGGACCCCACACCGAAGTTGTCCCCACCTCAAACTTGTGCTGCCCTGATAGACCCAAGGGAGCCCTACAAACTGACATCAGGAACCTGGACTGCTGAGTTTTCTTTCCCAGGGAAAATGGAAAAAGGATGTGCCCAGGGGCCCCTGGCCCTGGGCTGGGGCCTCACTGCAAAGAATCCTTATATCGAAGGATGGACCCCACACCGAAGTTGTCCCCACCTCAAACTTGTGCTGCCCTGATACACCCAAGGGAGCCCTACAAACTGACATCAGGAACCTGGACTGCTGAGTTTTCTTTCCCAGGGAAAATGGAAAAAGGATGTGCCCAGGGGCCCCTGGCCCTGACTGCAAAAAATCCTTATATCGAAGGATGGAGCCCACACCGAAGTTGTCCCCACCTCAAACTTGTGCTGCCCTGATAGACCCAAGGGAGCCCTACAAACTGACATCAGGAACCTGGACTGCTGAGTTTTCTTTCCCAGGGAAAACGGCCGAAGGATGTGCCCAGGGGCCCCTGGCCCTGACTGCAAAAAATCCTTATATCGAAGGATGGACCCCACACCGAAGTTGTCCCCACCTCAAACTTGTGCTGCCCTGATATACCCAAGGGAGCCCTACAAACTGACATCAGGAACCTGGACTGCTGAGTTTTCTTTCCCAGGGAAAATGGAAAAAGGATGTGCCCAGGGGCCCCTGGCCCTGGGCTGGGGCCTCACTGCAAAGAATCCTTATATCGAAGGATGGACCCCACACCGAAGTTGTCCCCACCTCAAACTTGTGCTGCCCTGATATACCCAAGGGAGCCCTACAAACTGACATCAGGAACCTGGACTGCTGAGTTTTCTTTCCCAGGGAAAATGGAAAAAGGATGTGCCCAGGGGCACCTGGATATGGGCTGGGGCCTCACTGCAAAGAATCCTTATATCAAAGGATGGACCCCACACCGAAGATGTCCCCACCTCAAACTTGTGCTGCCCTGATAGACCCAAGGGAGCCCTACAAACTGACATCAGGAACCTGGACTGCTGAGTTTTCTTTCCCAGGGAAAATGGAAAAAGGATGTGCCCAGGGGCTCCTGGCCCTGGGCCCCGGGGCCGCGCTGCAAAGAATCCTTATATCGAAGGATGGACCCCACACCGAAGTTGTCCCCACCTCAAACTTGTGCTGCCCTGATAGACCCAAGGGAGCCCTACAAACTGACATCAGGAACCTGGACTGCTGAGTTTTCTTTCCCAGGGAAAATGGAAAAAGGATGTGCCCAGGGGCCCCTGGCCCTGACTGCAAAAAATCCTTATATCGAAGGATGGACCCCACACCGAAGTTGTCCCCACCTCAAACTTGTGCTGCCCTGATAGACCCAAGGGAGCCCTACAAACTGACATCAGGAACCTAGACTGCTGAGTTTTCTTTCCCAGGGAAAATGGAAAAAGGATGTGCCCAGGGGCCCCTGGCCCTGACTGCAAAAAATCCTTATATCGAAGGATGGAGCCCACACCGAAGTTGTCCCCACCTCAAACTTGTGCTGCCCTGATAGACCCAAGGGAGCCCTACAAACTGACATCAGGAACCTGGACTGCTGAGTTTTCTTTCCCAGGGAAAATGGCCGAAGGATGTGCCCAGGGGCCCCTGGCCCTGACTGCAAAAAATCCTTATATCGAAGGATGGACCCCACACCGAAGTTGTCCCCACCTCAAACTTGTGCTGCCCTGATAGACCCAAGGGAGCCCTACAAACTGACATCAGGAACCTGGACTGCTGAGTTTTCTTTCCCAGGGAAAATGGAAAAAGGATGTGCCCAGGGTTCCCAGGCCCTGGGCCCAGGGGCCTCACTGCAAAGAATCCTTATATCGAAGGATGGACCCCACACCGAAGTTGTCCCCACCTCAAACTTGTGCTGCCCTGATAGACTCAAGGGAGCCCTACAAACTGACATCAGCAACCTGGACTGCTGAGTTTTCTTTCCCAGGGAAAATGGAAAAAGGATGTGCCCAGGGGCCCCTGGCCCTGGGCGGGGGCCTCACTGCAAAGAATCCTTATATCGAAGGATGGACCCCAGACCGAAGTTGTCCCCACCTCAAACTTGTGCTGCCCTGATAGACCCAAGGGAGCCCTACAAACTGACATCAGGAACCTGGACTGCTGAGTTTTCTTTCCCAGGGAAAATGGAAAAAGGATGTGCCCAGGGGCCCCTGGCCCTGGGCTGGGGCCTCACTGCAAAGAATCCTTATATCGAAGGATGGACCCCACACCGAAGTTGTCCCCACCTCAAACTTGTGCTGCCCTGATAGACCCAAGGGAGCCCTACAAACTGACATCAGCAACCTGGACTGCTGAGCTTTCTTTCCCAGGGAAAATGGAAAAAGGATGTGCCCAGGGGCCCCTGGCCCTGACTGCAAAGAATCCTTATATCGAAGGATGGACCCCACACCGAAGTTGTCCCCACCTCAAACTTGTGCTGCCCTGATAGACCCAAGGGAGCCCTACAAACTGACATCAGGAACCTGGACTGCTGAGTTTTCTTTCCCAGGGAAAATGGAAAAAGGATGTGCCCAGGGGCCCCTGGCCCTGACTGCAAAAAATCCTTATATCGAAGGATGGACCCCACACCGAAGTTGTCCCCACCTCAAACTTGTGCTGCCCTGATAGACCCAAGGGAGCCCTACAAACTGACATCAGGAACCTGGACTGCTGAGTTTTCTTTCCCAGGGAAAATGGAAAAAGGATGTGCCCAGGGGCCCCTGGCCCTGACTGCAAAGAATCCTTATATCGAAGGATGGACCCCACACCGAAGTTGTCCCCACCTCAAACTTGTGCTGCCCTGATAGACCCAAGGGAGCCCTACAAACTGACATCAGGAACCTGGACTGCTGAGTTTTCTTTTCCAGGAAAAATGGAAAAAGGATGTGCCCAGGGGCCCCTGGCCCTGACTGCAAAGAATCCTTATATCGAAGGATGGACCCCACACCGAAGTTGTCCCCACCTCAAACTTGTGCTGCCCTGATAGACCCAAGGGAGCCCTACAAACTGACATCAGGAACCTGGACTGCTGAGTTTTCTTTCCCAGGGAAAATGGAAAAAGGATGTGCCCAGGGGCCCCTGGCCATGGGCTGGGGCCTCACTGCAAAGAATCCTTATATCAAAGGATGGACCCCACACCGAAGATGTCCCCACCTCAAACTTGTGCTGCCCTGATAGACCCAAGGGAGCCCTACAAACTGACATCAGGAACCTGGACTGCTGAGTTTTCTTTCCCAGGGAAAATGGAAAAAGGATGTGCCCAGGGGCCCCTGGCCCTGGGCTGGGGCCTCACTGCAAAGAATCCTTATATCGAAGGATGGACCCCACACCGAAGTTGTCCCCACCTCAAACTTGTGCTGCCCTGATATACCCAAGGGAGCCCTACAAACTGACATCAGGAACCTGGACTGCTGAGTTTTCTTTCCCAGGGAAAATGGAAAAAGGATGTGCCCAGGGGCACCTGGATATGGGCTGGGGCCTCACTGCAAAGAATCCTTATATCAAAGGATGGACCCCACACCGAAGATGTCCCCACCTCAAACTTGTGCTGCCCTGATAGACCCAAGGGAGCCCTACAAACTGACATCAGGAACCTGGACTGCTGAGTTTTCTTTCCCAGGGAAAATGGAAAAAGGATGTGCCCAGGGGCTCCTGGCCCTGGGCCCCGGGGCCGCGCTGCAAAGAATCCTTATATCGAAGGATGGACCCCACACCGAAGTTGTCCCCACCTCAAACTTGTGCTGCCCTGATAGACCCAAGGGAGCCCTACAAACTGACATCAGGAACCTGGACTGCTGAGTTTTCTTTCCCAGGGAAAATGGAAAAAGGATGTGCCCAGGGGCCCCTGGCCCTGACTGCAAAAAATCCTTATATCGAAGGATGGACCCCACACCGAAGTTGTCCCCACCTCAAACTTGTGCTGCCCTGATAGACCCAAGGGAGCCCTACAAACTGACATCAGGAACCTAGACTGCTGAGTTTTCTTTCCCAGGGAAAATGGAAAAAGGATGTGCCCAGGGGCCCCTGGCCCTGACTGCAAAAAATCCTTATATCGAAGGATGGAGCCCACACCGAAGTTGTCCCCACCTCAAACTTGTGCTGCCCTGATAGACCCAAGGGAGCCCTACAAACTGACATCAGGAACCTGGACTGCTGAGTTTTCTTTCCCAGGGAAAATGGCCGAAGGATGTGCCCAGGGGCCCCTGGCCCTGACTGCAAAAAATCCTTATATCGAAGGATGGACCCCACACCGAAGTTGTCCCCACCTCAAACTTGTGCTGCCCTGATAGACCCAAGGGAGCCCTACAAACTGACATCAGGAACCTGGACTGCTGAGTTTTCTTTCCCAGGGAAAATGGAAAAAGGATGTGCCCAGGGTTCCCAGGCCCTGGGCCCAGGGGCCTCACTGCAAAGAATCCTTATATCGAAGGATGGACCCCACACCGAAGTTGTCCCCACCTCAAACTTGTGCTGCCCTGATAGACTCAAGGGAGCCCTACAAACTGACATCAGCAACCTGGACTGCTGAGTTTTCTTTCCCAGGGAAAATGGAAAAAGGATGTGCCCAGGGGCCCCTGGCCCTGGGCGGGGGCCTCACTGCAAAGAATCCTTATATCGAAGGATGGACCCCAGACCGAAGTTGTCCCCACCTCAAACTTGTGCTGCCCTGATAGACCCAAGGGAGCCCTACAAACTGACATCAGGAACCTGGACTGCTGAGTTTTCTTTCCCAGGGAAAATGGAAAAAGGATGTGCCCAGGGGCCCCTGGCCCTGGGCTGGGGCCTCACTGCAAAGAATCCTTATATCGAAGGATGGACCCCACACCGAAGTTGTCCCCACCTCAAACTTGTGCTGCCCTGATAGACCCAAGGGAGCCCTACAAACTGACATCAGCAACCTGGACTGCTGAGCTTTCTTTCCCAGGGAAAATGGAAAAAGGATGTGCCCAGGGGCCCCTGGCCCTGACTGCAAAGAATCCTTATATCGAAGGATGGACCCCACACCGAAGTTGTCCCCACCTCAAACTTGTGCTGCCCTGATAGACCCAAGGGAGCCCTACAAACTGACATCAGGAACCTGGACTGCTGAGTTTTCTTTCCCAGGGAAAATGGAAAAAGGATGTGCCCAGGGGCCCCTGGCCCTGACTGCAAAAAATCCTTATATCGAAGGATGGACCCCACACCGAAGTTGTCCCCACCTCAAACTTGTGCTGCCCTGATAGACCCAAGGGAGCCCTACAAACTGACATCAGGAACCTGGACTGCTGAGTTTTCTTTCCCAGGGAAAATGGAAAAAGGATGTGCCCAGGGGCCCCTGGCCCTGACTGCAAAGAATCCTTATATCGAAGGATGGACCCCACACCGAAGTTGTCCCCACCTCAAACTTGTGCTGCCCTGATAGACCCAAGGGAGCCCTACAAACTGACATCAGGAACCTGGACTGCTGAGTTTTCTTTCCCAGGGAAAATGGAAAAAGGATGTGCCCAGGGGCACCTGGATATGGGCTGGAGCCTCACTGCAAAGAATCCTTATATCAAAGGATGGACCCCACACCGAAGATGTCCCCACCTCAAACTTGTGCTGCCCTGATAGACCCAAGGGAGCCCTACAAACTGACATCAGGAACCTGGACTGCTGAGTTTTCTTTCCCAGGGAAAATGGAAAAAGGATGTGCCCAGGGGCCCCTGGCCCTGGGCCCCGGGGCCGCACTGCAAAGAATCCTTATATCGAAGGATGGACCCCACACCGAAGTTGTCCCCACCTCAAACTTGTGCTGCCCTGATAGACCCAAGGGAGCCCTACAAACTGACATCAGGAACCTGGACTGCTGAGTTTTCTTTCCCAGGGAAAATGGAAAAAGGATGTGCCCAGGGGCCCCTGGCCCTGACTGCAAAAAATCCTTATATCGAAGGATGGACCCCACACCGAAGTTGTCCCCACCTCAAACTTGTGCTGCCCTGATAGACCCAAGGGAGCCCTACAAACTGACATCAGGAACCTGGACTGCTGAGTTTTCTTTCCCAGGGAAAATGGAAAAAGGATGTGCCCAGGGGCCCCTGGCCCTGGGCTGGGGCCTCACTGCAAAGAATCCTTATATCGAAGGATGGACCCCACACCGAAGTTGTCCCCACCTCAAACTTGTGCTGCCCTGATAGACCCAAGGGAGCCCTACAAACTGACATCAGCAACCTGGACTGCTGAGCTTTCTTTCCCAGGGAAAATGGAAAAAGGATGTGCCCAGGGGCCCCTGGCCCTGACTGCAAAGAATCCTTATATCGAAGGATGGACCCCACACCGAAGTTGTCCCCACCTCAAACTTGTGCTGCCCTGATAGACCCAAGGGAGCCCTACAAACTGACATCAGGAACCTGGACTGCTGAGTTTTCTTTCCCAGGGAAAATGGAAAAAGGATGTGCCCGGGGGCCCCTGGCCCTGACTGCAAAAAATCCTTATATCGAAGGATGGACCCCACACCGAAGTTGTCCCCACCTCAAACTTGTGCTGCCCTGATAGACCCAAGGGAGCCCTACAAACTGACATCAGGAACCTGGACTGCTGAGTTTTCTTTCCCAGGGAAAATGGAAAAAGGATGTGCCCAGGGGCCCCTGGCCCTGACTGCAAAGAATCCTTATATCGAAGGATGGACCCCACACCGAAGTTGTCCCCACCTCAAACTTGTGCTGCCCTGATAGACCCAAGGGAGCCCTACAAACTGACATCAGGAACCTGGACTGCTGAGTTTTCTTTCCCAGGGAAAATGGAAAAAGGATGTGCCCAGGGGCCCCAGGCCCTGACTGCAAAGAATCCTTATAACGAAGGATGGACCCCACACCGAAGTTATCCCCACTTCAAACTTGTGCTGCCCTGATAGACCCAAGGGAGCCCTACAAACTGACATCAGGAACCTGGACTGCTGAGTTTTCTTTCCCAGGGAAAATGGAAAAAGGATGTGCCCAGGGTTCCCTGGCCCTGGGCTGGGGCCTCACTACAAAAAATCCTTATATCGAAGGATGGACCCCAGACCGAAGTTGTCCCCACCTCAAACTTGTGCTGCCCTGATAGACCCAAGGGAGCCCTACAAACTGACATCAGGAACCTGGACTGCTGAGTTTTCTTTCCCAGGGAAAATGGAAAAAGGATGTGCCCAGGGGCCCCTGGCCCTGACTGCAAAAAATCCTTATATCGAAGGATGGACCCCACACCGAAGTTGTCCCCACCTCAAACTTGTGCTGCCCTGATAGACCCAAGGGAGCCCTACAAACTGACATCAGGAACCTGGACTGCTGAGTTTTCTTTCCCAGGGAAAATGGAAAAAGGATGTGCCCAGGGGCCCCTGGCCCTGGGCTGGGGCCTCACTGCAAAGAATCCTTATATCGAGGGATGGACCACACACCGAAGTTGTCCCCACCTCAAACTTGTGCTGCCCTGATAGACCCAAGGGAGCCCTACAAACTGACATCAGGAACCTGGACTGCTGAGTTTTCTTTCCCAGGGAAAATGGAAAAAGGATGTGCCCAGGGGCCCCTGGCCCTGACTGCAAAAAATCCTTATATCGAAGGATGGACCCCACACCGAAGTTGTCCCCACCTCAAACTTGTGCTGCCCTGATAGACCCAAGGGAGCCCTACAAACTGACATCAGGAACCTGGACTGCTGAGTTTTCTTTCCCAGGGAAAATGGAAAAAGGATGTGCCCAGGGGCCCCTGGACATGGGCTGGGGCCTCACTGCAAAGAATCCTTATATCAAAGGATGGACCCCACACCGAAGATGTCCCCACCTCAAACTTGTGCTGCCCTGATAGACCCAAGGGAGCCCTACAAACTGACATCAGGAACCTGGACTGCTGAGTTTTCTTTCCCAGGGAAAATGGAAAAAGGATGTGCCCAGGGGCCCCTGGCCCTGGGCCCCGGGGCCGCACTGCAAAGAATCCTTATATCGAAGGATGGACCCCACACCGAAGTTGTCCCCACCTCAAACTTGTGCTGCCCTGATAGACCCAAGGGAGCCCTACAAACTGACATCAGGAACCTGGACTGCTGAGTTTTCTTTCCCAGGGAAAATGGAAAAAGGATGTGCCCAGGGGCCCCTGGCCCTGACTGCAAAAAATCCTTATATCGAAGGATGGACCCCACACCGAAGTTGTCCCCACCTCAAACTTGTGCTGCCCTGATAGACCCAAGGGAGCCCTACAAACTGACATCAGGAACCTGGACTGCTGAGTTTTCTTTCCCAGGGAAAATGGCCGAAGGATGTGCCCAGGGTTCCCAGGCCCTGGGCCCCGGGGCCTCACTGCAAAGAATCCTTATATCGAAGGATGGACCCCACACCGAAGTTGTCCCCACCTCAAACTTGTGCTGCCCTGATAGACCCAAGGGAGCCCTACAAACTGACATCAGGAACCTGGACTGCTGAGTTTTCTTTTCCAGGGAAAATGGAAAAAGGATGTGCCCAGGGGCCCCTGGCCCTGGGCTGGGGCCTCACTGCAAAGAATCCTTATATCGAAGGATGGACCCCACACCGAAGTTGTCCCCACCTCAAACTTGTGCTGCCCTGATAGACCCAAGGGAGCCCTACAAACTGACACCAGGAACCTGGACTGCTGAGTTTTCTTTCCCAGGGAAAATGGAAAAAGGATGTGCCCAGGGGCCCCTGGCCCTGGGCTGGGGCCTCACTGCAAAGAATCCTTATATCGAAGGATGGACCCCACACCGAAGTTGTCCCCACCTCAAACTTGTGCTGCCCTGATAGACCCAAGGGAGCCCTACAAATTGACATCAGGAACCTGGACTGCTGAGTTTTCTTTCCCAGGGAAAATGGAAAAAGGATGTGCCCAGGGGCCCCTGGCCCTGACTGCAAAAAATCCTTATATCGAAGGATGGACCCCACACCGAAGTTGTCCCCACCTCAAACTTGTGCTGCCCTGATAGACCCAAGGGAGCCCTACAAACTGACATCAGGAACCTGGACTGCTGAGTTTTCTTTCCCAGGGAAAATGGAAAAAGGATGTGCCCAGGGGCCCCTGGCCCTGGGCTGGGGCCTCACTGCAAAGAATCCTTATATCGAGGGATGGACCACACACCGAAGTTGTCCCCACCTCAAACTTGTGCTGCCCTGATAGACCCAAGGGAGCCCTACAAACTGACATCAGGAACCTGGACTGCTGAGTTTTCTTTCCCAGGGAAAATGGAAAAAGGATGTGCCCAGGGGCCCCTGGCCCTGACTGCAAAAAATCCTTATATCGAAGGATGGACCCCACACCGAAGTTGTCCCCACCTCAAACTTGTGCTGCCCTGATAGACCCAAGGGAGCCCTACAAACTGACATCAGGAACCTGGACTGCTGAGTTTTCTTTCCCAGGGAAAATGGAAAAAGGATGTGCCCAGGGGCCCCTGGACATGGGCTGGGGCCTCACTGCAAAGAATCCTTATATCAAAGGATGGACCCCACACCGAAGATGTCCCCACCTCAAACTTGTGCTGCCCTGATAGACCCAAGGGAGCCCTACAAACTGACATCAGGAACCTGGACTGCTGAGTTTTCTTTCCCAGGGAAAATGGAAAAAGGATGTGCCCAGGGGCCCCTGGCCCTGGGCCCCGGGGCCGCACTGCAAAGAATCCTTATATCGAAGGATGGACCCCACACCGAAGTTGTCCCCACCTCAAACTTGTGCTGCCCTGATAGACCCAAGGGAGCCCTACAAACTGACATCAGGAACCTGGACTGCTGAGTTTTCTTTCCCAGGGAAAATGGAAAAAGGATGTGCCCAGGGGCCCCTGGCCCTGGGCGGGGGCCACACTGCAAAGAATCCTTATATCGAAGGATGGACCCCACACCGAAGTTGTCCCCACCTCAAACTTGTGCTGCCCTGATAGACCCAAGGGAGCCCTACAAACTGACATCAGGAACCTGGACTGCTGAGTTTTCTTTCCCAGGGAAAATGGAAAAAGGATGTGCCCAGGGGCCCCTGGCCCTGGGCCCCGGGGCCGCACTGCAAAGAATCCTTATATCGAAGGATGGACCCCACACCGAAGTTGTCCCCACCTCAAACTTGTGCTGCCCTGATAGACCCAAGGGAGCCCTACAAACTGACATCAGGAACCTGGACTGCTGAGTTTTCTTTCCCAGGGAAAATGGAAAAAGGATGTGCCCAGGGGCCCCTGGCCCTGGGCTGGGGCCTCACTGCAAAGAATCCTTATATCGAAGGATGGACCCCACACCGAAGTTGTCCCCACCTCAAACTTGTGCTGCCCTGATAGACCCAAGGGAGCCCTACAAACTGACACCAGGAACCTGGACTGCTGAGTTTTCTTTCCCAGGGAAAATGGAAAAAGGATGTGCCCAGGGGCCCCTGGCCCTGGGCTGGGGCCTCACTGCAAAGAATCCTTATATCGAAGGATGGACCCCACACCGAAGTTGTCCCCACCTCAAACTTGTGCTGCCCTGATAGACCCAAGGGAGCCCTACAAATTGACATCAGGAACCTGGACTGCTGAGTTTTCTTTCCCAGGGAAAATGGAAAAAGGATGTGCCCAGGGGCCCCTGGCCCTGACTGCAAAAAATCCTTATATCGAAGGATGGACCCCACACCGAAGTTGTCCCCACCTCAAACTTGTGCTGCCCTCATAGACCCAAGGGAGCCCTACAAACTGACATCAGGAACCTGGACTGCTGAGTTTTCTTTCCCAGGGAAAATGGAAAAAGGATGTGCCCAGGGGCCCCTGGCCCTGACTGCAAAAAATCCTTATATCAAAGGATGGACCCCACACCGAAGTTGCCCCCACCTCAAACTTGTGCTGCCCTGATAGACCCAAGGGAGCCCTACAAACTGACATCAGGAACCTGGACTGCTGAGTTTTCTTTCCCAGGGAAAATGGAAAAAGGATGTGCCCAGGGGCCCCTGGCCCTGACTGCAAAGAATCCTTATATCGAAGGATGGACCTCACACCGAAGTTGTCCCCACCTCAAACTTGTGCTGCCCTGATAGACCCAAGGGAGCCCTACAAACTGACATCAGCAACCTGGACTGCTGAGTTTTCTTTCCCAGGGAAAATGGAAAAAGGATGTGCCCAGGGGCCCCTGGCCCTGACTGCAAAGAATCCTTATATCGAAGGATGGACCCCACACCGAAGTTGTCCCCACCTCAAACTTGTGCTGCCCTGATAGACCCAAGGGAGCCCTACAAACTGACATCAGGAACCTGGACTGCTGAGTTTTCTTTCCCAGGGAAAATGGAAAAAGGATGTGCCCAGGGGCCCCTGGCCCTGACTGCAAAGAATCCTTATATCGAAGGATGGACCTCACACCGAAGTTGTCCCCACCTCAAACTTGTGCTGCCCTGATACACCCAAGGGAGCCCTACAAACTGACATCAGCAACCTGGACTGCTGAGTTTTCTTTCCCAGGGAAAATGGAAAAAGGATGTGCCCAGGGGCCCCTGGCCCTGACTGCAAAGAATCCTTATATCGAAGGATGGACCCCACACCGAAGTTGTCCCCACCTCAAACTTGTGCTGCCCTGATAGACCCAAGGGAGCCCTACAAACTGACATCAGGAACCTGGACTGCTGAGTTTTCTTTCCCAGGGAGAATGGAAAAAGGATGTGCCCAGGGGCCCCTGGCCCTGGGCTGGGGCCTCACTGCAAAGAATCCTTATATCGAAGGATGGACCCCACACCGAAGTTGTCCCCACCTCAAACTTGTGCTGCCCTGATAGACCCAAGGGAGCCCTACAAACTGACATCAGGAACCTGGACTGCTGAGTTTTCTTTCCCAGGGAAAATGGAAAAAGGATGTGCCCAGGGGCCCCTGGCCCTGACTGCAAAAAATCCTTATAACGAAGGATGGACCCCACACCGAAGTTGTCCCCACCTCAAACTTGTGCTGCCCTGATAGACCCAAGGGAACCCTACAAACTGACATCAGGATACTGGACTGCTGAGTTTTCTTTCCCAGGGAAAATGGAAAAAGGATGTGCCCAGGGGCCCCTGGCCCTGGGCTGGGGCCTCACTACAAAAAATCCTTATATCGAAGGATGGACCCCACACCGAAGTTGTCCCCACCTCAAACTTGTGCTGCCCTGATAGACCCAAGGGAGCCCTACAAACTGACATCAGGAACCTGGACTGCTGAGTTTTCTTTCCCAGGGAAAATGGAAAAAGGATGTGCCCAGGGGCCCCTGGCCCTGACTGCAAAAAATCCTTATATCGAAGGATGGACCCCACACCGAAGTTGTCCCCACCTCAAACTTGTGCTGCCCTGATAGACCCAAGGGAGCCCTACAAACTGACATCAGGAACCTGGACTGCTGAGTTTTCTTTCCCAGGGAAAATGGAAAAAGGATGTGCCCAGGGGCCCCTGGCCCTGGGCTGGGGCCTCACTGCAAAGAATCCTTATATCGAGGGATGGACCCCACACCGAAGTTGTCCCCACCTCAAACTTGTGCTGCCCTGATAGACCCAAGGGAGCCCTACAAACTGACATCAGGAACCTGGACTGCTGAGTTTTCTTTCCCAGGGAAAATGGAAAAAGGATGTGCCCAGGGGCCCCTGGACATGGGCTGGGGCCTCACTGCAAAGAATCCTTATATCAAAGGATGGACCCCACACCGAAGATGTCCCCACCTCAAACTTGTGCTGCCCTGATAGACCCAAGGGAGCCCTACAAACTGACATCAGGAACCTGGACTGCTGAGTTTTCTTTCCCAGGGAAAATGGAAAAAGGATGTGCCCAGGGGCCCCTGGCCCTGGGCCCCGGGGCCGCACTGCAAAGAATCCTTATATCGAAGGATGGACCCCACACCGAAGTTGTCCCCACCTCAAACTTGTGCTGCCCTGATAGACCCAAGGGAGCCCTACAAACTGACATCAGGAACCTGGACTGCTGAGTTTTCTTTCCCAGGGAAAATGGAAAAAGGATGTGCCCAGGGGCCCCTGGCCCTGACTGCAAAGAATCCTTATATCGAAGGATGGACCCCACACCGAAGATGTCCCCACCTCAAACTTGTGCTGCCCTGATAGACCCAAGGGAGCCCTACAAACTGACATCAGGAACCTGGACTGCTGAGTTTTCTTTCCCAGGGAAAATGGAAAAAGGATGTGCCCAGGGGCCCCTGGCCCTGGGCCCCGGGGCCGCACTTCAAAGAATCCTTATATCGAAGGATGGACCCCACACCGAAGTTGTCCCCACCTCAAACTTGTGCTGCCCTGATAGACCCAAGGGAGCCCTACAAACTGACATCAGGAACCTGGACTGCTGAGTTTTCTTTCCCAGGGAAAATGGAAAAAGGATGTGCCCAGGGGCCCCTGGCCCTGGGCTGGGGCCTCACTGCAAAGAATCCTTATATCGAGGGATGGACCCCACACCGAAGTTGTCCCCACCTCAAACTTGTGCTGCCCTGATAGACCCAAGGGAGCCCTACAAACTGACATCAGGAACCTGGACTGCTGAGTTTTCTTTCCCAGGGAAAATGGAAAAAGGATGTGCCCAGGGGCCCCTGGACATGGGCTGGGGCCTCACTGCAAAGAATCCTTATATCAAAGGATGGACCCCACACCGAAGATGTCCCCACCTCAAACTTGTGCTGCCCTGATAGACCCAAGGGAGCCCTACAAACTGACATCAGGAACCTGGACTGCTGAGTTTTCTTTCCCAGGGAAAATGGAAAAAGGATGTGCCCAGGGGCCCCTGGCCCTGGGCCCCGGGGCCGCACTGCAAAGAATCCTTATATCGAAGGATGGACCCCACACCGAAGTTGTCCCCACCTCAAACTTGTGCTGCCCTGATAGACCCAAGGGAGCCCTACAAACTGACATCAGGAACCTGGACTGCTGAGTTTTCTTTCCCAGGGAAAATGGAAAAAGGATGTGCCCAGGGGCCCCTGGCCCTGACTGCAAAGAATCCTTATATCGAAGGATGGACCCCACACCGAAGTTGTCCCCACCTCAAACTTGTGCTGCCCTGATAGACCCAAGGGAGCCCTACAAACTGACATCAGGAACCTGGACTGCTGAGTTTTCTTTCCCAGGGAAAATGGAAAAAGGATGTGCCCAGGGGCCCCTGGCCCTGGGCCCCGGGGCCGCACTGCAAAGAATCCTTATATCGAAGGATGGACCCCACACCGAAGTTGTCCCCACCTCAAACTTGTGCTGCCCTGATACACCCAAGGGAGCCCTACAAACTGACATCAGGAACCTGGACTGCTGAGTTTTCTTTCCCAGGGAAAATGGAAAAAGGATGTGCCCAGGGGCCCCTGGCCCTGGGCTGGGGCCTCACTGCAAAGAATCCTTATATCGAAGGATGGACCCCACACCGAAGTTGTCCCCACCTCAAACTTGTGCTGCCCTGATAGACCCAAGGGAGCCCTACAAACTGACATCAGGAACCTGGACTGCTGAGTTTTCTTTCCCAGGGAAAAGGGAAAAAGGATGTGCCCAGGGTTCCCTGGCCCTGGGCCCCGGGGCCTCACTGCAAAGAATCCTTATATCGAAGGATGGACCCCACACCGAAGTTGTCCCCACCTCAAACTTGTGCTGCCCTGATAGACCCAAGGGAGCCCTACAAACTGACATCAGGAACCTGGACTGCTGAGTTTTCTTTCCCAGGGAAAATGGAAAAAGGATGTGCCCAGGGGCCCCTGGCCCTGACTGCAAAAAATCCTTATATCGAAGGATGGACCCCACACCGAAGTTGTCCCCACCTCAAACTTGTGCTGCCCTGATAGACCCAAGGGAGCCCTACAAACTGACATCAGGAACCTGGACTGCTGAGTTTTCTTTCCCAGGGAAAATGGAAAAAGGATGTGCCCAGGGGCCCCTGGCCCTGACTGCAAAGAATCCTTATATCGAAGGATGGACCTCACACCGAAGTTGTCCCCACCTCAAACTTGTGCTGCCCTGATACACCCAAGGGAGCCCTACAAACTGACATCAGCAACCTGGACTGCTGAGTTTTCTTTCCCAGGGAAAATGGAAAAAGGATGTGCCCAGGGGCCCCTGGCCCTGACTGCAAAGAATCCTTATATCGAAGGATGGACCCCACACCGAAGTTGTCCCCACCTCAAACTTGTGCTGCCCTGATAGACCCAAGGGAGCCCTACAAACTGACATCAGGAACCTGGACTGCTGAGTTTTCTTTCCCAGGGAAAATGGAAAAAGGATGTGCCCAGGGGCCCCTGGCCCTGACTGCAAAAAATCCTTATATCGAAGGATGGACCCCACACCGAAGTTGTCCCCACCTCAAACTTGTGCTGCCCTGATAGACCCAAGGGAGCCCTACAAACTGACATCAGGAACCTGGACTGCTGAGTTTTCTTTCCCAGGGAAAATGGAAAAAGGATGTGCCCAGGGGCCCCTGGCCCTGACTGCAAAAAATCCTTATATCGAAGGATGGACCCCACACCGAAGTTGTCCCCACCTCAAACTTGTGCTGCCCTGATAGACCCAAGGGAGCCCTACAAACTGACATCAGGAACCTGGACTGCTGAGTTTTCTTTCCCAGGGAAAATGGAAAAAGGATGTGCCCAGGGGCCCCAGGCCCTGACTGCAATGAATCCTTATAACGAAGGATGGACCCCACACCGAAGTTATCCCCACTTCAAACTTGTGCTGCCCTGATAGACCCAAGGGAGCCCTACAAACTGACATCAGGAACCTGGACTGCTGAGTTTTCTTTCCCAGGGAAAATGGAAAAAGGATGTGCCCAGGGGCCCCTGGCCCTGACTGCAAAAAATCCTTATATCGAAGGATGGACCCCACACCGAAGTTGTCCCCACCTCAAACTTGTGCTGCCCTGATAGACCCAAGGGAGCCCTACAAACTGACATCAGCAACCTGGACTGCTGAGTTTTCTTTCCCAGGGAAAATGGAAAAAGGATGTGCCCAGGGGCCCCTGGCCCTGGGCTGGGGCCTCACTGCAAAGAATCCTTATATCGAAGGATGGACCCCACACCGAAGTTGTCCCCACCTCAAACTTGTGCTGCCCTGATAGACCCAAGGGAGCCCTACAAACTGACATCAGGAACCTAGACTGCTGAGTTTTCTTTCCCAGGGAAAATGGAAAAAGGATGTGCCCAGGGGCCCCTGGCCCTGACTGCAAAAAATCCTTATATCGAAGGATGGAGCCCACACCGAAGTTGTCCCCACCTCAAACTTGTGCTGCCCTGATAGACCCAAGGGAGCCCTACAAACTGACATCAGGAACCTGGACTGCTGAGTTTTCTTTCCCAGGGAAAACGGCCGAAGGATGTGCCCAGGGGCCCCTGGCCCTGACTGCAAAAAATCCTTATATCGAAGGATGGACCCCACACCGAAGTTGTCCCCACCTCAAACTTGTGCTGCCCTGATAGACCCAAGGGAGCCCTACAAACTGACATCAGGAACCTGGACTGCTGAGTTTTCTTTCCCAGGGAAAATGGAAAAAGGATGTGCCCAGGGGCCCCTGGCCCTGGGCTGGGGCCTCACTGCAAAGAATCCTTATATCGAAGGATGGACCCCACACCGAAGTTGTCCCCACCTCAAACTTGTGCTGCCCTGATAGACCCAAGGGAGCCCTACAAACTGACATCAGGAACCTGGACTGCTGAGTTTTCTTTCCCAGGGAAAATGGAAAAAGGATGTGCCCAGGGGCACCTGGATATGGGCTGGGGCCTCACTGCAAAGAATCCTTATATCAAAGGATGGACCCCACACCGAAGATGTCCCCACCTCAAACTTGTGCTGCCCTGATAGACCCAAGGGAGCCCTACAAACTGACATCAGGAACCTGGACTGCTGAGTTTTCTTTCCCAGGGAAAATGGAAAAAGGATGTGCCCAGGGGCTCCTGGCCCTGGGCCCCGGGGCCGCGCTGCAAAGAATCCTTATATCGAAGGATGGACCCCACACCGAAGTTGTCCCCACCTCAAACTTGTGCTGCCCTGATAGACCCAAGGGAGCCCTACAAACTGACATCAGGAACCTGGACTGCTGAGTTTTCTTTCCCAGGGAAAATGGAAAAAGGATGTGCCCAGGGGCCCCTGGCCCTGACTGCAAAAAATCCTTATATCGAAGGATGGACCCCACACCGAAGTTGTCCCCACCTCAAACTTGTGCTGCCCTGATAGACCCAAGGGAGCCCTACAAACTGACATCAGGAACCTGGACTGCTGAGTTTTCTTTCCCAGGGAAAATGGCCGAAGGATGTGCCCAGGGGCCCCTGGCCCTGACTGCAAAAAATCCTTATATCGAAGGATGGACCCCACACCGAAGTTGTCCCCACCTCAAACTTGTGCTGCCCTGATAGACCCAAGGGAGCCCTACAAACTGACATCAGGAACCTGGACTGCTGAGTTTTCTTTCCCAGGGAAAATGGAAAAAGGATGTGCCCAGGGTTCCCAGGCCCTGGGCCCCGGGGCCTCACTGCAAAGAATCCTTATATCGAAGGATGGACCCCACACCGAAGTTGTCCCCACCTCAAACTTGTGCTGCCCTGATAGACCCAAGGGAGCCCTACAAACTGACATCAGCAACCTGGACTGCTGAGTTTTCTTTCCCAGGGAAAATGGAAAAAGGATGTGCCCAGGGGCCCCTGGCCCTGGGCGGGGGCCTCACTGCAAAGAATCCTTATATCGAAGGATGGACCCCAGACCGAAGTTGTCCCCACCTCAAACTTGTGCTGCCCTGATAGACCCAAGGGAGCCCTACAAACTGACATCAGGAACCTGGACTGCTGAGTTTTCTTTCCCAGGGAAAATGGAAAAAGGATGTGCCCAGGGGCCCCTGGCCCTGACTGCAAAAAATCCTTATATCGAAGGATGGACCCCACACCGAAGTTGTCCCCACCTCAAACTTGTGCTGCCCTGATAGACCCAAGGGAGCCCTACAAACTGACATCAGGAACCTGGACTGCTGAGTTTTCTTTCCCAGGGAAAATGGAAAAAGGATGTGCCCAGGGGCCCCTGGCCCTGACTGCAAAGAATCCTTATATCGAAGGATGGACCTCACACCGAAGTTGTCCCCACCTCAAACTTGTGCTGCCCTGATACACCCAAGGGAGCCCTACAAACTGACATCAGCAACCTGGACTGCTGAGTTTTCTTTCCCAGGGAAAATGGAAAAAGGATGTGCCCAGGGGCCCCTGGCCCTGACTGCAAAGAATCCTTATATCGAAGGATGGACCCCACACCGAAGTTGTCCCCACCTCAAACTTGTGCTGCCCTGATAGACCCAAGGGAGCCCTACAAACTGACATCAGGAACCTGGACTGCTGAGTTTTCTTTCCCAGGGAAAATGGAAAAAGGATGTGCCCAGGGGCCCCTGGCCCTGACTGCAAAAAATCCTTATATCGAAGGATGGAGCCCACACCGAAGTTGTCCCCACCTCAAACTTGTGCTGCCCTGATAGACCCAAGGGAGCCCTACAAACTGACATCAGGAACCTGGACTGCTGAGTTTTCTTTCCCAGGGAAAACGGCCGAAGGATGTGCCCAGGGGCCCCTGGCCCTGACTGCAAAAAATCCTTATATCGAAGGATGGACCCCACACCGAAGTTGTCCCCACCTCAAACTTGTGCTGCCCTGATAGACCCAAGGGAGCCCTACAAACTGACATCAGGAACCTGGACTGCTGAGTTTTCTTTCCCAGGGAAAATGGAAAAAGGATGTGCCCAGGGGCCCCTGGCCCTGGGCTGGGGCCTCACTGCAAAGAATCCTTATATCGAAGGATGGACCCCACACCGAAGTTGTCCCCACCTCAAACTTGTGCTGCCCTGATAGACCCAAGGGAGCCCTACAAACTGACATCAGGAACCTGGACTGCTGAGTTTTCTTTCCCAGGGAAAATGGAAAAAGGATGTGCCCAGGGGCACCTGGATATGGGCTGGGGCCTCACTGCAAAGAATCCTTATATCAAAGGATGGACCCCACACCGAAGATGTCCCCACCTCAAACTTGTGCTGCCCTGATAGACCCAAGGGAGCCCTACAAACTGACATCAGGAACCTGGACTGCTGAGTTTTCTTTCCCAGGGAAAATGGAAAAAGGATGTGCCCAGGGGCTCCTGGCCCTGGGCCCCGGGGCCGCGCTGCAAAGAATCCTTATATCGAAGGATGGACCCCACACCGAAGTTGTCCCCACCTCAAACTTGTGCTGCCCTGATAGACCCAAGGGAGCCCTACAAACTGACATCAGGAACCTGGACTGCTGAGTTTTCTTTCCCAGGGAAAATGGAAAAAGGATGTGCCCAGGGGCCCCTGGCCCTGACTGCAAAGAATCCTTATATCGAAGGATGGACCCCACACCGAAGTTGTCCCCACCTCAAACTTGTGCTGCCCTGATAGACCCAAGGGAGCCCTACAAACTGACATCAGGAACCTGGACTGCTGAGTTTTCTTTCCCAGGGAAAATGGAAAAAGGATGTGCCCAGGGGCCCCTGGCCCTGGGCCCCGGGGCCTCACTGCAAAGAATCCTTATATCGAAGGATGGACCCCACACCGAAGTTGTCCCCACCTCAAACTTGTGCTGCCCTGATAGACCCAAGGGAGCCCTACAAACTGACATCAGGAACCTGGACTGCTGAGTTTTCTTTCCCAGGGAAAATGGAAAAAGGATGTGCCCAGGGGCCCCTGGCCCTGGGCTGGGGCCTCACTGCAAAGAATCCTTATATCGAAGGATGGACCCCACACCGAAGTTGTCCCCACCTCAAACTTGTGCTGCCCTGATAGACCCAAGGGAGCCCTACAAACTGACATCAGGAACCTGGACTGCTGAGTTTTCTTTCCCAGGGAAAATGGAAAAAGGATGTGCCCAGGGGCCCCTGGCCCTGGGCTGGGGCCTCACTGCAAAGAATCCTTATATCGAAGGATGGACCCCACACCGAAGTTGTCCCCACCTCAAACTTGTGCTGCCCTGATACACCCAAGGGAGCCCTACAAACTGACATCAGGAACCTAGACTGCTGAGTTTTCTTTCCCAGGGAAAATGGAAAAAGGATGTGCCCAGGGGCCCCTGGCCCTGACTGCAAAAAATCCTTATATCGAAGGATGGAGCCCACACCGAAGTTGTCCCCACCTCAAACTTGTGCTGCCCTGACAGACCCAAGGGAGCCCTACAAACTGACATCAGGAACCTGGACTGCTGAGTTTTCTTTCCCAGGGAAAATGGCCGAAGGATGTGCCCAGGGGCCCCTGGCCCTGACTGCAAAAAATCCTTATATCGAAGGATGGACCCCACACCGAAGTTGTCCCCACCTCAAACTTGTGCTGCCCTGATAGACCCAAGGGAGCCCTACAAACTGACATCAGGAACCTGGACTGCTGAGTTTTCTTTCCCAGGGAAAATGGAAAAAGGATGTGCCCAGGGGCCCCTGGCCCTGGGCTGGGGCCTCACTGCAAAGAATCCTTATATCGAAGGATGGACCCCACACCGAAGTTGTCCCCACCTCAAACTTGTGCTGCCCTGATAGACCCAAGGGAGCCCTACAAACTGACATCAGGAACCTGGACTGCTGAGTTTTCTTTCCCAGGGAAAATGGAAAAAGGATGTGCCCAGGGGCCCCTGGCCCTGGGCTGGGGCCTCACTGCAAAGAATCCTTATATCGAAGGATGGACCCCACACCGAAGATGTCCCCACCTCAAACTTGTGCTGCCCTGATACACCCAAGGGAGCCCTACAAACTGACATCAGGAACCTAGACTGCTGAGTTTTCTTTCCCAGGGAAAATGGCCGAAGGATGTGCCCAGGGGCCCCTGGCCCTGACTGCAAAAAATCCTTATATCGAAGGATGGACCCCACACCGAAGTTGTCCCCACCTCAAACTTGTGCTGCCCTGATAGACCCAAGGGAGCCCTACAAACTGACATCAGGAACCTGGACTGCTGAGTTTTCTTTCCCAGGGAAAATGGAAAAAGGATGTGCCCAGGGTTCCCAGGCCCTGGGCCCCGGGGCCTCACTGCAAAGAATCCTTATATCGAAGGATGGACCCCACACCGAATTTGTCCCCACCTCAAACTTGTGCTGCCCTGATAGACCCAAGGGAGCCCTACAAACTGACATCAGCAACCTGGACTGCTGAGTTTTCTTTCCCAGGGAAAATGGAAAAAGGATGTGCCCAGGGGCCCCTGGCCCTGGGCGGGGGCCTCACTGCAAAGAATCCTTATATCGAAGGATGGACCCCAGACCGAAGTTGTCCCCACCTCAAACTTGTGCTGCCCTGATAGACCCAAGGGAGCCCTACAAACTGACATCAGGAACCTGGACTGCTGAGTTTTCTTTCCCAGGGAAAATGGAAAAAGGATGTGCCCAGGGGCCCCTGGCCCTGACTGCAAAAAATCCTTATATCGAAGGATGGACCCCAGACCGAAGTTGTCCCCACCTCAAACTTGTGCTGCCCTGATAGACCCAAGGGAGCCCTACAAACTGACATCAGGAACCTGGACTGCTGAGTTTTCTTTCCCAGGGAAAATGGAAAAAGGATGTGCCCAGGGGCCCCTGGCCCTGACTGCAAAGAATCCTTATATCGAAGGATGGACCTCACACCGAAGTTGTCCCCACCACAAACTTGTGCTGCCCTGATACACCCAAGGGAGCCCTACAAACTGACATCAGCAACCTGGACTGCTGAGTTTTCTTTCCCAGGGAAAATGGAAAAAGGATGTGCCCAGGGGCCCCTGGCCCTGACTGCAAAGAATCCTTATATCGAAGGATGGACCCCACACCGAAGTTGTCCCCACCTCAAACTTGTGCTGCCCTGATAGACCCAAGGGAGCCCTACAAACTGACATCAGGAACCTGGACTGCTGAGTTTTCTTTCCCAGGGAAAATGGAAAAAGGATGTGCCCAGGGGCCCCTGGCCCTGACTGCAAAAAATCCTTATATCGAAGGATGGACCCCACACCGAAGTTGTCCCCACCTCAAACTTGTGCTGCCCTGATAGACCCAAGGGAGCCCTACAAACTGACATCAGGAACCTGGACTGCTGAGTTTTCTTTCCCAGGGAAAATGGAAAAAGGATGTGCCCAGGGGCCCCTGGCCCTGACTGCAAAAAATCCTTATATCGAAGGATGGACCCCACACCGAAGTTGTCCCCACCTCAAACTTGTGCTGCCCTGATAGACCCAAGGGAGCCCTACAAACTGACATCAGGAACCTGGACTGCTGAGTTTTCTTTCCCAGGGAAAACGGCCGAAGGATGTGCCCAGGGGCCCCTGGCCCTGACTGCAAAGAATCCTTATATCGAAGGATGGACCCCAGACCGAAGTTGTCCCCACCTCAAACTTGTGCTGCCCTGATAGACCCAAGGGAGCCCTACAAACTGACATCAGGAACCTGGACTGCTGAGTTTTCTTTCCCAGGGAAAATGGAAAAAGGATGTGCCCAGGGGCCCCTGGCCCTGGGCTGGGGCCTCACTGCAAAGAATCCTTATATCGAAGGATGGACCCCACACCGAAGTTGTCCCCACCTCAAACTTGTGCTGCCCTGATAGACCCAAGGGAGCCCTACAAACTGACATCAGGAACCTGGACTGCTGAGTTTTCTTTCCCAGGGAAAATGGAAAAAGGATGTGCCCAGGGGCACCTGGATATGGGCTGGAGCCTCACTCCAAAGAATCCTTATATCAAAGGATGGACCCCACACCGAAGATGTCCCCACCTCAAACTTGTGCTGCCCTGATAGACCCAAGGGAGCCCTACAAACTGACATCAGGAACCTGGACTGCTGAGTTTTCTTTCCCAGGGAAAATGGAAAAAGGATGTGCCCAGGGGCCCCTGGCCCTGGGCCCCGGGGCCGCACTGCAAAGAATCCTTATATCGAAGGATGGACCCCACACCGAAGTTGTCCCCACCTCAAACTTGTGCTGCCCTGATAGACCCAAGGGAGCCCTACAAACTGACATCAGGAACCTGGACTGCTGAGTTTTCTTTCCCAGGGAAAATGGAAAAAGGATGTGCCCAGGGTTCCCAGGCCCTGGGCCCCGGGGCCTCACTGCAAAGAATCCTTATATCGAAGGATGGACCCCACACCGAAGTTGTCCCCACCTCAAACTTGTGCTGCCCTGATAGACCCAAGGGAGCCCTACAAACTGACATCAGGAACCTGGACTGCTGAGTTTTCTTTCCCAGGGAAAATGGAAAAAGGATGTGCCCAGGGGCCCCTGGCCCTGGGCTGGGGCCTCACTGCAAAGAATCCTTATATCGAAGGATGGACCCCACACCGAAGTTGTCCCCACCTCAAACTTGTGCTGCCCTGATAGACCCAAGGGAGCCCTACAAACTGACATCAGGAACCTGGACTGCTGAGTTTTCTTTCCCAGGGAAAATGGAAAAAGGATGTGCCCAGGGGCCCCTGGCCCTGGGCTGGGGCCTCACTGCAAAGAATCCTTATATCGAAGGATGGACCCCACACCGAAGTTGTCCCCACCTCAAACTTGTGCTGCCCTGATACACCCAAGGGAGCCCTACAAACTGACATCAGGAACCTAGACTGCTGAGTTTTCTTTCCCAGGGAAAATGGAAAAAGGATGTGCCCAGGGGCCCCTGGCCCTGACTGCAAAAAATCCTTATATCGAAGGATGGAGCCCACACCGAAGTTGTCCCCACCTCAAACTTGTGCTGCCCTGATAGACCCAAGGGAGCCCTACAAACTGACATCAGGAACCTGGACTGCTGAGTTTTCTTTCCCAGGGAAAATGGCCGAAGGATGTGCCCAGGGGCCCCTGGCCCTGACTGCAAAAAATCCTTATATCGAAGGATGGACCCCACACCGAAGTTGTCCCCACCTCAAACTTGTGCTGCCCTGATAGACCCAAGGGAGCCCTACAAACTGACATCAGGAACCTGGACTGCTGAGTTTTCTTTCCCAGGGAAAATGGAAAAAGGATGTGCCCAGGGGCCCCTGGCCCTGGGCTGGGGCCTCACTGCAAAGAATCCTTATATCGAAGGATGGACCCCACACCGAAGTTGTCCCCACCTCAAACTTGTGCTGCCCTGATAGACCCAAGGGAGCCCTACAAACTGACATCAGGAACCTGGACTGCTGAGTTTTCTTTCCCAGGGAAAATGGAAAAAGGATGTGCCCAGGGGCCCCTGGCCCTGGGCTGGGGCCTCACTGCAAAGAATCCTTATATCGAAGGATGGACCCCACACCGAAGTTGTCCCCACCTCAAACTTGTGCTGCCCTGATAGACCCAAGGGAGCCCTACAAACTGACATCAGGAACCTAGACTGCTGAGTTTTCTTTCCCAGGGAAAATGGAAAAAGGATGTGCCCAGGGGCCCCTGGCCCTGACTGCAAAAAATCCTTATATCGAAGGATGGACCCCACACCGAAGTTGTCCCCACCTCAAACTTGTGCTGCCCTGATAGACCCAAGGGAGCCCTACAAACTGACATCAGGAACCTGGACTGCTGAGTTTTCTTTCCCAGGGAAAATGGAAAAAGGATGTGCCCAGGGGCCCCTGGCCCTGACTGCAAAGAATCCTTATATCGAAGGATGGACCCCACACCGAAGATGTCCCCACCTCAAACTTGTGCTGCCCTGATAGACCCAAGGGAGCCCTACAAACTGACATCAGGAACCTGGACTGCTGAGTTTTCTTTCCCAGGGAAAATGGAAAAAGGATGTGCCCAGGGGCCCCTGGCCCTGGGCCCCGGGGCCGCACTTCAAAGAATCCTTATATCGAAGGATGGACCCCACACCGAAGTTGTCCCCACCTCAAACTTGTGCTGCCCTGATAGACCCAAGGGAGCCCTACAAACTGACATCAGGAACCTGGACTGCTGAGTTTTCTTTCCCAGGGAAAATGGAAAAAGGATGTGCCCAGGGGCCCCTGGCCCTGGGCTGGGGCCTCACTGCAAAGAATCCTTATATCGAGGGATGGACCCCACACCGAAGTTGTCCCCACCTCAAACTTGTGCTGCCCTGATAGACCCAAGGGAGCCCTACAAACTGACATCAGGAACCTGGACTGCTGAGTTTTCTTTCCCAGGGAAAATGGAAAAAGGATGTGCCCAGGGGCCCCTGGACATGGGCTGGGGCCTCACTGCAAAGAATCCTTATATCAAAGGATGGACCCCACACCGAAGATGTCCCCACCTCAAACTTGTGCTGCCCTGATAGACCCAAGGGAGCCCTACAAACTGACATCAGGAACCTGGACTGCTGAGTTTTCTTTCCCAGGGAAAATGGAAAAAGGATGTGCCCAGGGGCCCCTGGCCCTGGGCCCCGGGGCCGCACTGCAAAGAATCCTTATATCGAAGGATGGACCCCACACCGAAGTTGTCCCCACCTCAAACTTGTGCTGCCCTGATAGACCCAAGGGAGCCCTACAAACTGACATCAGGAACCTGGACTGCTGAGTTTTCTTTCCCAGGGAAAATGGAAAAAGGATGTGCCCAGGGGCCCCTGGCCCTGGGCCCCGGGGCCGCACTGCAAAGAATCCTTATATCGAAGGATGGACCCCACACCGAAGTTGTCCCCACCTCAAACTTGTGCTGCCCTGATAGACCCAAGGGAGCCCTACAAACTGACATCAGGAACCTGGACTGCTGAGTTTTCTTTCCCAGGGAAAATGGAAAAAGGATGTGCCCAGGGGCCCCTGGCCCTGGGCTGGGGCCTCACTGCAAAGAATCCTTATATCGAAGGATGGACCCCACACCGAAGTTGTCCCCACCTCAAACTTGTGCTGCCCTGATAGACCCAAGGGAGCCCTACAAACTGACATCAGGAACCTGGACTGCTGAGTTTTCTTTCCCAGGGAAAAGGGAAAAAGGATGTGCCCAGGGTTCCCTGGCCCTGGGCCCCGGGGCCTCACTGCAAAGAATCCTTATATCGAAGGATGGACCCCACACCGAAGTTGTCCCCACCTCAAACTTGTGCTGCCCTGATAGACCCAAGGGAGCCCTACAAACTGACATCAGGAACCTGGACTGCTGAGTTTTCTTTCCCAGGGAAAATGGAAAAAGGATGTGCCCAGGGGCCCCTGGCCCTGACTGCAAAAAATCCTTATATCGAAGGATGGACCCCACACCGAAGTTGTCCCCACCTCAAACTTGTGCTGCCCTGATAGACCCAAGGGAGCCCTACAAACTGACATCAGGAACCTGGACTGCTGAGTTTTCTTTCCCAGGGAAAATGGAAAAAGGATGTGCCCAGGGGCCCCTGGCCCTGACTGCAAAGAATCCTTATATCGAAGGATGGACCTCACACCGAAGTTGTCCCCACCTCAAACTTGTGCTGCCCTGATACACCCAAGGGAGCCCTACAAACTGACATCAGCAACCTGGACTGCTGAGTTTTCTTTCCCAGGGAAAATGGAAAAAGGATGTGCCCAGGGGCCCCTGGCCCTGACTGCAAAGAATCCTTATATCGAAGGATGGACCCCACACCGAAGTTGTCCCCACCTCAAACTTGTGCTGCCCTGATAGACCCAAGGGAGCCCTACAAACTGACATCAGGAACCTGGACTGCTGAGTTTTCTTTCCCAGGGAAAATGGAAAAAGGATGTGCCCAGGGGCCCCTGGCCCTGACTGCAAAAAATCCTTATATCGAAGGATGGACCCCACACCGAAGTTGTCCCCACCTCAAACTTGTGCTGCCCTGATAGACCCAAGGGAGCCCTACAAACTGACATCAGGAACCTGGACTGCTGAGTTTTCTTTCCCAGGGAAAATGGAAAAAGGATGTGCCCAGGGGCCCCTGGCCCTGACTGCAAAAAATCCTTATATCGAAGGATGGACCCCACACCGAAGTTGTCCCCACCTCAAACTTGTGCTGCCCTGATAGACCCAAGGGAGCCCTACAAACTGACATCAGGAACCTGGACTGCTGAGTTTTCTTTCCCAGGGAAAATGGAAAAAGGATGTGCCCAGGGGCCCCAGGCCCTGACTGCAATGAATCCTTATAACGAAGGATGGACCCCACACCGAAGTTATCCCCACTTCAAACTTGTGCTGCCCTGATAGACCCAAGGGAGCCCTACAAACTGACATCAGGAACCTGGACTGCTGAGTTTTCTTTCCCAGGGAAAATGGAAAAAGGATGTGCCCAGGGGCCCCTGGCCCTGACTGCAAAAAATCCTTATATCGAAGGATGGACCCCACACCGAAGTTGTCCCCACCTCAAACTTGTGCTGCCCTGATAGACCCAAGGGAGCCCTACAAACTGACATCAGGAACCTGGACTGCTGAGTTTTCTTTCCCAGGGAAAATGGAAAAAGGATGTGCCCAGGGGCCCCTGGCCCTGGGCTGGGGCCTCACTGCAAAGAATCCTTATATCGAAGGATGGACCCCACACCGAAGTTGTCCCCACCTCAAACTTGTGCTGCCCTGATAGACCCAAGGGAGCCCTACAAACTGACATCAGGAACCTAGACTGCTGAGTTTTCTTTCCCAGGGAAAATGGAAAAAGGATGTGCCCAGGGGCCCCTGGCCCTGACTGCAAAAAATCCTTATATCGAAGGATGGAGCCCACACCGAAGTTGTCCCCACCTCAAACTTGTGCTGCCCTGATAGACCCAAGGGAGCCCTACAAACTGACATCAGGAACCTGGACTGCTGAGTTTTCTTTCCCAGGGAAAACCACCGAAGGATGTGCCCAGGGGCCCCTGGCCCTGACTGCAAAAAATCCTTATATCGAAGGATGGACCCCACACCGAAGTTGTCCCCACCTCAAACTTGTGCTGCCCTGATAGACCCAAGGGAGCCCTACAAACTGACATCAGGAACCTGGACTGCTGAGTTTTCTTTCCCAGGGAAAATGGAAAAAGGATGTGCCCAGGGGCCCCTGGCCCTGGGCTGGGGCCTCACTGCAAAGAATCCTTATATCGAAGGATGGACCCCACACCGAAGTTGTCCCCACCTCAAACTTGTGCTGCCCTGATAGACCCAAGGGAGCCCTACAAACTGACATCAGGAACCTGGACTGCTGAGTTTTCTTTCCCAGGGAAAATGGAAAAAGGATGTGCCCAGGGGCACCTGGATATGGGCTGGGGCCTCACTGCAAAGAATCCTTATATCAAAGGATGGACCCCACACCGAAGATGTCCCCACCTCAAACTTGTGCTGCCCTGATAGACCCAAGGGAGCCCTACAAACTGACATCAGGAACCTGGACTGCTGAGTTTTCTTTCCCAGGGAAAATGGAAAAAGGATGTGCCCAGGGGCTCCTGGCCCTGGGCCCCGGGGCCGCGCTGCAAAGAATCCTTATATCGAAGGATGGACCCCACACCGAAGTTGTCCCCACCTCAAACTTGTGCTGCCCTGATAGACCCAAGGGAGCCCTACAAACTGACATCAGGAACCTGGACTGCTGAGTTTTCTTTCCCAGGGAAAATGGAAAAAGGATGTGCCCAGGGGCCCCTGGCCCTGACTGCAAAAAATCCTTATATCGAAGGATGGACCCCACACCGAAGTTGTCCCCACCTCAAACTTGTGCTGCCCTGATAGACCCAAGGGAGCCCTACAAACTGACATCAGGAACCTGGACTGCTGAGTTTTCTTTCCCAGGGAAAATGGCCGAAGGATGTGCCCAGGGGCCCCTGGCCCTGACTGCAAAAAATCCTTATATCGAAGGATGGACCCCACACCGAAGTTGTCCCCACCTCAAACTTGTGCTGCCCTGATAGACCCAAGGGAGCCCTACAAACTGACATCAGGAACCTGGACTGCTGAGTTTTCTTTCCCAGGGAAAATGGAAAAAGGATGTGCCCAGGGTTCCCAGGCCCTGGGCCCCGGGGCCTCACTGCAAAGAATCCTTATATCGAAGGATGGACCCCACACCGAAGTTGTCCCCACCTCAAACTTGTGCTGCCCTGATAGACCCAAGGGAGCCCTACAAACTGACATCAGCAACCTGGACTGCTGAGTTTTCTTTCCCAGGGAAAATGGAAAAAGGATGTGCCCAGGGGCCCCTGGCCCTGGGCGGGGGCCTCACTGCAAAGAATCCTTATATCGAAGGATGGACCCCAGACCGAAGTTGTCCCCACCTCAAACTTGTGCTGCCCTGATAGACCCAAGGGAGCCCTACAAACTGACATCAGGAACCTGGACTGCTGAGTTTTCTTTCCCAGGGAAAATGGAAAAAGGATGTGCCCAGGGGCCCCTGGCCCTGACTGCAAAAAATCCTTATATCGAAGGATGGACCCCACACCGAAGTTGTCCCCACCTCAAACTTGTGCTGCCCTGATAGACCCAAGGGAGCCCTACAAACTGACATCAGGAACCTGGACTGCTGAGTTTTCTTTCCCAGGGAAAATGGAAAAAGGATGTGCCCAGGGGCCCCTGGCCCTGACTGCAAAGAATCCTTATATCGAAGGATGGACCTCACACCGAAGTTGTCCCCACCTCAAACTTGTGCTGCCCTGATACACCCAAGGGAGCCCTACAAACTGACATCAGCAACCTGGACTGCTGAGTTTTCTTTCCCAGGGAAAATGGAAAAAGGATGTGCCCAGGGGCCCCTGGCCCTGACTGCAAAGAATCCTTATATCGAAGGATGGACCCCACACCGAAGTTGTCCCCACCTCAAACTTGTGCTGCCCTGATAGACCCAAGGGAGCCCTACAAACTGACATCAGGAACCTGGACTGCTGAGTTTTCTTTCCCAGGGAAAATGGAAAAAGGATGTGCCCAGGGGCCCCTGGCCCTGACTGCAAAAAATCCTTATATCGAAGGATGGACCCCAGACCGAAGTTGTCCCCACCTCAAACTTGTGCTGCCCTGATAGACCCAAGGGAGCCCTACAAACTGACATCAGGAACCTGGACTGCTGAGTTTTCTTTCCCAGGGAAAACGGCCGAAGGATGTGCCCAGGGGCCCCTGGCCCTGACTGCAAAAAATCCTTATATCGAAGGATGGACCCCACACCGAAGTTGTCCCCACCTCAAACTTGTGCTGCCCTGATAGACCCAAGGGAGCCCTACAAACTGACATCAGGAACCTGGACTGCTGAGTTTTCTTTCCCAGGGAAAATGGAAAAAGGATGTGCCCAGGGGCCCCTGGCCCTGGGCTGGGGCCTCACTGCAAAGAATCCTTATATCGAAGGATGGACCCCACACCGAAGTTGTCCCCACCTCAAACTTGTGCTGCCCTGATAGACCCAAGGGAGCCCTACAAACTGACATCAGGAACCTGGACTGCTGAGTTTTCTTTCCCAGGGAAAATGGAAAAAGGATGTGCCCAGGGGCACCTGGATATGGGCTGGGGCCTCACTGCAAAGAATCCTTATATCAAAGGATGGACCCCACACCGAAGATGTCCCCACCTCAAACTTGTGCTGCCCTGATAGACCCAAGGGAGCCCTACAAACTGACATCAGGAACCTGGACTGCTGAGTTTTCTTTCCCAGGGAAAATGGAAAAAGGATGTGCCCAGGGGCTCCTGGCCCTGGGCCCCGGGGCCGCGCTGCAAAGAATCCTTATATCGAAGGATGGACCCCACACCGAAGTTGTCCCCACCTCAAACTTGTGCTGCCCTGATAGACCCAAGGGAGCCCTACAAACTGACATCAGGAACCTGGACTGCTGAGTTTTCTTTCCCAGGGAAAATGGAAAAAGGATGTGCCCAGGGGCCCCTGGCCCTGACTGCAAAAAATCCTTATATCGAAGGATGGACCCCACACCGAAGTTGTCCCCACCTCAAACTTGTGCTGCCCTGATAGACCCAAGGGAGCCCTACAAACTGACATCAGGAACCTGGACTGCTGAGTTTTCTTTCCCAGGGAAAATGGAAAAAGGATGTGCCCAGGGGCCCCTGGCCCTGGGCCCCGGGGCCTCACTGCAAAGAATCCTTATATCGAAGGATGGACCCCACACCGAAGTTGTCCCCACCTCAAACTTGTGCTGCCCTGATAGACCCAAGGGAGCCCTACAAACTGACATCAGGAACCTGGACTGCTGAGTTTTCTTTCCCAGGGAAAATGGAAAAAGGATGTGCCCAGGGGCCCCTGGCCCTGGGCTGGGGCCTCACTGCAAAGAATCCTTATATCGAAGGATGGACCCCACACCGAAGTTGTCCCCACCTCAAACTTGTGCTGCCCTGATAGACCCAAGGGAGCCCTACAAACTGACATCAGGAACCTGGACTGCTGAGTTTTCTTTCCCAGGGAAAATGGAAAAAGGATGTGCCCAGGGGCCCCTGGCCCTGGGCTGGGGCCTCACTGCAAAGAATCCTTATATCGAAGGATGGACCCCACACCGAAGTTGTCCCCACCTCAAACTTGTGCTGCCCTGATACACCCAAGGGAGCCCTACAAACTGACATCAGGAACCTAGACTGCTGAGTTTTCTTTCCCAGGGAAAATGGAAAAAGGATGTGCCCAGGGGCCCCTGGCCCTGACTGCAAAAAATCCTTATATCGAAGGATGGAGCCCACACCGAAGTTGTCCCCACCTCAAACTTGTGCTGCCCTGACAGACCCAAGGGAGCCCTACAAACTGACATCAGGAACCTGGACTGCTGAGTTTTCTTTCCCAGGGAAAATGGCCGAAGGATGTGCCCAGGGGCCCCTGGCCCTGACTGCAAAAAATCCTTATATCGAAGGATGGACCCCACACCGAAGTTGTCCCCACCTCAAACTTGTGCTGCCCTGATAGACCCAAGGGAGCCCTACAAACTGACATCAGGAACCTGGACTGCTGAGTTTTCTTTCCCAGGGAAAATGGAAAAAGGATGTGCCCAGGGGCCCCTGGCCCTGGGCTGGGGCCTCACTGCAAAGAATCCTTATATCGAAGGATGGACCCCACACCGAAGTTGTCCCCACCTCAAACTTGTGCTGCCCTGATAGACCCAAGGGAGCCCTACAAACTGACATCAGGAACCTGGACTGCTGAGTTTTCTTTCCCAGGGAAAATGGAAAAAGGATGTGCCCAGGGGCCCCTGGCCCTGGGCTGGGGCCTCACTGCAAAGAATCCTTATATCGAAGGATGGACCCCACACCGAAGATGTCCCCACCTCAAACTTGTGCTGCCCTGATACACCCAAGGGAGCCCTACAAACTGACATCAGGAACCTAGACTGCTGAGTTTTCTTTCCCAGGGAAAATGGCCGAAGGATGTGCCCAGGGGCCCCTGGCCCTGACTGCAAAAAATCCTTATATCGAAGGATGGACCCCACACCGAAGTTGTCCCCACCTCAAACTTGTGCTGCCCTGATAGACCCAAGGGAGCCCTACAAACTGACATCAGGAACCTGGACTGCTGAGTTTTCTTTCCCAGGGAAAATGGAAAAAGGATGTGCCCAGGGTTCCCAGGCCCTGGGCCCCGGGGCCTCACTGCAAAGAATCCTTATATCGAAGGATGGACCCCACACCGAAGTTGTCCCCACCTCAAACTTGTGCTGCCCTGATAGACCCAAGGGAGCCCTACAAACTGACATCAGCAACCTGGACTGCTGAGTTTTCTTTCCCAGGGAAAATGGAAAAAGGATGTGCCCAGGGGCCCCTGGCCCTGGGCGGGGGCCTCACTGCAAAGAATCCTTATATCGAAGGATGGACCCCAGACCGAAGTTGTCCCCACCTCAAACTTGTGCTGCCCTGATAGACCCAAGGGAGCCCTACAAACTGACATCAGGAACCTGGACTGCTGAGTTTTCTTTCCCAGGGAAAATGGAAAAAGGATGTGCCCAGGGGCCCCTGGCCCTGACTGCAAAAAATCCTTATATCGAAGGATGGACCCCAGACCGAAGTTGTCCCCACCTCAAACTTGTGCTGCCCTGATAGACCCAAGGGAGCCCTACAAACTGACATCAGGAACCTGGACTGCTGAGTTTTCTTTCCCAGGGAAAATGGAAAAAGGATGTGCCCAGGGGCCCCTGGCCCTGACTGCAAAGAATCCTTATATCGAAGGATGGACCTCACACCGAAGTTGTCCCCACCACAAACTTGTGCTGCCCTGATACACCCAAGGGAGCCCTACAAACTGACATCAGCAACCTGGACTGCTGAGTTTTCTTTCCCAGGGAAAATGGAAAAAGGATGTGCCCAGGGGCCCCTGGCCCTGACTGCAAAGAATCCTTATATCGAAGGATGGACCCCACACCGAAGTTGTCCCCACCTCAAACTTGTGCTGCCCTGATAGACCCAAGGGAGCCCTACAAACTGACATCAGGAACCTGGACTGCTGAGTTTTCTTTCCCAGGGAAAATGGAAAAAGGATGTGCCCAGGGGCCCCTGGCCCTGACTGCAAAAAATCCTTATATCGAAGGATGGACCCCACACCGAAGTTGTCCCCACCTCAAACTTGTGCTGCCCTGATAGACCCAAGGGAGCCCTACAAACTGACATCAGGAACCTGGACTGCTGAGTTTTCTTTCCCAGGGAAAATGGAAAAAGGATGTGCCCAGGGGCCCCTGGCCCTGACTGCAAAAAATCCTTATATCGAAGGATGGACCCCACACCGAAGTTGTCCCCACCTCAAACTTGTGCTGCCCTGATAGACCCAAGGGAGCCCTACAAACTGACATCAGGAACCTGGACTGCTGAGTTTTCTTTCCCAGGGAAAACGGCCGAAGGATGTGCCCAGGGGCCCCTGGCCCTGACTGCAAAAAATCCTTATATCGAAGGATGGACCCCAGACCGAAGTTGTCCCCACCTCAAACTTGTGCTGCCCTGATAGACCCAAGGGAGCCCTACAAACTGACATCAGGAACCTGGACTGCTGAGTTTTCTTTCCCAGGGAAAATGGAAAAAGGATGTGCCCAGGGGCCCCTGGCCCTGGGCTGGGGCCTCACTGCAAAGAATCCTTATATCGAAGGATGGACCCCACACCGAAGTTGTCCCCACCTCAAACTTGTGCTGCCCTGATAGACCCAAGGGAGCCCTACAAACTGACATCAGGAACCTGGACTGCTGAGTTTTCTTTCCCAGGGAAAATGGAAAAAGGATGTGCCCAGGGGCACCTGGATATGGGCTGGAGCCTCACTCCAAAGAATCCTTATATCAAAGGATGGACCCCACACCGAAGATGTCCCCACCTCAAACTTGTGCTGCCCTGATAGACCCAAGGGAGCCCTACAAACTGACATCAGGAACCTGGACTGCTGAGTTTTCTTTCCCAGGGAAAATGGAAAAAGGATGTGCCCAGGGGCCCCTGGCCCTGGGCCCCGGGGCCGCACTGCAAAGAATCCTTATATCGAAGGATGGACCCCACACCGAAGTTGTCCCCACCTCAAACTTGTGCTGCCCTGATAGACCCAAGGGAGCCCTACAAACTGACATCAGGAACCTGGACTGCTGAGATTTCTTTCCCAGGGAAAATGGAAAAAGGATGTGCCCAGGGTTCCCAGGCCCTGGGCCCCGGGGCCTCACTGCAAAGAATCCTTATATCGAAGGATGGACCCCACACCGAAGTTGTCCCCACCTCAAACTTGTGCTGCCCTGATAGACCCAAGGGAGCCCTACAAACTGACATCAGGAACCTGGACTGCTGAGTTTTCTTTCCCAGGGAAAATGGAAAAAGGATGTGCCCAGGGGCCCCTGGCCCTGGGCTGGGGCCTCACTGCAAAGAATCCTTATATCGAAGGATGGACCCCACACCGAAGTTGTCCCCACCTCAAACTTGTGCTGCCCTGATAGACCCAAGGGAGCCCTACAAACTGACATCAGGAACCTGGACTGCTGAGTTTTCTTTCCCAGGGAAAATGGAAAAAGGATGTGCCCAGGGGCCCCTGGCCCTGGGCTGGGGCCTCACTGCAAAGAATCCTTATATCGAAGGATGGACCCCACACCGAAGTTGTCCCCACCTCAAACTTGTGCTGCCCTGATACACCCAAGGGAGCCCTACAAACTGACATCAGGAACCTAGACTGCTGAGTTTTCTTTCCCAGGGAAAATGGAAAAAGGATGTGCCCAGGGGCCCCTGGCCCTGACTGCAAAAAATCCTTATATCGAAGGATGGAGCCCACACCGAAGTTGTCCCCACCTCAAACTTGTGCTGCCCTGATAGACCCAAGGGAGCCCTACAAACTGACATCAGGAACCTGGACTGCTGAGTTTTCTTTCCCAGGGAAAATGGCCGAAGGATGTGCCCAGGGGCCCCTGGCCCTGACTGCAAAAAATCCTTATATCGAAGGATGGACCCCACACCGAAGTTGTCCCCACCTCAAACTTGTGCTGCCCTGATAGACCCAAGGGAGCCCTACAAACTGACATCAGGAACCTGGACTGCTGAGTTTTCTTTCCCAGGGAAAATGGAAAAAGGATGTGCCCAGGGGCCCCTGGCCCTGGGCTGGGGCCTCACTGCAAAGAATCCTTATATCGAAGGATGGACCCCACACCGAAGTTGTCCCCACCTCAAACTTGTGCTGCCCTGATAGACCCAAGGGAGCCCTACAAACTGACATCAGGAACCTGGACTGCTGAGTTTTCTTTCCCAGGGAAAATGGAAAAAGGATGTGCCCAGGGGCCCCTGGCCCTGGGCTGGGGCCTCACTGCAAAGAATCCTTATATCGAAGGATGGACCCCACACCGAAGTTGTCCCCACCTCAAACTTGTGCTGCCCTGATAGACCCAAGGGAGCCCTACAAACTGACATCAGGAACCTGGACTGCTGAGTTTTCTTTCCCAGGGAAAATGGAAAAAGGATGTGCCCAGGGGCCCCTGGCCCTGACTGCAAAAAATCCTTATATCGAAGGATGGAGCCCACACCGAAGTTGTCCCCACCTCAAACTTGTGCTGCCCTGATAGACCCAAGGGAGCCCTACAAACTGACATCAGGAACCTGGACTGCTGAGTTTTCTTTCCCAGGGAAAATGGAAAAAGGATGTGCCCAGGGGCCCCTGGCCCTGACTGCAAAGAATCCTTATATCGAAGGATGGACCTCACACCGAAGTTGTCCCCACCTCAAACTTGTGCTGCCCTGATACACCCAAGGGAGCCCTACAAACTGACATCAGCAACCTGGACTGCTGAGTTTTCTTTCCCAGGGAAAATGGAAAAAGGATGTGCCCAGGGGCCCCTGGCCCTGACTGCAAAGAATCCTTATATCGAAGGATGGACCCCACACCGAAGTTGTCCCCACCTCAAACTTGTGCTGCCCTGATAGACCCAAGGGAGCCCTACAAACTGACATCAGGAACCTGGACTGCTGAGTTTTCTTTCCCAGGGAAAATGGAAAAAGGATGTGCCCAGGGGCCCCTGGCCCTGACTGCAAAAAATCCTTATATCGAAGGATGGAGCCCACACCGAAGTTGTCCCCACCTCAAACTTGTGCTGCCCTGATAGACCCAAGGGAGCCCTACAAACTGACATCAGGAACCTGGACTGCTGAGTTTTATTTCCCAGGGAAAACGGCCGAAGGATGTGCCCAGGGGCCCCTGGCCCTGACTGCAAAAAATCCTTATATCGAAGGATGGACCCCACACCGAAGTTGTCCCCACCTCAAACTTGTGCTGCCCTGATAGACCCAAGGGAGCCCTACAAACTGACATCAGGAACCTGGACTGCTGAGTTTTCTTTCCCAGGGAAAATGGAAAAAGGATGTGCCCAGGGGCCCCTGGCCCTGGGCTGGGGCCTCACTGCAAAGAATCCTTATATCGAAGGATGGACCCCACACCGAAGTTGTCCCCACCTCAAACTTGTGCTGCCCTGATAGACCCAAGGGAGCCCTACAAACTGACATCAGGAACCTGGACTGCTGAGTTTTCTTTCCCAGGGAAAATGGAAAAAGGATGTGCCCAGGGGCACCTGGATATGGGCTGGGGCCTCACTGCAAAGAATCCTTATATCAAAGGATGGACCCCACACCGAAGATGTCCCCACCTCAAACTTGTGCTGCCCTGATAGACCCAAGGGAGCCCTACAAACTGACATCAGGAACCTGGACTGCTGAGTTTTCTTTCCCAGGGAAAATGGAAAAAGGATGTGCCCAGGGGCTCCTGGCCCTGGGCCCCGGGGCCGCGCTGCAAAGAATCCTTATATCGAAGGATGGACCCCACACCGAAGTTGTCCCCACCTCAAACTTGTGCTGCCCTGATAGACCCAAGGGAGCCCTACAAACTGACATCAGGAACCTGGACTGCTGAGTTTTCTTTCCCAGGGAAAATGGAAAAAGGATGTGCCCAGGGGCCCCTGGCCCTGACTGCAAAAAATCCTTATATCGAAGGATGGACCCCACACCGAAGTTGTCCCCACCTCAAACTTGTGCTGCCCTGATAGACCCAAGGGAGCCCTACAAACTGACATCAGGAACCTGGACTGCTGAGTTTTCTTTCCCAGGGAAAATGGAAAAAGGATGTGCCCAGGGGCCCCTGGCCCTGGGCCCCGGGGCCTCACTGCAAAGAATCCTTATATCGAAGGATGGACCCCACACCGAAGTTGTCCCCACCTCAAACTTGTGCTGCCCTGATAGACCCAAGGGAGCCCTACAAACTGACATCAGGAACCTGGACTGCTGAGTTTTCTTTCCCAGGGAAAATGGAAAAAGGATGTGCCCAGGGGCCCCTGGCCCTGGGCTGGGGCCTCACTGCAAAGAATCCTTATATCGAAGGATGGACCCCACACCGAAGTTGTCCCCACCTCAAACTTGTGCTGCCCTGATAGACCCAAGGGAGCCCTACAAACTGACATCAGGAACCTGGACTGCTGAGTTTTCTTTCCCAGGGAAAATGGAAAAAGGATGTGCCCAGGGGCCCCTGGCCCTGGGCTGGGGCCTCACTGCAAAGAATCCTTATATCGAAGGATGGACCCCACACCGAAGTTGTCCCCACCTCAAACTTGTGCTGCCCTGATACACCCAAGGGAGCCCTACAAACTGACATCAGGAACCTAGACTGCTGAGTTTTCTTTCCCAGGGAAAATGGAAAAAGGATGTGCCCAGGGGCCCCTGGCCCTGACTGCAAAAAATCCTTATATCGAAGGATGGAGCCCACACCGAAGTTGTCCCCACCTCAAACTTGTGCTGCCCTGACAGACCCAAGGGAGCCCTACAAACTGACATCAGGAACCTGGACTGCTGAGTTTTCTTTCCCAGGGAAAATGGCCAAAGGATGTGCCCAGGGGCCCCTGGCCCTGACTGCAAAAAATCCTTATATCGAAGGATGGACCCCACACCGAAGTTGTCCCCACCTCAAACTTGTGCTGCCCTGATAGACCCAAGGGAGCCCTACAAACTGACATCAGGAACCTGGACTGCTGAGTTTTCTTTCCCAGGGAAAATGGAAAAAGGATGTGCCCAGGGGCCCCTGGCCCTGGGCTGGGGCCTCACTGCAAAGAATCCTTATATCGAAGGATGGACCCCACACCGAAGTTGTCCCCACCTCAAACTTGTGCTGCCCTGATAGACCCAAGGGAGCCCTACAAACTGACATCAGGAACCTGGACTGCTGAGTTTTCTTTCCCAGGGAAAATGGAAAAAGGATGTGCCCAGGGGCCCCTGGCCCTGGGCTGGGGCCTCACTGCAAAGAATCCTTATATCGAAGGATGGACCCCACACCGAAGATGTCCCCACCTCAAACTTGTGCTGCCCTGATACACCCAAGGGAGCCCTACAAACTGACATCAGGAACCTAGACTGCTGAGTTTTCTTTCCCAGGGAAAATGGCCGAAGGATGTGCCCAGGGGCCCCTGGCCCTGACTGCAAAAAATCCTTATATCGAAGGATGGACCCCACACCGAAGTTGTCCCCACCTCAAACTTGTGCTGCCCTGATAGACCCAAGGGAGCCCTACAAACTGACATCAGGAACCTGGACTGCTGAGTTTTCTTTCCCAGGGAAAATGGAAAAAGGATGTGCCCAGGGTTCCCAGGCCCTGGGCCCCGGGGCCTCACTGCAAAGAATCCTTATATCGAAGGATGGACCCCACACCGAAGTTGTCCCCACCTCAAACTTGTGCTGCCCTGATAGACCCAAGGGAGCCCTACAAACTGACATCAGCAACCTGGACTGCTGAGTTTTCTTTCCCAGGGAAAATGGAAAAAGGATGTGCCCAGGGGCCCCTGGCCCTGGGCGGGGGCCTCACTGCAAAGAATCCTTATATCGAAGGATGGACCCCAGACCGAAGTTGTCCCCACCTCAAACTTGTGCTGCCCTGATAGACCCAAGGGAGCCCTACAAACTGACATCAGGAACCTGGACTGCTGAGTTTTCTTTCCCAGGGAAAATGGAAAAAGGATGTGCCCAGGGGCCCCTGGCCCTGACTGCAAAAAATCCTTATATCGAAGGATGGACCCCACACCGAAGTTGTCCCCACCTCAAACTTGTGCTGCCCTGATAGACCCAAGGGAGCCCTACAAACTGACATCAGGAACCTGGACTGCTGAGTTTTCTTTCCCAGGGAAAATGGAAAAAGGATGTGCCCAGGGGCCCCTGGCCCTGACTGCAAAGAATCCTTATATCGAAGGATGGACCTCACACCGAAGTTGTCCCCACCACAAACTTGTGCTGCCCTGATACACCCAAGGGAGCCCTACAAACTGACATCAGCAACCTGGACTGCTGAGTTTTCTTTCCCAGGGAAAATGGAAAAAGGATGTGCCCAGGGGCCCCTGGCCCTGACTGCAAAGAATCCTTATATCGAAGGATGGACCCCACACCGAAGTTGTCCCCACCTCAAACTTGTGCTGCCCTGATAGACCCAAGGGAGCCCTACAAACTGACATCAGGAACCTGGACTGCTGAGTTTTCTTTCCCAGGGAAAATGGAAAAAGGATGTGCCCAGGGGCCCCTGGCCCTGACTGCAAAAAATCCTTATATCGAAGGATGGACCCCACACCGAAGTTGTCCCCACCTCAAACTTGTGCTGCCCTGATAGACCCAAGGGAGCCCTACAAACTGACATCAGGAACCTGGACTGCTGAGTTTTCTTTCCCAGGGAAAATGGAAAAAGGATGTGCCCAGGGGCCCCTGGCCCTGACTGCAAAAAATCCTTATATCGAAGGATGGACCCCACACCGAAGTTGTCCCCACCTCAAACTTGTGCTGCCCTGATAGACCCAAGGGAGCCCTACAAACTGACATCAGGAACCTGGACTGCTGAGTTTTCTTTCCCAGGGAAAATGGAAAAAGGATGTGCCCAGGGGCCCCTGGCCCTGACTGCAAAAAATCCTTATATCGAAGGATGGACCCCAGACCGAAGTTGTCCCCACCTCAAACTTGTGCTGCCCTGATAGACCCAAGGGAGCCCTACAAACTGACATCAGGAACCTGGACTGCTGAGTTTTCTTTCCCAGGGAAAATGGAAAAAGGATGTGCCCAGGGGCCCCTGGCCCTGGGCTGGGGCCTCACTGCAAAGAATCCTTATATCGAAGGATGGACCCCACACCGAAGTTGTCCCCACCTCAAACTTGTGCTGCCCTGATAGACCCAAGGGAGCCCTACAAACTGACATCAGGAACCTGGACTGCTGAGTTTTCTTTCCCAGGGAAAATGGAAAAAGGATGTGCCCAGGGGCACCTGGATATGGGCTGGAGCCTCACTCCAAAGAATCCTTATATCAAAGGATGGACCCCACACCGAAGATGTCCCCACCTCAAACTTGTGCTGCCCTGATAGACCCAAGGGAGCCCTACAAACTGACATCAGGAACCTGGACTGCTGAGTTTTCTTTCCCAGGGAAAATGGAAAAAGGATGTGCCCAGGGGCCCCTGGCCCTGGGCCCCGGGGCCGCACTGCAAAGAATCCTTATATCGAAGGATGGACCCCACACCGAAGTTGTCCCCACCTCAAACTTGTGCTGCCCTGATAGACCCAAGGGAGCCCTACAAACTGACATCAGGAACCTGGACTGCTGAGTTTTCTTTCCCAGGGAAAATGGAAAAAGGATGTGCCCAGGGTTCCCAGGCCCTGGGCCCCGGGGCCTCACTGCAAAGAATCCTTATATCGAAGGATGGACCCCACACCGAAGTTGTCCCCACCTCAAACTTGTGCTGCCCTGATAGACCCAAGGGAGCCCTACAAACTGACATCAGGAACCTGGACTGCTGAGTTTTCTTTCCCAGGGAAAATGGAAAAAGGATGTGCCCAGGGGCCCCTGGCCCTGGGCTGGGGCCTCACTGCAAAGAATCCTTATATCGAAGGATGGACCCCACACTGAAGTTGTCCCCACCTCAAACTTGTGCTGCCCTGATAGACCCAAGGGAGCCCTACAAACTGACATCAGGAACCTGGACTGCTGAGTTTTCTTTCCCAGGGAAAATGGAAAAAGGATGTGCCCAGGGGCCCCTGGCCCTGGGCTGGGGCCTCACTGCAAAGAATCCTTATATCGAAGGATGGACCCCACACCGAAGTTGTCCCCACCTCAAACTTGTGCTGCCCTGATACACCCAAGGGAGCCCTACAAACTGACATCAGGAACCTAGACTGCTGAGTTTTCTTTCCCAGGGAAAATGGAAAAAGGATGTGCCCAGGGGCCCCTGGCCCTGACTGCAAAAAATCCTTATATCGAAGGATGGAGCCCACACCGAAGTTGTCCCCACCTCAAACTTGTGCTGCCCTGATAGACCCAAGGGAGCCCTACAAACTGACATCAGGAACCTGGACTGCTGAGTTTTCTTTCCCAGGGAAAATGGCCGAAGGATGTGCCCAGGGGCCCCTGGCCCTGACTGCAAAAAATCCTTATATCGAAGGATGGACCCCACACCGAAGTTGTCCCCACCTCAAACTTGTGCTGCCCTGATAGACCCAAGGGAGCCCTACAAACTGACATCAGGAACCTGGACTGCTGAGTTTTCTTTCCCAGGGAAAATGGAAAAAGGATGTGCCCAGGGGCCCCTGGCCCTGGGCTGGGGCCTCACTGCAAAGAATCCTTATATCGAAGGATGGACCCCACACCGAAGTTGTCCCCACCTCAAACTTGTGCTGCCCTGATAGACCCAAGGGAGCCCTACAAACTGACATCAGGAACCTAGACTGCTGAGTTTTCTTTCCCAGGGAAAATGGAAAAAGGATGTGCCCAGGGGCCCCTGGCCCTGACTGCAAAAAATCCTTATATCGAAGGATGGAGCCCACACCGAAGTTGTCCCCACCTCAAACTTGTGCTGCCCTGATAGACCCAAGGGAGCCCTACAAACTGACATCAGGAACCTGGACTGCTGAGTTTTCTTTCCCAGGGAAAATGGAAAAAGGATGTGCCCAGGGTTCCCAGGCCCTGGGCCCAGGGGCCTCACTGCAAAGAATCCTTATATCGAAGGATGGACCCCACACCGAAGTTGTCCCCACCTCAAACTTGTGCTGCCCTGATAGACCCAAGGGAGCCCTACAAACTGACATCAGCAACCTGGACTGCTGAGTTTTCTTTCCCAGGGAAAATGGAAAAAGGATGTGCCCAGGGGCCCCTGGCCCTGACTGCAAAAAATCCTTATATCGAAGGATGGACCCCACACCGAAGTTGTCCCCACCTCAAACTTGTGCTGCCCTGATAGACCCAAGGGAGCCCTACAAACTGACATCAGGAACCTGGACTGCTGAGTTTTCTTTCCCAGGGAAAATGGAAAAAGGATGTGCCCAGGGTTCCCAGGCCCTGGGCCCCGGGGCCTCACTGCAAAGAATCCTTATATCGAAGGATGGACCCCACACCGAAGTTGTCCCCACCTCAAACTTGTGCTGCCCTGATAGACCCAAGGGAGCCCTACAAACTGACATCAGCAACCTGGACTGCTGAGTTTTCTTTCCCAGGGAAAATGGAAAAAGGATGTGCCCAGGGGCCCCTGGCCCTGGGCGGGGGCCTCACTGCAAAGAATCCTTATATCGAAGGATGGACCCCAGACCGAAGTTGTCCCCACCTCAAACTTGTGCTGCCCTGATAGACCCAAGGGAGCCCTACAAACTGACATCAGGAACCTGGACTGCTGAGTTTTCTTTCCCAGGGAAAATGGAAAAAGGATGTGCCCAGGGGCCCCTGGCCCTGACTGCAAAAAATCCTTATATCGAAGGATGGACCCCACACCGAAGTTGTCCCCACCTCAAACTTGTGCTGCCCTGATAGACCCAAGGGAGCCCTACAAACTGACATCAGGAACCTGGACTGCTGAGTTTTCTTTCCCAGGGAAAATGGAAAAAGGATGTGCCCAGGGGCCCCTGGCCCTGACTGCAAAGAATCCTTATATCGAAGGATGGACCTCACACCGAAGTTGTCCCCACCTCAAACTTGTGCTGCCCTGATACACCCAAGGGAGCCCTACAAACTGACATCAGCAACCTGGACTGCTGAGTTTTCTTTCCCAGGGAAAATGGAAAAAGGATGTGCCCAGGGGCCCCTGGCCCTGACTGCAAAGAATCCTTATATCGAAGGATGGACCCCACACCGAAGTTGTCCCCACCTCAAACTTGTGCTGCCCTGATAGACCCAAGGGAGCCCTACAAACTGACATCAGGAACCTGGACTGCTGAGTTTTCTTTCCCAGGGAAAATGGAAAAAGGATGTGCCCAGGGGCCCCTGGCCCTGACTGCAAAAAATCCTTATATCGAAGGATGGAGCCCACACCGAAGTTGTCCCCACCTCAAACTTGTGCTGCCCTGATAGACCCAAGGGAGCCCTACAAACTGACATCAGGAACCTGGACTGCTGAGTTTTCTTTCCCAGGGAAAACGGCCGAAGGATGTGCCCAGGGGCCCCTGGCCCTGACTGCAAAAAATCCTTATATCGAAGGATGGACCCCACACCGAAGTTGTCCCCACCTCAAACTTGTGCTGCCCTGATAGACCCAAGGGAGCCCTACAAACTGACATCAGGAACCTGGACTGCTGAGTTTTCTTTCCCAGGGAAAATGGAAAAAGGATGTGCCCAGGGGCCCCTGGCCCTGGGCTGGGGCCTCACTGCAAAGAATCCTTATATCGAAGGATGGACCCCACACCGAAGTTGTCCCCACCTCAAACTTGTGCTGCCCTGATAGACCCAAGGGAGCCCTACAAACTGACATCAGGAACCTGGACTGCTGAGTTTTCTTTCCCAGGGAAAATGGAAAAAGGATGTGCCCAGGGGCACCTGGATATGGGCTGGGGCCTCACTGCAAAGAATCCTTATATCAAAGGATGGACCCCACACCGAAGATGTCCCCACCTCAAACTTGTGCTGCCCTGATAGACCCAAGGGAGCCCTACAAACTGACATCAGGAACCTGGACTGCTGAGTTTTCTTTCCCAGGGAAAATGGAAAAAGGATGTGCCCAGGGGCTCCTGGCCCTGGGCCCCGGGGCCGCGCTGCAAAGAATCCTTATATCGAAGGATGGACCCCACACCGAAGTTGTCCCCACCTCAAACTTGTGCTGCCCTGATAGACCCAAGGGAGCCCTACAAACTGACATCAGGAACCTGGACTGCTGAGTTTTCTTTCCCAGGGAAAATGGAAAAAGGATGTGCCCAGGGGCCCCTGGCCCTGACTGCAAAAAATCCTTATATCGAAGGATGGACCCCACACCGAAGTTGTCCCCACCTCAAACTTGTGCTGCCCTGATAGACCCAAGGGAGCCCTACAAACTGACATCAGGAACCTGGACTGCTGAGTTTTCTTTCCCAGGGAAAATGGAAAAAGGATGTGCCCAGGGGCCCCTGGCCCTGGGCCCCGGGGCCTCACTGCAAAGAATCCTTATATCGAAGGATGGACCCCACACCGAAGTTGTCCCCACCTCAAACTTGTGCTGCCCTGATAGACCCAAGGGAGCCCTACAAACTGACATCAGGAACCTGGACTGCTGAGTTTTCTTTCCCAGGGAAAATGGAAAAAGGATGTGCCCAGGGGCCCCTGGCCCTGGGCTGGGGCCTCACTGCAAAGAATCCTTATATCGAAGGATGGACCCCACACCGAAGTTGTCCCCACCTCAAACTTGTGCTGCCCTGATAGACCCAAGGGAGCCCTACAAACTGACATCAGGAACCTGGACTGCTGAGTTTTCTTTCCCAGGGAAAATGGAAAAAGGATGTGCCCAGGGGCCCCTGGCCCTGGGCTGGGGCCTCACTGCAAAGAATCCTTATATCGAAGGATGGACCCCACACCGAAGTTGTCCCCACCTCAAACTTGTGCTGCCCTGATACACCCAAGGGAGCCCTACAAACTGACATCAGGAACCTAGACTGCTGAGTTTTCTTTCCCAGGGAAAATGGAAAAAGGATGTGCCCAGGGGCCCCTGGCCCTGACTGCAAAAAATCCTTATATCGAAGGATGGAGCCCACACCGAAGTTGTCCCCACCTCAAACTTGTGCTGCCCTGACAGACCCAAGGGAGCCCTACAAACTGACATCAGGAACCTGGACTGCTGAGTTTTCTTTCCCAGGGAAAATGGCCGAAGGATGTGCCCAGGGGCCCCTGGCCCTGACTGCAAAAAATCCTTATATCGAAGGATGGACCCCACACCGAAGTTGTCCCCACCTCAAACTTGTGCTGCCCTGATAGACCCAAGGGAGCCCTACAAACTGACATCAGGAACCTGGACTGCTGAGTTTTCTTTCCCAGGGAAAATGGAAAAAGGATGTGCCCAGGGGCCCCTGGCCCTGGGCTGGGGCCTCACTGCAAAGAATCCTTATATCGAAGGATGGACCCCACACCGAAGTTGTCCCCACCTCAAACTTGTGCTGCCCTGATAGACCCAAGGGAGCCCTACAAACTGACATCAGGAACCTGGACTGCTGAGTTTTCTTTCCCAGGGAAAATGGAAAAAGGATGTGCCCAGGGGCCCCTGGCCCTGGGCTGGGGCCTCACTGCAAAGAATCCTTATATCGAAGGATGGACCCCACACCGAAGATGTCCCCACCTCAAACTTGTGCTGCCCTGATACACCCAAGGGAGCCCTACAAACTGACATCAGGAACCTAGACTGCTGAGTTTTCTTTCCCAGGGAAAATGGCCGAAGGATGTGCCCAGGGGCCCCTGGCCCTGACTGCAAAAAATCCTTATATCGAAGGATGGACCCCACACCGAAGTTGTCCCCACCTCAAACTTGTGCTGCCCTGATAGACCCAAGGGAGCCCTACAAACTGACATCAGGAACCTGGACTGCTGAGTTTTCTTTCCCAGGGAAAATGGAAAAAGGATGTGCCCAGGGTTCCCAGGCCCTGGGCCCCGGGGCCTCACTGCAAAGAATCCTTATATCGAAGGATGGACCCCACACCGAAGTTGTCCCCACCTCAAACTTGTGCTGCCCTGATAGACCCAAGGGAGCCCTACAAACTGACATCAGCAACCTGGACTGCTGAGTTTTCTTTCCCAGGGAAAATGGAAAAAGGATGTGCCCAGGGGCCCCTGGCCCTGGGCGGGGGCCTCACTGCAAAGAATCCTTATATCGAAGGATGGACCCCAGACCGAAGTTGTCCCCACCTCAAACTTGTGCTGCCCTGATAGACCCAAGGGAGCCCTACAAACTGACATCAGGAACCTGGACTGCTGAGTTTTCTTTCCCAGGGAAAATGGAAAAAGGATGTGCCCAGGGGCCCCTGGCCCTGACTGCAAAAAATCCTTATATCGAAGGATGGACCCCAGACCGAAGTTGTCCCCACCTCAAACTTGTGCTGCCCTGATAGACCCAAGGGAGCCCTACAAACTGACATCAGGAACCTGGACTGCTGAGTTTTCTTTCCCAGGGAAAATGGAAAAAGGATGTGCCCAGGGGCCCCTGGCCCTGACTGCAAAGAATCCTTATATCGAAGGATGGACCTCACACCGAAGTTGTCCCCACCACAAACTTGTGCTGCCCTGATACACCCAAGGGAGCCCTACAAACTGACATCAGCAACCTGGACTGCTGAGTTTTCTTTCCCAGGGAAAATGGAAAAAGGATGTGCCCAGGGGCCCCTGGCCCTGACTGCAAAGAATCCTTATATCGAAGGATGGACCCCACACCGAAGTTGTCCCCACCTCAAACTTGTGCTGCCCTGATAGACCCAAGGGAGCCCTACAAACTGACATCAGGAACCTGGACTGCTGAGTTTTCTTTCCCAGGGAAAATGGAAAAAGGATGTGCCCAGGGGCCCCTGGCCCTGACTGCAAAAAATCCTTATATCGAAGGATGGAGCCCACACCGAAGTTGTCCCCACCTCAAACTTGTGCTGCCCTGATAGACCCAAGGGAGCCCTACAAACTGACATCAGGAACCTGGACTGCTGAGTTTTCTTTCCCAGGGAAAATGGAAAAAGGATGTGCCCAGGGGCCCCTGGCCCTGACTGCAAAAAATCCTTATATCGAAGGATGGACCCCACACCGAAGTTGTCCCCACCTCAAACTTGTGCTGCCCTGATAGACCCAAGGGAGCCCTACAAACTGACATCAGGAACCTGGACTGCTGAGTTTTCTTTCCCAGGGAAAACGGCCGAAGGATGTGCCCAGGGGCCCCTGGCCCTGACTGCAAAAAATCCTTATATCGAAGGATGGACCCCAGACCGAAGTTGTCCCCACCTCAAACTTGTGCTGCCCTGATAGACCCAAGGGAGCCCTACAAACTGACATCAGGAACCTGGACTGCTGAGTTTTCTTTCCCAGGGAAAATGGAAAAAGGATGTGCCCAGGGGCCCCTGGCCCTGGGCTGGGGCCTCACTGCAAAGAATCCTTATATCGAAGGATGGACCCCACACCGAAGTTGTCCCCACCTCAAACTTGTGCTGCCCTGATAGACCCAAGGGAGCCCTACAAACTGACATCAGGAACCTGGACTGCTGAGTTTTCTTTCCCAGGGAAAATGGAAAAAGGATGTGCCCAGGGGCACCTGGATATGGGCTGGAGCCTCACTCCAAAGAATCCTTATATCAAAGGATGGACCCCACACCGAAGATGTCCCCACCTCAAACTTGTGCTGCCCTGATAGACCCAAGGGAGCCCTACAAACTGACATCAGGAACCTGGACTGCTGAGTTTTCTTTCCCAGGGAAAATGGAAAAAGGATGTGCCCAGGGGCCCCTGGCCCTGGGCCCCGGGGCCGCACTGCAAAGAATCCTTATATCGAAGGATGGACCCCACACCGAAGTTGTCCCCACCTCAAACTTGTGCTGCCCTGATAGACCCAAGGGAGCCCTACAAACTGACATCAGGAACCTGGACTGCTGAGTTTTCTTTCCCAGGGAAAATGGAAAAAGGATGTGCCCAGGGTTCCCAGGCCCTGGGCCCCGGGGCCTCACTGCAAAGAATCCTTATATCGAAGGATGGACCCCACACCGAAGTTGTCCCCACCTCAAACTTGTGCTGCCCTGATAGACCCAAGGGAGCCCTACAAACTGACATCAGGAACCTGGACTGCTGAGTTTTCTTTCCCAGGGAAAATGGAAAAAGGATGTGCCCAGGGGCCCCTGGCCCTGGGCTGGGGCCTCACTGCAAAGAATCCTTATATCGAAGGATGGACCCCACACCGAAGTTGTCCCCACCTCAAACTTGTGCTGCCCTGATAGACCCAAGGGAGCCCTACAAACTGACATCAGGAACCTGGACTGCTGAGTTTTCTTTCCCAGGGAAAATGGAAAAAGGATGTGCCCAGGGGCCCCTGGCCCTGGGCTGGGGCCTCACTGCAAAGAATCCTTATATCGAAGGATGGACCCCACACCGAAGTTGTCCCCACCTCAAACTTGTGCTGCCCTGATACACCCAAGGGAGCCCTACAAACTGACATCAGGAACCTAGACTGCTGAGTTTTCTTTCCCAGGGAAAATGGAAAAAGGATGTGCCCAGGGGCCCCTGGCCCTGACTGCAAAAAATCCTTATATCGAAGGATGGAGCCCACACCGAAGTTGTCCCCACCTCAAACTTGTGCTGCCCTGATAGACCCAAGGGAGCCCTACAAACTGACATCAGGAACCTGGACTGCTGAGTTTTCTTTCCCAGGGAAAATGGCCGAAGGATGTGCCCAGGGGCCCCTGGCCCTGACTGCAAAAAATCCTTATATCGAAGGATGGACCCCACACCGAAGTTGTCCCCACCTCAAACTTGTGCTGCCCTGATAGACCCAAGGGAGCCCTACAAACTGACATCAGGAACCTGGACTGCTGAGTTTTCTTTCCCAGGGAAAATGGAAAAAGGATGTGCCCAGGGGCCCCTGGCCCTGGGCTGGGGCCTCACTGCAAAGAATCCTTATATCGAAGGATGGACCCCACACCGAAGTTGTCCCCACCTCAAACTTGTGCTGCCCTGATAGACCCAAGGGAGCCCTACAAACTGACATCAGGAACCTGGACTGCTGAGTTTTCTTTCCCAGGGAAAATGGAAAAAGGATGTGCCCAGGGGCCCCTGGCCCTGGGCTGGGGCCTCACTGCAAAGAATCCTTATATCGAAGGATGGACCCCACACCGAAGTTGTCCCCACCTCAAACTTGTGCTGCCCTGATAGACCCAAGGGAGCCCTACAAACTGACATCAGGAACCTAGACTGCTGAGTTTTCTTTCCCAGGGAAAATGGAAAAAGGATGTGCCCAGGGGCCCCTGGCCCTGACTGCAAAAAATCCTTATATCGAAGGATGGAGCCCACACCGAAGTTGTCCCCACCTCAAACTTGTGCTGCCCTGATAGACCCAAGGGAGCCCTACAAACTGACATCAGGAACCTGGACTGCTGAGTTTTCTTTCCCAGGGAAAATGGAAAAAGGATGTGCCCAGGGTTCCCAGGCCCTGGGCCCAGGGGCCTCACTGCAAAGAATCCTTATATCGAAGGATGGACCCCACACCGAAGTTGTCCCCACCTCAAACTTGTGCTGCCCTGATAGACCCAAGGGAGCCCTACAAACTGACATCAGCAACCTGGACTGCTGAGTTTTCTTTCCCAGGGAAAATGGAAAAAGGATGTGCCCAGGGGCCCCTGGCCCTGGGCGGGGGCCTCACTGCAAAGAATCCTTATATCGAAGGATGGACCCCAGACCGAAGTTGTCCCCACCTCAAACTTGTGCTGCCCTGATAGACCCAAGGGAGCCCTACAAACTGACATCAGGAACCTGGACTGCTGAGTTTTCTTTCCCAGGGAAAATGGAAAAAGGATGTGCCCAGGGGCCCCTGGCCCTGGGCTGGGGCCTCACTGCAAAGAATCCTTATATCGAAGGATGGACCCCACACCGAAGTTGTCCCCACCTCAAACTTGTGCTGCCCTGATAGACCCAAGGGAGCCCTACAAACTGACATCAGCAACCTGGACTGCTGAGCTTTCTTTCCCAGGGAAAATGGAAAAAGGATGTGCCCAGGGGCCCCTGGCCCTGACTGCAAAGAATCCTTATATCGAAGGATGGACCCCACACCGAAGTTGTCCCCACCTCAAACTTGTGCTGCCCTGATAGACCCAAGGGAGCCCTACAAACTGACATCAGGAACCTGGACTGCTGAGTTTTCTTTCCCAGGGAAAATGGAAAAAGGATGTGCCCAGGGGCCCCTGGCCCTGACTGCAAAAAATCCTTATATCGAAGGATGGACCCCACACCGAAGTTGTCCCCACCTCAAACTTGTGCTGCCCTGATAGACCCAAGGGAGCCCTACAAACTGACATCAGGAACCTGGACTGCTGAGTTTTCTTTCCCAGGGAAAATGGAAAAAGGATGTGCCCAGGGGCCCCTGGCCCTGACTGCAAAGAATCCTTATATCGAAGGATGGACCCCACACCGAAGTTGTCCCCACCTCAAACTTGTGCTGCCCTGATAGACCCAAGGGAGCCCTACAAACTGACATCAGGAACCTGGACTGCTGAGTTTTCTTTCCCAGGGAAAATGGAAAAAGGATGTGCCCAGGGGCCCCAGGCCCTGACTGCAAAGAATCCTTATAACGAAGGATGGACCCCACACCGAAGTTATCCCCACTTCAAACTTGTGCTGCCCTGATAGACCCAAGGGAGCCCTACAAACTGACATCAGGAACCTGGACTGCTGAGTTTTCTTTCCCAGGGAAAATGGAAAAAGGATGTGCCCAGGGTTCCCTGGCCCTGGGCTGGGGCCTCACTACAAAAAATCCTTATATCGAAGGATGGACCCCAGACCGAAGTTGTCCCCACCTCAAACTTGTGCTGCCCTGATAGACCCAAGGGAGCCCTACAAACTGACATCAGGAACCTGGACTGCTGAGTTTTCTTTCCCAGGGAAAATGGAAAAAGGATGTGCCCAGGGGCCCCTGGCCCTGGGCTGGGGCCTCACTGCAAAGAATCCTTATATCGAGGGATGGACCCCACACCGAAGTTGTCCCCACCTCAAACTTGTGCTGCCCTGATAGACCCAAGGGAGCCCTACAAACTGACATCAGGAACCTGGACTGCTGAGTTTTCTTTCCCAGGGAAAATGGAAAAAGGATGTGCCCAGGGGCCCCTGGCCCTGACTGCAAAAAATCCTTATATCGAAGGATGGACCCCACACCGAAGTTGTCCCCACCTCAAACTTGTGCTGCCCTGATAGACCCAAGGGAGCCCTACAAACTGCCATCAGGAACCTGGACTGCTGAGTTTTCTTTCCCAGGGAAAATGGAAAAAGGATGTGCCCAGGGGCCCCTGGACATGGGCTGGGGCCTCACTGCAAAGAATCCTTATATCAAAGGATGGACCCCACACCGAAGATGTCCCCACCTCAAACTTGTGCTGCCCTGATAGACCCAAGGGAGCCCTACAAACTGACATCAGGAACCTGGACTGCTGAGTTTTCTTTCCCAGGGAAAATGGAAAAAGGATGTGCCCAGGGGCCCCTGGCCCTGGGCCCCGGGGCCGCACTGCAAAGAATCCTTATATCGAAGGATGGACCCCACACCGAAGTTGTCCCCACCTCAAACTTGTGCTGCCCTGATAGACCCAAGGGAGCCCTACAAACTGACATCAGGAACCTGGACTGCTGAGTTTTCTTTCCCAGGGAAAATGGAAAAAGGATGTGCCCAGGGGCCCCTGGCCCTGGGCGGGGGCCACACTGCAAAGAATCCTTATATCGAAGGATGGACCCCACACCGAAGTTGTCCCCACCTCAAACTTGTGCTGCCCTGATAGACCCAAGGGAGCCCTACAAACTGACATCAGGAACCTGGACTGCTGAGTTTTCTTTCCCAGGGAAAATGGAAAAAGGATGTGCCCAGGGGCCCCTGGCCCTGGGCCCCGGGGCCGCACTGCAAAGAATCCTTATATCGAAGGATGGACCCCACACCGAAGTTGTCCCCACCTCAAACTTGTGCTGCCCTGATAGACCCAAGGGAGCCCTACAAACTGACATCAGGAACCTGGACTGCTGAGTTTTCTTTTCCAGGGAAAATGGAAAAAGGATGTGCCCAGGGGCCCCTGGCCCTGGGCTGGGGCCTCACTGCAAAGAATCCTTATATCGAAGGATGGACCCCACACCGAAGTTGTCCCCACCTCAAACTTGTGCTGCCCTGATAGACCCAAGGGAGCCCTACAAACTGACATCAGGAACCTGGACTGCTGAGTTTTCTTTCCCAGGGAAAATGGAAAAAGGATGTGCCCAGGGGCCCCTGGCCCTGACTGCAAAGAATCCTTATATCGAAGGATGGACCTCACACCGAAGTTGTCCCCACCTCAAACTTGTGCTGCCCTGATAGACCCAAGGGAGCCCTACAAACTGACATCAGCAACCTGGACTGCTGAGTTTTCTTTCCCAGGGAAAATGGAAAAAGGATGTGCCCAGGGGCCCCTGGCCCTGACTGCAAAGAATCCTTATATCGAAGGATGGACCCCACACCGAAGTTGTCCCCACCTCAAACTTGTGCTGCCCTGATAGACCCAAGGGAGCCCTACAAACTGACATCAGGAACCTGGACTGCTGAGTTTTCTTTCCCAGGGAAAATGGAAAAAGGATGTGCCCAGGGGCCCCTGGCCCTGACTGCAAAGAATCCTTATATCGAAGGATGGACCTCACACCGAAGTTGTCCCCACCTCAAACTTGTGCTGCCCTGATACACCCAAGGGAGCCCTACAAACTGACATCAGCAACCTGGACTGCTGAGTTTTCTTTCCCAGGGAAAATGGAAAAAGGATGTGCCCAGGGGCCCCTGGCCCTGACTGCAAAGAATCCTTATATCGAAGGATGGACCCCACACCGAAGTTGTCCCCACCTCAAACTTGTGCTGCCCTGATAGACCCAAGGGAGCCCTACAAACTGACATCAGGAACCTGGACTGCTGAGTTTTCTTTCCCAGGGAGAATGGAAAAAGGATGTGCCCAGGGGCCCCTGGCCCTGGGCTGGGGCCTCACTGCAAAGAATCCTTATATCGAAGGATGGACCCCACACCGAAGTTGTCCCCACCTCAAACTTGTGCTGCACTGATAGACCCAAGGGAGCCCTACAAACTGACATCAGGAACCTAGACTGCTGAGTTTTCTTTCCCAGGGAAAATGGAAAAAGGATGTGCCCAGGGGCCCCTGGCCCTGACTGCAAAAAATCCTTATAACGAAGGATGGACCCCACACCGAAGTTGTCCCCACCTCAAACTTGTGCTGCCCTGATAGACCCAAGGGAACCCTACAAACTGACATCAGGATACTGGACTGCTGAGTTTTCTTTCCCAGGGAAAATGGAAAAAGGATGTGCCCAGGGGCCCCTGGCCCTGGGCTGGGGCCTCACTACAAAAAATCCTTATATCGAAGGATGGACCCCACACCGAAGTTGTCCCCACCTCAAACTTGTGCTGCCCTGATAGACCCAAGGGAGCCCTACAAACTGACATCAGGAACCTGGACTGCTGAGTTTTCTTTCCCAGGGAAAATGGAAAAAGGATGTGCCCAGGGGCCCCTGGCCCTGACTGCAAAAAATCCTTATATCGAAGGATGGACCCCACACCGAAGTTGTCCCCACCTCAAACTTGTGCTGCCCTGATAGACCCAAGGGAGCCCTACAAACTGACATCAGGAACCTGGACTGCTGAGTTTTCTTTCCCAGGGAAAATGGAAAAAGGATGTGCCCAGGGGCCCCTGGCCCTGGGCTGGGGCCTCACTGCAAAGAATCCTTATATCGAGGGATGGACCCCACACCGAAGTTGTCCCCACCTCAAACTTGTGCTGCCCTGATAGACCCAAGGGAGCCCTACAAACTGACATCAGGAACCTGGACTGCTGAGTTTTCTTTCCCAGGGAAAATGGAAAAAGGATGTGCCCAGGGGCCCCTGGACATGGGCTGGGGCCTCACTGCAAAGAATCCTTATATCAAAGGATGGACCCCACACCGAAGATGTCCCCACCTCAAACTTGTGCTGCCCTGATAGACCCAAGGGAGCCCTACAAACTGACATCAGGAACCTGGACTGCTGAGTTTTCTTTGCCAGGGAAAATGGAAAAAGGATGTGCCCAGGGGCCCCTGGCCCTGGGCCCCGGGGCCGCACTGCAAAGAATCCTTATATCGAAGGATGGACCCCACACCGAAGTTGTCCCCACCTCAAACTTGTGCTGCCCTGATAGACCCAAGGGAGCCCTACAAACTGACATCAGGAACCTGGACTGCTGAGTTTTCTTTCCCAGGGAAAATGGAAAAAGGATGTGCCCAGGGGCCCCTGGCCCTGACTGCAAAGAATCCTTATATCGAAGGATGGACCCCACACCGAAGTTGTCCCCACCTCAAACTTGTGCTGCCCTGATAGACCCAAGGGAGCCCTACAAACTGACATCAGGAACCTGGACTGCTGAGTTTTCTTTCCCAGGGAAAATGGAAAAAGGATGTGCCCAGGGGCCCCTGGCCCTGGGCCCCGGGGCCGCACTTCAAAGAATCCTTATATCGAAGGATGGACCCCACACCGAAGTTGTCCCCACCTCAAACTTGTGCTGCCCTGATAGACCCAAGGGAGCCCTACAAACTGACATCAGGAACCTGGACTGCTGAGTTTTCTTTCCCAGGGAAAATGGAAAAAGGATGTGCCCAGGGGCCCCTGGCCCTGGGCTGGGGCCTCACTGCAAAGAATCCTTATATCGAGGGATGGACCCCACACCGAAGTTGTCCCCACCTCAAACTTGTGCTGCCCTGATAGACCCAAGGGAGCCCTACAAACTGACATCAGGAACCTGGACTGCTGAGTTTTCTTTCCCAGGGAAAATGGAAAAAGGATGTGCCCAGGGGCCCCTGGACATGGGCTGGGGCCTCACTGCAAAGAATCCTTATATCAAAGGATGGACCCCACACCGAAGATGTCCCCACCTCAAACTTGTGCTGCCCTGATAGACCCAAGGGAGCCCTACAAACTGACATCAGGAACCTGGACTGCTGAGTTTTCTTTCCCAGGGAAAATGGAAAAAGGATGTGCCCAGGGGCCCCTGGCCCTGGGCCCCGGGGCCGCACTGCAAAGAATCCTTATATCGAAGGATGGACCCCACACCGAAGTTGTCCCCACCTCAAACTTGTGCTGCCCTGATAGACCCAAGGGAGCCCTACAAACTGACATCAGGAACCTGGACTGCTGAGTTTTCTTTCCCAGGGAAAATGGAAAAAGGATGTGCCCAGGGGCCCCTGGCCCTGGGCTGGGGCCTCACTGCAAAGAATCCTTATATCGAAGGATGGACCCCACACCGAAGTTGTCCCCACCTCAAACTTGTGCTGCCCTGATAGACCCAAGGGAGCCCTACAAACTGACATCAGGAACCTGGACTGCTGAGTTTTCTTTCCCAGGGAAAAGGGAAAAAGGATGTGCCCAGGGTTCCCTGGCCCTGGGCCCCGGGGCCTCACTGCAAAGAATCCTTATATCGAAGGATGGACCCCACACCGAAGTTGTCCCCACCTCAAACTTGTGCTGCCCTGATAGACCCAAGGGAGCCCTACAAACTGACATCAGGAACCTGGACTGCTGAGTTTTCTTTCCCAGGGAAAATGGAAAAAGGATGTGCCCAGGGGCCCCTGGCCCTGACTGCAAAAAATCCTTATATCGAAGGATGGACCCCACACCGAAGTTGTCCCCACCTCAAACTTGTGCTGCCCTGATAGACCCAAGGGAGCCCTACAAACTGACATCAGGAACCTGGACTGCTGAGTTTTCTTTCCCAGGGAAAATGGAAAAAGGATGTGCCCAGGGGCCCCTGGCCCTGACTGCAAAGAATCCTTATATCGAAGGATGGACCCCACACCGAAGTTGTCCCCACCTCAAACTTGTGCTGCCCTGATAGACCCAAGGGAGCCCTACAAACTGACATCAGCAACCTGGACTGCTGAGTTTTCTTTCCCAGGGAAAATGGAAAAAGGATGTGCCCAGGGGCCCCTGGCCCTGGGCCCCGGGGCCGCACTGCAAAGAATCCTTATATCGAAGGATGGACCCCACACCGAAGTTGTCCCCACCTCAAACTTGTGCTGCCCTGATAGACCCAAGGGAGCCCTACAAACTGACATCAGGAACCTGGACTGCTGAGTTTTCTTTCCCAGGGAAAATGGAAAAAGGATGTGCCCAGGGGCCCCTGGCCCTGGGCTGGGGCCTCACTGCAAAGAATCCTTATATCGAGGGATGGACCCCACACCGAAGTTGTCCCCACCTCAAACTTGTGCTGCCCTGATAGACCCAAGGGAGCCCTACAAACTGACATCAGGAACCTGGACTGCTGAGTTTTCTTTCCCAGGGAAAATGGAAAAAGGATGTGCCCAGGGGCCCCTGGCCCTGGGCTGGGGCCTCACTGCAAAGAATCCTTATATCAAAGGATGGACCCCACACCGAAGATGTCCCCACCTCAAACTTGTGCTGCCCTGATAGACCCAAGGGAGCCCTACAAACTGACATCAGGAACCTGGACTGCTGAGTTTTCTTTCCCAGGGAAAATGGAAAAAGGATGTGCCCAGGGGCCCCTGGCCCTGGGCCCCGGGGCCGCACTGCAAAGAATCCTTATATCGAAGGATGGACCCCACACCGAAGTTGTCCCCACCTCAAACTTGTGCTGCCCTGATAGACCCAAGGGAGCCCTACAAACTGACATCAGGAACCTGGACTGCTGAGTTTTCTTTCCCAGGGAAAATGGAAAAAGGATGTGCCCAGGGGCCCCTGGCCCTGACTGCAAAGAATCCTTATATCGAAGGATGGACCCCACACCGAAGTTGTCCCCACCTCAAACTTGTGCTGCCCTGATAGACCCAAGGGAGCCCTACAAACTGACATCAGGAACCTGGACTGCTGAGTTTTCTTTCCCAGGGAAAATGGAAAAAGGATGTGCCCAGGGGCCCCTGGCCCTGGGCCCCGGGGCCGCACTGCAAAGAATCCTTATATCGAAGGATGGACCCCACACCGAAGTTGTCCCCACCTCAAACTTGTGCTGCCCTGATAGACCCAAGGGAGCCCTACAAACTGACATCAGGAACCTGGACTGCTGAGTTTTCTTTCCCAGGGAAAATGGAAAAAGGATGTGCCCAGGGGCCCCTGGCCCTGGGCTGGGGCCTCACTGCAAAGAATCCTTATATCAAAGGATGGACCCCACACCGAAGTTGTCCCCACCTCAAACTTGTGCTGCCCTGATAGACCCAAGGGAGCCCTACAAACTGACATCAGGAACCTGGACTGCTGAGATTTCTTTCCCAGGGAAAAGGGAAAAAGGATGTGCCCAGGGTTCCCTGGCCCTGGGCCCCGGGGCCTCACTGCAAAGAATCCTTATATCGAAGGATGGACCCCACACCGAAGTTGTCCCCACCTCAAACTTGTGCTGCCCTGATAGACCCAAGGGAGCCCTACAAACTGACATCAGGAACCTGGACTGCTGAGTTTTCTTTCCCAGGGAAAATGGAAAAAGGATGTGCCCAGGGGCCCCTGGCCCTGACTGCAAAAAATCCTTATATCGAAGGATGGACCCCAGACCGAAGTTGTCCCCACCTCAAACTTGTGCTGCCCTGATAGACCCAAGGGAGCCCTACAAACTGACATCAGGAACCTGGACTGCTGAGTTTTCTTTCCCAGGGAAAATGGAAAAAGGATGTGCCCAGGGGCCCCTGGCCCTGACTGCAAAGAATCCTTATATCGAAGGATGGACCTCACACCGAAGTTGTCCCCACCTCAAACTTGTGCTGCCCTGATACACCCAAGGGAGCCCTACAAACTGACATCAGCAACCTGGACTGCTGAGTTTTCTTTCCCAGGGAAAATGGAAAAAGGATGTGCCCAGGGGCCCCTGGCCCTGACTGCAAAGAATCCTTATATCGAAGGATGGACCCCACACCGAAGTTGTCCCCACCTCAAACTTGTGCTGCCCTGATAGACCCAAGGGAGCCCTACAAACTGACATCAGGAACCTGGACTGCTGAGTTTTCTTTCCCAGGGAAAATGGAAAAAGGATGTGCCCAGGGGCCCCTGGCCCTGACTGCAAAAAATCCTTATATCAAAGGATGGACCCCACACCGAAGTTGTCCCCACCTCAAACTTGTGCTGCCCTGATAGACCCAAGGGAGCCCTACAAACTGACATCAGGAACCTGGACTGCTGAGTTTTCTTTCCCAGGGAAAATGGAAAAAGGATGTGCCCAGGGGCCCCTGGCCCTGACTGCAAAAAATCCTTATATCGAAGGATGGACCCCACACCGAAGTTGTCCCCACCTCAAACTTGTGCTGCCCTGATAGACCCAAGGGAGCCCTACAAACTGACATCAGGAACCTGGACTGCTGAGTTTTCTTTCCCAGGGAAAATGGAAAAAGGATGTGCCCAGGGGCCCCAGGCCCTGACTGCAAAGAATCCTTATAACGAAGGATGGACCCCACACCGAAGTTATCCCCACTTCAAACTTGTGCTGCCCTGATAGACCCAAGGGAGCCCTACAAACTGACATCAGGAACCTGGACTGCTGAGTTTTCTTTCCCAGGGAAAATGGAAAAAGGATGTGCCCAGGGGCCCCTGGCCCTGACTGCAAAAAATCCTTATATCGAAGGATGGACCCCACACCGAAGTTGTCCCCACCTCAAACTTGTGCTGCCCTGATAGACCCAAGGGAGCCCTACAAACTGACATCAGGAACCTGGACTGCTGAGTTTTCTTTCCCAGGGAAAATGGAAAAAGGATGTGCCCAGGGGCCCCTGGCCCTGGGCTGGGGCCTCACTGCAAAGAATCCTTATATCGAAGGATGGACCCCACACCGAAGTTGTCCCCACCTCAAACTTGTGCTGCCCTGATAGACCCAAGGGAGCCCTACAAACTGACATCAGGAACCTGGACTGCTGAGTTTTCTTTCCCAGGGAAAATGGAAAAAGGATGTGCCCAGGGGCCCCTGGCCCTGACTGCAAAAAATCCTTATATCGAAGGATGGAGCCCACACCGAAGTTGTCCCCACCTCAAACTTGTGCTGCCCTGATAGACCCAAGGGAGCCCTACAAACTGACATCAGGAACCTGGACTGCTGAGTTTTCTTTCCCAGGGAAAACGGCCGAAGGATGTGCCCAGGGGCCCCTGGCCCTGACTGCAAAAAATCCTTATATCGAAGGATGGACCCCACACCGAAGTTGTCCCCACCTCAAACTTGTGCTGCCCTGATAGACCCAAGGGAGCCCTACAAACTGACATCAGGAACCTGGACTGCTGAGTTTTCTTTCCCAGGGAAAATGGAAAAAGGATGTGCCCAGGGGCCCCTGGCCCTGGGCTGGGGCCTCACTGCAAAGAATCCTTATATCGAAGGATGGACCCCACACCGAAGTTGTCCCCACCTCAAACTTGTGCTGCCCTGATATACCCAAGGGAGCCCTACAAACTGACATCAGGAACCTGGACTGCTGAGTTTTCTTTCCCAGGGAAAATGGAAAAAGGATGTGCCCAGGGGCACCTGGATATGGGCTGGGGCCTCACTGCAAAGAATCCTTATATCAAAGGATGGACCCCACACCGAAGATGTCCCCACCTCAAACTTGTGCTGCCCTGATAGACCCAAGGGAGCCCTACAAACTGACATCAGGAACCTGGACTGCTGAGTTTTCTTTCCCAGGGAAAATGGAAAAAGGATGTGCCCAGGGGCTCCGGGCCCTGGGCCCCGGGGCCGCGCTGCAAAGAATCCTTATATCGAAGGATGGACCCCACACCGAAGTTGTCCCCACCTCAAACTTGTGCTGCCCTGATAGACCCAAGGGAGCCCTACAAACTGACATCAGGAACCTGGACTGCTGAGTTTTCTTTCCCAGGGAAAATGGAAAAAGGATGTGCCCAGGGGCCCCTGGCCCTGACTGCAAAAAATCCTTATATCGAAGGATGGACCCCACACCGAAGTTGTCCCCACCTCAAACTTGTGCTGCCCTGATAGACCCAAGGGAGCCCTACAAACTGACATCAGGAACCTGGACTGCTGAGTTTTCTTTCCCAGGGAAAATGGAAAAAGGATGTGCCCAGGGTTCCCAGGCCCTGGGCCCCGGGGCCTCACTGCAAAGAATCCTTATATCGAAGGATGGACCCCACACCGAAGTTGTCCCCACCTCAAACTTGTGCTGCCCTGATAGACCCAAGGGAGCCCTACAAACTGACATCAGGAACCTGGACTGCTGAGTTTTCTTTCCCAGGGAAAATGGAAAAAGGATGTGCCCAGGGGCCCCTGGCCCTGGGCTGGGGCCTCACTGCAAAGAATCCTTATATCGAAGGATGGACCCCACACCGAAGTTGTCCCCACCTCAAACTTGTGCTGCCCTGATAGACCCAAGGGAGCCCTACAAACTGACATCAGGAACCTGGACTGCTGAGTTTTCTTTCCCAGGGAAAATGGAAAAAGGATGTGCCCAGGGGCCCCTGGCCCTGGGCTGGGGCCTCACTGCAAAGAATCCTTATATCGAAGGATGGACCCCACACCGAAGTTGTCCCCACCTCAAACTTGTGCTGCCCTGATACACCCAAGGGAGCCCTACAAACTGACATCAGGAACCTAGACTGCTGAGTTTTCTTTCCCAGGGAAAATGGAAAAAGGATGTGCCCAGGGGCCCCTGGCC